>NC_133533.1:19732368-20332868 GCF_048544455.1 Silene latifolia | reverse complement strand
TTGTTCGTCTAAGCAAGGTGCTTGACGGGTTTTGACGGTAGGAACCGTTTCTGGAGGGATAAGGTAGCAATCGTGAAAGATCTCGATTCCGGCTAGCTTCCTCTCGCGATAGTGCCAAGGCTCGGGAAATCCGTGAAAGAGTTCTAGACTTCCTTCTTGAACAAAGTACCCATTTAAAGTAGGGAGATAGGGTCGCATTTGGACTCCTACGTGCTTACGGTTTTGGACTTGGGCAAGCATTTCGAGAACCTCCTCTTTTGTGGGTTTGTACCCTAGTCCAAGTGGTATCCTCTTTGAGTTGCCTTCCTTGTATGGTGCGAAGGTATTTTTCCGAATAGGGTTCAAAGGCATTCCAGGGAAGTATCCCTGGGATTTGAGTATGTGGTTGACCACCAAGTTGGAGTAGGGATCATAGTATAAGGGCGTCAATTCGCTTTCTATGACGCTCACGCTTTGGAAGCCCCCAAGTTCATATACAGGATCCGCAAGGACTTGATTGTTCGACTGTTTTTCGATTATTGCCTTGATGGGTGACGAAGTGATCGTCACTAGTTTGCCGTTTAGTGGGATCTTGATCTTTTGATGAAGGGTGGATGTTACCGCTTTGGAAGCGTGAATCCACGGCCTTCCCAGAAGTATGTTGAAGGAAGCTTCGATGTCCACTATTTGGAAGTTAACCTTTCGTTCAATTGGTCCCGTGGCTATGGTTAGGTTAACAAGTCCTACCACCTTTCGTCGTGTACCATCATATGCACGCACACCTTGATTGGTAGGGGTCCAATCCGAGTCTTTCATGCCTAGCTTGTATGCCGTTTTGAGGGGTATGACGTTGACTGCAAAGCCATCATCTACCAAGGTCATTGGCACATTCTTCTTTAGACAAATGACAGTGATGTATAGAGCAAGGTTGTGACTAGCGTCAAAAGGTGGCAAATCTTTGTCCGAGAAAGTAATAGGATTACTTAGCTTCGGTGATTCTTGGAAGACCAAGTTGACTACATCTTCAGGAGTGGAGTTATGTGCTACATTTAGTTTGGCCAAAACTTGCAGTAAAGCTTGGCGATGTGGGAATGAGCTTGCTACCAGTTGCCAGACTGAAAGATCAGCCTTTGTCTTCTGTAATTGCTTGAGCAAATGATCAGTGGAGTCATCTTCGTTGTCACTTGGTGTGATGACGTTGGTTGGACCATTTTGAGTAGTGCTTTGATATGGACGACCCGAACGAGTTAGGTGGTCCACATCTTGGTCTTCACCATTTTGGACTATTTCTTTGACTAGGGAGTTTTCAATGAGATACTCGTCCTCATCATCGTCGGCCCAAACCCCATTGATTGCAGTTAGTTCCCTCATTCTCATGATATCATCTTCTAGTCGTATGATTTGGTCGACTAGTTTATCAACCATGGTGACTATTTCTTGCATAGTGGTATTTTGAGAGAAGATTAGTGACACATGTTCTTTGGTCGTTGCGTTAGGATTACGTAAAGTTGTCACCACATTCTCTAATTCCCAAACTTGTCTATCCTCACTCTTTGCCCATGTGATGAAGTCGGAAATGGTAGGGGAGATAGTAGAGTAGAGCCCTTCATTCTCGATTGCATAGATTTCATTTTCGATTGGAGAAATGAGGTGTGAGCAATCTAAGGTAGATTCATCACTTGTGATCACTAGAACTCCAAGAGGATTCTGAGTGTTGTTGGGTTTACCTCCCGGTGGTATTGGCAATCGACCATCTTCAATCATGTCTTGAAGCACGTTTTTCAACTTGTAACATTTTTCTGTGTCGTGCCCCTTGCCTCTATGGTATTCACAGTATGAATTCTCATCCCAGAACTTGGATTTCCTTTCGGGTTCGGGAGTAGGTCCAATGGGTTGGAGTTTGCCTTGCTTCATTAACCTTTTTAGAGCGTTGGAGTAAGTGTCCCCAAGATTTGTGAATTTCCTTGGTGGGGTACTTTTCTTGGATGGCTCGAGAAGGTTAACTTCATCGGTCTTGCTAGTAGAGCCGTATGAACGACTTGTTGAACCTTGATATCCTCGACCTACCGTTTTGGACAAGAGTCCTTTACGGATGTCATCTTCAATCCTTGTCCCTAGCACGGTCAAGTCCTTAAAAGTTTTGATATTTTGGTATCTCAAATGATTGGCATAGATGGGTTTGAGATTATCCACAAACTTCTCCACAAGGGTAGCCTCATCCGGGCGTTCAACTAGTTGGGTACTAGTCTTCTTCCACCTACTTAGGAAGTCGGTGAATCCTTCTTTGTCATTTTGGGTAAGAACCTCTAGAGTGCGCATGTTAACTTGGATCTCAGCATTATCCGCATATTGTTTAGAAAACTCGATTGCGGCATCTTCCCAAGTAGCGACCTTCTTGTGATCTAGGGAGTAGAACCATTGCTTCGGGATGGTGTCAAGAGATGAAGGAAAGATCCTTAAGAACATCTCGGGTTTGATGCCTTTGATAGACATGTAATCCTTGAAGGCACGGATGTGGTTCAAAGGGTTCTCATGCCCCTTGAATTTAGGGATATCCGTCATATTGAAGTTGGTTGGCAATTTGGAATTGACGGCCTCATACTTGCGATTGTTCTCCCTATAAATGTCATCCCCCTTAAGGTACATCAATTCCTCCTCTAAGTATTGGAGTCTTTTCTCAGCTACAGTCATCCCCATGAGAGGATTTTCATCCTTGGATTCATTATCGGAGTCACGTAGTACTTCACTTTCATGAGGAGGCAACCTTCCCTCTACGGCATAGATACGGCCTTCGATGAGCTCAAGGCGGTCATAGACTTGGTCTTGGGTAACTTGCATTTGGGCTAGCGCGGCTAAGATTCGATCATTACCATCTTGAAGTTGGTGGAGATTTGTTTCACTGGATCCAGGCATCTTGAAAACTGGATAAGAGATCGACGTTGAATCAAAACACGATCGACCATTCTACCACACTTGCTAAAAGAAGAAATGTTTTGACTCGTGAAGTGGGTGTGTGCCACTTGTGTTGAGTGAGCTTTGAAGAAAGACAAGGTTTTTGAAAATATGTGTCCTAGTCAACTATAGTGTAGTTGTAGGAGTGGACTCGAAGTGAGGTTTTGAAATGGGCTTATGGCCCGAATTTTGACATGACAAACGGACAGAGTTTTGACTGGATTTTGCGTTAATTGAAGGCCTATTTCGAAATTTTGGTTAAGAAAAGGGTTTTGATTTTTGAAAAATCGTCATGGTTTTGTTTAGAAATGGTGATCACGTAAGGTACAAACATTTATACAAGCATTATAACGGGATGCTGAGTGCATTTAAAAGGTTTTGGTTTAAAGGGTGGGTTGCCATACCGAACCATCAAACCCGAAGTCTGTGGAGAGGCTCGTACCAAACAAGATTAAGGCCGATTCCTAGTCCATTTCCTCAAGTAGTGAAGGCCCTTGATACAAACAAGAGTAAGCATCATGGTATGGATGACGTCAATCGCTATTCATCCTTAGGCCCAAATAAGAATTAGGACCGTTTAGACGGGACGATTGGTCGAATGGGTTGGGTTGGGCCTAGGAAGGCCGAATAAACGGTCTAGGAAGACCGAGTTATGAAAACCGACAATTGTCTTGTACAAACTATTCCCTAACCTTGTTCAAGTTTCCCCCTTGCTACATGTAAGTGTATTATCCCCAGCAGAGTCGCCAAACTGTGGACAGCGGGGGCCCACGGGGGCGCTTGGGAGGAAAGAGAAACATGCGTTTGCATTTTTGTTGGAGTCGCCACCAATGTTTATGGGAAATTGGAACCGTTCGAATACCTCGTGTCATGTCAAGACACAAAGTAAAGACATGAACACTAAGCCATCGTTACCCTTAGCATTCTATGTCTAGAATGACTCTCGTGGATGCCAATGAACACGGGTGTTCACGGAGATCTGGAGTAAGGGGTGAGGGTACGTATTAGGAAGCTCTTTTGATCGAACGCCTAATCCCGCCCGCCTCGATAGCGGCCTCTACTAATGATTAGGGAAGTTATTTATACTCGATATATCGTCGGTTATATGCATGCAATGCAACATCCAAGTTTTAATCCTAGCATGTGAAGATTAGACTAAGTCGGTGAACACATAATTTAGCATACAATTAATGTCGAAGTAGGATTTAATGCTCAATTACATGTGAAAACATACAAATAATACATTAAATAATGATAAATACAATAAAATAAAATTACAAATAAAGAAAATTACAATAATTACAATGGATAGGCGATTTATGTCGAAAATACCTTTAAAACGGATAATTTGAGAAAAACGAATAAAAGAAGAATTAACGAACAAAACAGAAGGCGATAATACGAATAATAGTTAATTATACGTAAGCTAAATAACTAAGTCAAGGCAAAACGGAGTTCAGGGACAGAATTCAACCCGGAACAGGCGCAGCAGAGCTGCGTCCTTTGGAATAGGCGCAGCAGACGCTGCATTTGTTCCTGGCCTAAATTCTGGCTGTGAAGCCGGAATTGCGTGTTGTTAATATCAACTGGCAAATTTAATGATTGATTAAATTATTTACTCGGATGGAAGTGATTAATGGGTTATTTACATGTGATTAAGGGGTCATAAAACAATAAAACATGGATAAGACGGAATTAAACGGATTAATTTACATGAATGAATGATTAATAATTAGTGACATGGGTGAATGAAATAAACTAAACAAGATGAATTAATGACAAATTAATGACGAACATGTGAATAAACAGATGAAAAATATGTCAATGACGAATTCCAGAAACTCAATATTGATGAATTGAATCTCTAAAACCCGAATTGAATCTAATGACGAAAACCCGCAAATATTGACTACTTGGGATTTAAGTCGGATTAATGACGAATTATACGTGTTAAAGATGATGAATTATAAGCATGTGAATTATATGCTATTATGATGAAGAATTAACAAACAAACGAAAACAAATAGAAGAATTTGACGAATAACAGAGGACGAAGGAAGAAGAAAGGAAGCAAGAACTGCGGCAGCCTCACGAAGAGGCGCAGCAGGAACTGCGCTCCTTCGAAGAGGCGCAGCAGTTGCTGCGTCTTTTCTCGACGGTCAATCTTTTGAAAATCCGTAAAAAGAGGTTTTGAACATGGTTTTAGAAATCGGTTTTAAGAGGAATTTTCGACATAAACCTTACAATTGACGGTTACAAAAATTAAAATACAATAATAAAAGAGAGATTATACACCCTCTGACTTACATGTTTGACGAAACGAGAAGGACTAAGATATCGATTAGTGATGCTCGACGCGAATGCAAAGAAAGTGCCCTCGTAAGAGGAAAACGATTAAATTAGTTAGGTTCATTGATGTGGAGTTGGTCTAATTGGTCGGTCATGCAAACGAGGCTGGTACTCAGAAGGATCCGAGCTTACATGGTCGAATGTTCAAGCACGTAGATGCCAAAAAGTAAGAACAAAGGTCTAGAATGCAAAGGGAGAAGAGAAGGGCGGACACTCGCGTGAGAAATATAAGGAACAAAGGCTCCTATTTATATTAATCACGTGAAGGAATTAGGGTTTCGGAGACTCTTTGGAAGTGAATCTCGGAAAGATATAAAAAAAGATACGAAAATTACGCAGAAAAGGACCTGGGAAGAGGCGCATCACCTGCTGCGTCTGTTCCCAAGTGGTTTCCTCCTGCGGAAGAAAGATTTCCGTGTTTAAGTTATGGTAGGACGGAAATAATTCGGTTTTCCTTAATATCTTATGTGAATATTTCGGGAAATTGTTTACCAAAGGATGAAAATTATGAAATATGGAAAAGAAATATCCGGAACATTCCAGAACATTCTGACTCGGGTTTTAACGGTTATCAGAAAATGGAGACGGTTTTAGGCCCGGACTCCAAATGTACTCTAATTACTGTCAAAACGACCGTATCGGCACGTAGATGACAACTAAGAGGTTGACATTAATATTTGAGCAATCACCTGACGATAATCTTACGAACTGTCACAAATCGTTCCGCGTAGCATACATGCGGCCCAATCATCACCGGGTGGTTTGCGGGAGGTGCAGAAATGAGGTATCTACACCATGGTAGTATGAGGAACAGTATCAAGCTTCGGGATCATCTTCTTCATTCCAACTTGCCTCATCAGCCTCTCCGGGAAAATGCATATCATGAATTCCAAGCCAGGAATGCGCACCGATCGGGTAAGATCCAAGGATAATACTCTAGTAGCAGATTTGAGATGCCACCACGGTACGATCCATCTAATCAGGGGACCATCCTCGCTCTTCATCTTGTTCTCCCAGTAGTTGCAAACTCGAGTAAAGTCCACCATGTAAAGCCTAGTCCTCATTGCAATTGAGCGAGCATGATAAGCAGGAACATTAACTGGGGGCTCGATCAATCGCAAGCTCTCCATAAGCCAGACCTACGGAAAGCAGATATGAGAACGAAAAAAAGGAAAAAAAAACGAAAAACGAAAAAAAGAAAAAAAAAACGAAAAAAAGGAGAATAAGAAAAATTGTTCTTTTACCTGCAAGATGATGGGACTTCCTAAATAAGGAAGGTCGCGGTTGGCTTTCCTGTTATCCAACCCCAACAGGATCTCTCCTAAACATAGGCAAGCTGGGCTCCTGCGCAGCTCCAGTAGCTCAATTAGGCTCAAATAGCGAGGATCACCTCTTAAATCCTCATCAACATGCCCTTGAAGGACATAAATATGCAATAGACAAAACCCGAATGCCCTACGCCTCGCAACATAGGAAATAGTAGGGTATGCCCTATTTATGAATCGATCGATGAAATCCAACATTCGAACCCCTTTTGAGGTCACAAGACGGTCAACCTCAGCTCTTGTCAACCCAAGCAAATCTCTGAATTTGTTCTTATACCCTCGAGGAAAGGCAAAGACGTGATAGTTCGGGTCCCAATACCCAAGGCAAGCATCCAAGAACGGTTTGACCACCTTCATTAACTTCAAGCTAAAAATAGATCCAAAGTTGTAGGCACCCATATCATGTTTCTCCACATTTGAGAACTCGTTTGTCCACTCTTTGAGACGAATTTCTAGAGTATTCATGATGTATGATTAATTAGAGAGTTTTGTGTAATAAGACTAAAGAAAGACGGAAGAATTATGTGAATAAAACCTCGTTCAACGTCCGTATTTATACTAAAAGTTGTTTCCTAAAATCTGTTAGGACGGACACACTGAGGAACAGGCGCAGCACCTGCTGCGCCTCTTCAAAGGGACGCAGCTCTTGCTGCGCCTCTTCCTCGGCTGTACTTCTGTGATTTTCCGTGTTGGATCTTTCCTAGTTCCTTAAAGAACAAATTCCTATTCATACGGGTTATTATTTTGGTAAATCCGTCAAATTACCATGAGTCGAGTTTCCTATTTCCACGGGCACGCATTTCGAGGCGACATCAGCTTTTCGTCAGTTTAGCACACTTATCCATTTCTTTTAATTTTTTTTTTTTGGGGGAATCATTTCACCAATTTATTTATTTATTTTCAAACTTAGCCATTTCTTTTAATTTTTTTTTGGGGAATCATTTCCGTTTCATTTCACACTTGTATGTTTCTAGTTTCATTTTTTTTAGGGGGTAACTCTCCCTACCGTCCGGTCATTTTCGGTAAATTTTTTGCATTCTTTCATTTTCTCGAGTCGTTGTTTTGCGCTAATTTAGGCCATATGTACAAATATGTGTTTTATATGCAATTTCTGTATAAATTTCGGCAGCATGACGGCGCAAACCGTCATCTACCAAACTTGTTCAAGGCTAACCTTCAGGTACAAACAAGCAACTCAGCAGCAAAGGCACTAAGGCCATCATATATACAACCAAAAGAATATATACACCAAACTGGGGGCTCGAGCCCGAAACAAAGTGTCTAAAGTCCAAAATGAAGGTTCTAAAATGTACAAAAGTGCATGAAGTACAGCCGACAAAAACAGCAAAAACAAGCAAACTACTACTGGTCGCCGCCCAACTCGGTAACTCTCGCCTCGAGAGCAGCGATCTCGGCGTCGCGGACCTCTAGCTCCCTCAGCAAGCGAGCCGTCTCCTCTCGGGACTGGGCTAGCTCTCGCTCCAAGTCACGCTCCCTCTGCAAACAACAAGAATTGGCTCATGTCAATCATTTCAAGCACAAATAAAGTAAGAAAATTCAAAAATGAAGTAAACGGAGGTTCATACCTGACGTCCTCGACCGCCAACAAGTGCCTCAATGGCAGTAGCCCGTAGCCGGTTGGCTACCCTCCACAAAGCCACGAACCGGGATGGCGCAACTTGCATTTCAATAAACAATGATTCTCAATGATTGGACAAATTTAAACAAATGTGTTCTTACACAAAATTAAACAAGTTGGAGAGCTTACCCTCCGAATCAGATGCTGCCACTCGTCCAGGCCAGCATCTGTCACCGCCACGTCAAAGTCGCTCAGCTCGGAGACCGTCGTCATCCCCGTCGCATCAGCGTACTCAAGGGTCTCGGGGTACTCTGGGGGCTCGATGCCCGCCACCTCAACCTCCTACAAAAGTCAAATGGTTTCTATTAATCAATGATCATTCATCGTGTTTTCAAGACAGAGAAGAGTAAACCACTCACCAAAACTGGCCAGTACGCCAACCTCCAGTAGAGAAATGTCGAGTAATCCTCGCCAGGAAGAAGGAGGGCGTCACCACTGACGTCTGCCAAGTCAGCCTCCCTCTCAGCATCGGAAGGCTCCCTGAACATCGTCCGAGGAGGATCGATGGGGACCTTCAAGACATCTCGAGGGCACTGACGAGTCAAACGCTCGCCCAAGTACCAAACGGGACCCATCGACGTCCTCAAATGCAACCGGCTCGAGCTCCTAGGTCGAAGGACCTCAACCACAAAAGGAGGGGCGCCAGTGTAGTCCACCCAAGGCTTGGGTACCCACTTTGAAAAGCAAACAAAAGGTTATTCCTATGATCAGTTCTAAAGGAAAGCAATAAGAAAGCAAACAAAGAAAGATGAGTCGAAGGTACTCACGCCATCCAACTGCAGAGCGTTCACGTCCCGTCGGCAGACGTCGTGAAAGGAACACTGGCTTTTCGTGCGACACATCACCCAATCCCTCACAACGGGATAGGCTCTCTCCACTAGCTCCGTCCTCTTGGGCGCGAGGCCCGGAAAGTAAGAGTACACCCACGCTTGCAAGACAAGATAATCAACAACGATCTTTCGTGATTCGATAAGAAAGGGAAATGATCTTTCATGATGCGAGCTGAAGGTTCATACCCCCAGCAACAGTCCAGGGCCAACGGTGGCAGGAGAAGTCCCCTTCTCCATCAAATCCGGACGAACCATGGCCCTGTAGATACCTCATTTCTGCACCTCCCGCAAACCACCCGGTGATGATTGAGTCGCATGTTTGGTACACGGAGCGATTTATGACAATTCGTAAGTTTATCGTCAAGTGACAGCTCAAACACTTGTGTCTACCTCATAGTCGTCATTTACGCGCTGATACGATCATTTTGGCAGTAATTAGAGTACATTTGGAGTCCGGGTAAAAAAACCATCTTCATTTTCTAATAACCGTTTAAAATGCCGAGTCAGAATATTCTGGATTGTTCCGGATATTTCTATTCCATATTTTCCAATCCTTTAATCTTTGGTAAAATATATCCCGAAATAATCAAATAAAATATTAAGGAAACAAGATCAATCCGCAATTCCATAATAGAAACGCGGAAATCTTTCTTCCGCAGGAGGAAACCACTGAGGAAAAGACGCAGCAGGTGCTGCGCCTCTTCCAAGAGACGCAGTGCTTGCTGCGCCTCTTCCTCAGTCCTTTTCTGCGTATTTTTCGTGTCTTTTCGAGATTCACTTCCAAAGTTTCTCCGAAACCCTAATTTCCTCCGTGTGATTAGTATAAATAGAGACCTTCGGTCTCACATATTTCTCACGCGAGTGTCCGCCCTCCTCTTCTCCCTTTGCATTCTAGACCACGTTCTTACTTATTGGCGCCTATGTGCTTGAACTTTCGACCACGTAAGCTCGGATCTTTCTAAGTACCATCCTCGTTTAGCATGACCGACCAATTTGACCAACTCCACATCAATCAACTTTAATAAATCTTATTCGTTTTCCTCTTAGAGGGCACTTTCGTCGTACATTCGAGTCGAGCATCACTAAACGTTAACTTAGTCAATCTCGTTTCGTCAAACATGTAAGTCTGAGAGTGTAAATCCCTATTTTATTATTGTTCTTTATTATTGTAATCATCATTGTAAGATTTATGTCGAAAACACACTTAAAACCGATTTATAAAACCTTAATTTAAACATTTTGTTACGGATTATCAGGAGACAAACGTCGAGAAAGGACGCAGCACCTGCTGCGCCTCTTCCTGAGGCTGCCGCAGTTCCTGCTTCCTTTCTTCTTCCTTCGTCTTTTGTTCGTCTTATTGTTTTTGCTTTGTTATCAATTGTTCATGTTTCTTTTAATATAATAATTTGAATATGATAATTTTAACATGTAAATTATTAATATTTAATTCATCTTTCAAAATTCCGACTTAAATCCCTTATAATTCATATTTGCGGATTTTCGTCATTAAATCAATTTGGGTTTTTAGAGGTTCGATTCATTAATATTGAGTCTCTGGAATTCATCATTGATATATTTTCATCTTTTGTTTATCGTCACTACCATTAGTTCATCATTAATAACTTGTTTAATAATTAATTCGATTAGTTTGTTTAATTTGTATTATTTATCTCATAATTAATCTTGTAAATAATTCGTTCTAATTAGTTTTGTTCATATTTTACGGTTTTTTCGACTCAATCGCATGTAAATAATATGATAAATTACTTCCATCCGAGTCAAATATCATTAATCAAGCATTAAATTTACCAACGAACATTAACGATTTGCAATTCCGGCCGAGCGAATCGAACTCGGAAAAGACGCGCCGCTTGTTTGCGCCTCTTGCAAGGGACGATATCATTGCGCTGTTCCAGTTCGATTACGTCTCAACTACCGTTTCTACTTTGACCTAGTTTATTAATTACGTATTTAATTAACTATTACTCGTATTATCACCCTTAATCTGTTCGTTTATTTATTTATTATTTCTTTTCTAAAATTATCCTTTTGGAATGTATTTTCGACATAAATCAATTAACCCATTGTAATTATTGTAATTTTCTTTATTGTATTTTTATTGTATTTCTTTTATCGTGTTGCTTGTATGCTCTCACATGTAATCGATCTTAAATTCCACTTTGACATTAATGCATGTTAAATTATATGTTAACCGACTTAGTTAATTCTCACATGTTAGGATTAAAACAATGGATGTTGCATTGCATGCATATAACCTTCAACATATCGAGTATAGACGATTTTCCCTAATCATTAGTAGAGGCCGCTATCGAGGCGGGCGGGATTAGGTGTTCGATCAAAAGAGCCTCCTAATACGTACCCTTACCCCTTACTCTAGATCTCTGTGAACATCCGTGTTCATTGGCATCCACGAGAATCATTCTAGACATATAATGCTAAGGGTAATGAGTTCTTGGTGTTCATGTCACTACTTTGTGTCTTGACATGGCACGAGGTATTCGAACGGTTTCCAATTTTCCACAATACATTGGTGGCGACTACACAAATGCACAAAAGCTTGCTCGCTTTTCGCCCCCGTGGGCCCGCGTCCACAATTTGGCGACTCCGCTGGGGATAATACACTTACGTGTAGCCAAGGGTGAAACTTGAACAAGGTTAGGGAATAGTTTGTACAAAACAGTTGTTGGTTTTCATAACTCGGTCTTCGTAGATAGTTTATTCGGCCTTCCTAAGGCCCAACCCAACCCATTCGACCAATCGTCCCGTCTAGACGGTCCAAATTCTTATTTGGGCCTAAAGATGGATAGCAATTGACATCATCCATACCATGGTACTTACTCTTGTTTGTATCAAGGACTTTCACTACTCGAGGAAATGGATTAGGAATCGGCCTTACTCTTGTTTGGTACGAGCCTCTCCACAGGCCCCGGGTTTGATTGTTCGGTATGGCAACCCACCCTTTAAACCTAAACCCTTTTAAATGCACTCAGCATCCCGTTATAATGCCTGTATAAATGGTTGTACCATATGTGATGACCATTTCTAAACAAAACCATGACCATTTTTGTAAAAAATCAAAGTCTCTTTCAAAATGTAAAAATTTCGAAACAAGGCCTAGTATTAGCGTAAAACCAGTCAAAACTCTGTCCAATTGTCGAGTCAAAATTCGGGCCCCAAAGCCCATTTCAAAAACTCACTTCGAGTCCACTACTACAACTACACTATAGTTGACTAGGACCAACATTTTCAAGCTTTGTCATTTCTTCGAAACTCACTTAACATAAGTGGCACACTCCCACTCCACAAGTCAAAATCGTTTTTTGGGTAAGTATGCTAGAATGGTCAATCATGTTTTGATTCGTCGTCGATCTATTGTTCAGTTTCCAAGATGCCTGATACAAGCGACGTGAGCAACAGCCAACCCCTGAATGGTAATGATCAAATCCTAGTCGCGCTAACTCGTCTCCAAGTCACCCAAGACCAAGTGTATGATCACCTCGACACAATCGAAGGCCGGATAGTTGCTGTGGAAACTAGGTTGCCTCCTCGAGAGAGTGAAGTGTCTGATGAATTTGTGAATAACTTCGGGAATGAAAATTCTTTTATGGGAGCACATGAGGTTAACCCTCCCGTAGGTATGACGGCAGCTGAGAAATGACTCTAGTACTTGGAGGAACAATTGATGTATCTCAAAGGGGATGATATCTATAGGGAAAATAATCGCAAATATGAAGTCGTGAGTTCCAAGTTGTCAACCAACTTTAACATGACGGATATCCCTAAATTCAAGGGGCATGAAAACCCTTTGAACCATATCCGTGCTTTCAAGGATTACATGTCTATCAAAGGCATTAAACCCGAGATGTTCTTAAGGATATTTCCTTCATCTCTTGACACCATCCCGAGACAATGGTTCTATTCTCTAGAGCACAAGAAGATTGCCACCTGGGACGATGCCGCAATTGAGTTTGCTAAGCAATATGCGGATAATGCCGAAATCCAAGTCAATATGCGCACTTTAGAGGTTTTTACCCAAAATTACAAAGAAGGTTTCACCGACTTCCTAAGTAGGTGGAGGAAGACTAGTACCCAACTTGTCAAACGTCCAGATGAAGCTACCCACGTGGAGAAATTCGTGGACAATTTAAAGCCCATCTATGCAAGTCATTTGAGGTACCAAAACATTAAGACCTTCAAAGACTTAACTGTACTAGGAACAAGGATCGAAGATGACATCCGTAAAAGGCTCTTGTCCAAAACGGTAGGTTGTGGATATCAAGGCTCAACAAGTCATTCTTCCAGCTCTACTAGCAAGACTGATGAATTTAACCTTCTCGAGCCATCTAAGAACAGTACCCCCACCAAGAAATTTCACCAATATTGGGGATACATACACCAATGCTCTAAAGAGATTGATGAAACAGGGTAAGCTTCAGCCTATAGGCCCTACGCCTGAACCAAAAAAGAAATCCAAGTTCTGGGACGAAAATTCATATTGCGAATTCAGATCACCAGAAAGGATGGAGAAAGTCGATCAAGTGGACAAACAATTAAGGAAGACTCTTCAAGCTCACCACTGGAGAAGGAGAGATGTTCAAAGGAGAACCAGAAGACGATGAATTCGAGTCAGAGTCAGAGTCGGAGTCTACAGAAGTCCCTAGAGAGTCTTCTCCTGTCGTCACTCCCATTCCCCTTGTTTCTCCTAGCTTAGCATCAAGTAGCAGTTCAGGAAATGTCCCAACGGTTGTCCCTTTACCGCCACTGACTACTGAACAGATGGCTTCTTTGTTTCAACTTTTCTCAAATTTTAATATGAATAAATCAGGTTCTGCTTACTCTTCATGTTATTCTGAATGCAATTATATTTAGGATGATAATGAGGATGACCCAGACCCAGACTCAATCGAAATACCTCCCTATATAGCCAAATAAATACTACAAGAAGGGGAAGGGGGACCAGTAATAGAAAATACTAAACCCATCAACGTAGGAACCGAACTAGAACCCCAAGAACTTAGGATAGGGACGACCTTGAGCCCCGCCGAAAGGGCCAGTTTTGTAGACCTCCTACATGAGTTCAAGGACGTTTTCGCTTGGTCCTACAAAGACATGCCGGGAATCGACAGGGACATTGCAGAGTATAGAATCCCGATTAAACCAGGTTTTAAACCCGTAAAACAGAAGCTTCGTCGAATGAGGACAGAATAGGCTCTTAAGATCAAGGAAGAAGTCGATAAGCAATTCAAAGCCGGGTTCATCAAAGTTTCCGAGTACTCGGACTGGGTAGCTAACATAGTACCCGTACCCAAAAAGGATGGGAGAATCCGTGTTTGTGTTAATTTTAGATACCTAAACAAAGCAAGTCCCAAGGATGACTTCCCTCTACCACATATCGACATATTGGTGGATAACACAGCTGATCACGCGTTGTTATCCTTCGTAGATGGATATGCGGGATATAAAAAAATCAAGATGGCCATATAAGATATGCATAAGACCGCCTTCGTCACTCAGTGGGGTACCTATTGCTACACGGTTATGAGAATTTGGTTCATCAATGCCGGAGCTACATATCAACACACCGCAACCACACTATTACATAACGTGATGCATAAAGAGGTTGAGGTATACGTAGATGACATGATTGTCAAGTCCAAGGATAGAGAGGGGCACATTGCGAACCTTCGCAAGTTATACTCCAGGCTACGAAAATACAACATGACGCTCAATACTCAGAAATGCGCATTCGGGGTAACATCTGGCAAACTCCTGGGGTATGTTGTTAGCCAACGAGGGATATAAATAGACCCTTCCAACATCAACGCTCTAATCGAAATGCCGCAACCTCAAACAGAGAAAGAAGTTAAAGGATTCCTAGGTAAGGTGCAATACATAAGTCGATTCATATCGAAACTCACCATGATCTGTGAACCTATCTTCAAAAAGCTAAAGAAAACAGATCACACTATGTGGGATGATGACTGTCAAAAGGCGTTCGACCAAATCAAGGAGATACTAGCCAAACGACCAGTGCTCATGCCACCTCAACGAGATCAACCTCTTGGTCTATATCTCACGGTAACTAAAACAGCCATGGGCGCCATGCTAGCCCAAACCGTAGGAAAAGAAGAAAGAGCTATCTACTACCTTAGTAAGAAGTTCTTGGAGTACGAGTGCAATACACACCACTTGAAAAGACATGCCTCGCTCTTGTGTGGGCAACGAAGAAGCTACGCCATTACATGCTTAGCTACTCCGTAAAAATATACTCCAAAATGGATCCCGTCAAATACCTCTTCGAGAAACCCGTTCTCAATGGACGCCTAGCGAGATGCACTTTGATGCTCTCAGAGTTCAACCTCAAGTATGTACCTCTTAAAGTTATAAAAGGGCGCGTCGTTGCCGAGTTCTTCGCAGAAAATCCCATCAACGATGCACAAACAATAGACACCTGGTCATTTCCAGATGAAGACATACTCCAAACCGACGTAGACTTCTGGGACCTTTACTTTGATAGGGCATTAAACTTAAGAGGATTTAGAATAGAAGTGTTGCTCATTTCTCCTGAAGGCGAGCATACACCAATCTCCGTCAAACTCGACTTCGAGGTGACAAATAACGCGGCAGAATACGAAGCTTGCCTCATTGGATTACAAGCAGCAGTAGGTTTAGGCATAAAAAATCTTCGCGCACATGGAGATTCATCTTTGATCATCAACCAAATTACGGGATCTTGGAAAATTCGAAGTGAAAGCCTAGCACCATATCAAGCCAGAATAGACCAAGTTGCCCAATTCTTCGATCAAGTAACATACATACACCTACCTCGAGAGGAAAATCAATTTGCAGATGCTCTTGCAAAACTTGCATCTTTGATTAATATGCCGGACAATATGGTAGAAATGCCTTTATGCATCGAACAATGATCAGAACCGGCTTATGTGCACCAAATCACAGATGAAGAAGAAATCACAGAGGAACCTTGGTTCCAAGCGATCCTGAACTTCAAACTCAACAACACCTATCCACCGAATATGGACAAGAGGGGACAACGTGCTATACGCTTACTAGCTTCCCAATACGTCCTCATACAAGGAGAGTTATAAAAAAATACACCTCTTGGTGTAATCCTGCGTTGCCTTGATCATTCACGGGTATGAAAAGTGATGGAAGAAGTCCATGATGGAGAATGTGGCCCTCACATGAGTGGACCAATGATGGCAAAGAAAATCACACATTTGGGGTATTATTGGACCACAATTGAATCTGATTGCATCAAATATGTTAGACATTGCCACAACTGCCAAATCTTCGGGATTGTGAAACACGTCCCTCCTTCATTACTTTACACCATGACATCTCCTTGGCCATTTTCTGCTTTAGGAATTGACATTATCGGAAAAATCACCCCAGCCGGAACAGGAGGTCACTGTTTCATTCTGGTAGCAATCGATTATTTTACCAAATGGGTAGAAGCGGCTTCCTACACTAGTCTCACAGCCAAGAATGTGGCAAAATTCATACAAACCAATATCATTTTTCGATACGGTTGCCCACATGAGATCATTAGTGACAATGGGTCACATTTCCAGGCTGAGACTGAGCAACTGCTAGCCAAGTATAAGATCAAGCATCACCATTCCTCGCCATATAGACCACAAACTAATGGTGCAGTAGAGACGGCAAATAAGAACGTTGTCATAATCCTCAAGAAAATGATTGACAACTATAGAGATTGGCCAAGCAAGATACCATTTGCCTTATGGGGATACCGCACATCCGTTAGGATGCCCACTGTGGCCACCCCTTTCTATTTGACCTATGGCATGGAAGCTGTACAACCAGTCGAGCTAGAAATACCATCCTTACGTATTCTACTCGAAAGTCAAATCCCAGAAGCCGATTGGAAGAGGGATAGATATGAAGAACTCATCCTCCTGGATGAACGTAGATTGCGCGCATTACATAATGTGCAGACATATCAGGCACGTATCAAACGAGCCTTCAACAAAATGGTTAAGCCAAGAAACATCAAAGAAGGAGACTTGGTTCTCAAATCAGTTAGAGCTCTTTTACCTGTCGATCCACGAGGAAAATTCAAACCCAACTGGGCCGGACCATTTTTAGTCAAGTCCATACTTCCGGGGGGTGCGGTTAGAATAACAGATTTAGATGGGAATGAATTTGCCAACCCAACAAACCTCGACCAATTGAAACGTTACTATGCCTATAATAGGAACAAAAAACGCGCCTCGCGTAACCCCACGTGTCGCTCCTGTGGCACGAAATAAACAGCCCCTGGCCAAGCTAAAATAAAGCTAATGTCACCTTGCTCTTGCATTTTGACAAATCGTCATCCTCATATCATCAAATAAACTAAATTCCACTTTAGGAGTAAGTAAAAAGCTCATGCTTATTTTCTAGTTCATTACAAGCTCTTACTTAGAACAATTATTCTTTTACATTTTCATGAACTACGCGCAAGGGTTTGATTTCATTTTTTAAATGAATACGTAAGCAATCCTTCACCGGATACAACCCATTATTTCTTTTAAATGTAAATAGAAGGACATTTCCATATGCATTCGGAATTCGACAAGAATAATAATAGAAAATCACAACGGTTTCATAACCAATTATACGTTTTATTTCATTCTCTTTCTATGATAATAATATGCTACATAATAAAATAATGCTAAAAAATAAAAATAAAATAATAGGCCAAGATTCTAAAAACCCCACCTTCTTATTACAAACAACAATAATAATAATAAATAAAAATAAAAACTTAGGCTATTCTTCCATTTTCCCTTTGCCTTTGTCATTTTTATCAAATTTCTTGTTTTGACCTCGAGCCGAGCGCTCTTGCGCTATCTCAGACCTAATCACCAACGGTCTCTCTCGTGGTCTAGCCTTGCTATTTCTATCAACCACCTTTTCAACGGCAGGAGAAGTCTTTGGTTTCTTCGAAGGATGAACAACTCGAAACCCGGCTTCTTCCTGTCCCTCAGTCAAATGCTTCTCTTTCTCCTTTTCTACATCATGAACATTGTAGTCAAAAGGCTCGCGCTTTCTCAACCTCTCGCGCTCCTCCGGAGTAGTAGCTTTCCTCCACCGCATGTAGGAATCTGATACCCATAGCGCACTAACGGAAGAGTTTAGGAACCACATGTTTCTTTGAGCCCATTTGATGGCCCATTCTCTTCGGCTCTCAGTGGTAAGTGCCATAGCAGTCTGCGAGACAGTATCAAGCTTCGGAATCGTCTGCTTCAATCCAACCTGCCTCATCAACCTCTCCGGGAAGATGCATATAATGAATTCCAAGCAAGGAATGCGCACCGATCGGGTAGGATCCAAAGACGATACTCCAGTGACAAATTTGAGATGCCACCATGGTACGATCCATCTAATCAGGGGACCATCCTCACTCTTCAGTTTGTTCTCCTAGTAGTCGCAGACTCGAGTAAAGTCCACCATGTAAAGCCTAGTCCTCATTGCAATTGAGCGAGCATGATAAGCAGGAACATTAACTGGGGGCTCGATCAATCGAAGACGCTCCATAAGCCAAACCTACCAAAAGCGGGTATTATAATTATAAAAAAAACGAAAAAAAAAAGAAAGAAAAAAGAGAAGAAGAAAAAGAGTTCTGTTCTTTTACCTGCAAAATGATAGGACTTCCTAAATAAGGAAGGTCGCGGTTGACTTTCCAGTTATCTAAACCCAACAGGATCTCTCCTAAACACAGGCAAGCTGGACTCCTGCGCAGCTCCATTTGCTCAATTAAGCTCAAATAACGAGGATCGCCTCTCAAATCCTCATCAACATGCCCTTGAAGGACATATACATGTAATAGGCAAAACCCGAAAGCCCTACGCCTTGCAACATGGGCAATAGTGGGATATGCCCTATTTATGAATCGATCGATGAAATCCAGCATTCGCACTCCTTTTGAGGTCACAAGACGGTCCACCTCAGCTCTTGTCAACCCAAGCAAATCTTTGAACTTGTTCTTATACCCTTGGGAAGTAGAGGGTATAGCAGGTAAATGTTCCGGGTCCCAACCACCAATTGCAGCAATTTCTTCAGGGAACGGGCAGATATCGCCTCCAGGAAATGCAAACACGTGATAATTCGGGTTTCAATACTCAAGACAAGCATCCAAGAATGGTTTGACTACCTTGATCAGCTTCAAACTCAAAATTGATCCAAAGTTATAGGCACCCATATCGTGTTTCTCCACATTAGAGAACTCGTTTGTCCATCCTTTGAGACGGATTTCAAGAGTATTCATGATGTATGTGTAATTAGAGAGCTTTTATGTAATAGGCGAAAGAAAGACGGAAGAATTATGCAAATAAAACCTCCATCGACGTCTATATTTATACTAAAAGTTGTTTCCTAAAATCCGTCAGGACGGATACATCGAGGAACAGGCGCAGCACTTGCTGGCCTCTTCAAAGGGACGCATCTCCTGCTGCGCCTCTTCCTCAGCCTTCTTTCTGTGATTTTCCGCGTTGGATCTTTCCTAATTCCTCAAAGAATAATTTCCTATTCATACGGGTTATTATTTTGGTAAATTCGTCAAATTACCATGTTTCGCGTTTCCTAATTCCACGGGCACGCATTTCGAGGCAACGTCGGCATTTTCGTCATTCCAGCACACTTACCCATTTCTTTTTAATTTTCTTTTTTGGGGAATCATTTCACCAATTTAATTACTCATTTTCAAACTTATCCATTTCTTTTTTAATTTTCTTTTTTGGGGAATCATTCCACTCCCATTCCATAAATCAATTCAAACTTATATATTTCTATTTTTTTCCTTTTTAAGGGGTAACCCTCCCTACCGTCCGGTCATTTTCAGTAAATTTTTTGCATTTATGCATTTCTTTTTTGAGTCGTTGTCTTGCGCTAATTTAGGCCATGTGTACAAATGTATATTCTATGTGAATTTCTGTGTAAATTTTGGCAGCATGACGGCATAAACCGTCATCTACCGAACCTGCTCAAAGCTAACCTGAAGGTACAAACAAAGCAACCCAGCAGCAAAGGCACTCAGGCCGTCATATATACAACCAAAAAGGGAATATGTACACCAAACTGGGGGCTCGAGCCCGAAACAAGGTTCTAAAGTCCAAAATGAAGGTCTTAAAAAAAATGTGCACAAAATGTACGAAGTACAGCCAACAACAAAAAGCAACAAACAAACTACTGCTGGTCGCCGCCTAGCTCGATAACTCTCGCCTCGAGAGCAGCAATCTCGGCGTCGCAGACATCTAGCTCCCTCAACAAGCTAGTTGTCTCCTCCCGGGACTGGGCTAGCTCTCGCTCCAGGTCGCTCTCCCTCTGCAAACGACAAAAAAAATTGGCTCATGTCAATCATTTCAAGCAATAAAGAAAGTTCGAAAATTCAAAAATGAAGTAAACGAAAGGTTCATACCTGACGTCCTAGACCGCCAACAAGTGCCTCGATGGCAGTAGCCCACAGCCGGTTGGATAACCTCCACAAAGCCACGAACCGGGATGGCGCAACCTGCATTTCAATAAACAAGGATTCTTAACGATTGGACAAATTCAAACAAATGTGTTCTTACACAAAATTATACAAATTAGGGAACTTACCCTCCGAATCAGATGATGCCACTCGTCCAAGCCAGCATCTGTCACCGCCACGCCAAAGTCGCGCAGCTCGGAGATCGTCGTCATCCCCGTCGCATCGGTGTACTCGAGGGTCTCGGGGTACTCTGGGGGCTCGATGCCCGCCACCTCGACCTCCTGCAAAAGTCAAATGGTTTCCATTAATCGATGATCATTCATCATGTTTTCAAGATAATAAAAAGAAGAGTAAAACACTTACTACGATTGGCCAGTACACCAACCTCCCGTAGAGGAACGCCGAGTAGTCCTCGCCAGGAAGAAGGAGGGCGTCGCCACCAACGTCTGCCAAGTCAACCTCCCTCTCAGCATCGGAGGGCTCCCTGAACATCGTCCGAGGAGGATCGATGGGAACCGTCAAGACATCTCGAGAGCACTGACAAGCCAAACGCTCGCCCAAGTACCACATGGGACCCATCGACGTCCTCAAAAGCAACTGGCTCGAGCTCCTAGGTCGACGGACCTCAGCCACAAAAGGAGGGGCGCCAACGTAGTCCACCTATGGTGGCCTGGGCACCCACTATGAAAAGAAAACAAGAGGTCATTCTTATGATCAATTCTAAAAGAAAGTAATGAAGAAGCAAATAAAGAAAGGTGGTGATGTGACCATTATTTGAGCATATTTAGTCCCCGAATTAGCCTTGTTCCCATGCTTTTTAGTGCATATTTAGGTCATTTATTGTCTTTAGTCCTTTGTTTTGCATATTCTTTGAGGTTTTGTTCCCTTGGTAGGAAAGGAGTGCAAAACTTGCATTTTCAAGGCAAAATAGAGCTAAATTGATTGAGTTAAATGACCAAGCATCAAAGAGAAGATAAGACTAGAAGGCCTTTGTACATATTGTAGTAGGTGGGCAATGATGAGAAACGATCCTTGCATCTCCGACAAGATCCCCGAGGATTGTTGGAAGAAGGAGGAAGAAAAGAAGAAAGGAAGAAGCTGACTCAGAAGCCGAGCGGATTGCCCTCGGGACGCTCGTCCAAGACAAGGAATCCAAGCGTCTTTGCCAGAGGGACGCCCGTCCAAAAACACCACAATCCGCCCGTCCAGCCAATGAATCCGCTCGTCCAACAGCCAGAGAATCCGCTCGTCCCATGCCTTGGATGCTCGGATTGTGTTACAGCTATTCCGTTTTCTTCTTATTCTATGAAGGATGCGCATATCTCGGAAAGGCCGGCAAAAAGGAGACTCGCATATTTTTCTGAGAGGAGCGATTCCTCAAGGACTTAATCGTCATTTAAGCCCTTAGTAAACCCTAATTTGTGTACCTAATCCCCACTATAAATACCCCATTAGTCTAATTAGATAATCATGTTCTTCTTATCAATCTTTAGTGTAGTTTATATCATCCTAATCTCTCTTTAATCTTGTAATCAACTTTTAATCAAATCTTAATACAAATCTCATTTCCTTAATCTCTCTTTTGTTCATCTTTCATTTTAGGTAATTGAAGATTATTTGGGTTATTATTGGGAGATTGACAACCTTCCAATCAATCATCAAGTACTTCTATTATTCTTTGCTCTATTATTGGAATCATTACTAGGTATAATTCTCTTAATCCCTTTGTAATTATTGTTAATCATCTTCATTTATTCATCATGTTTTACTTTGTTGGTATGATTGACAACCTTGCTAGCATGTTCAACATGATAATGAGTGAGTAGTTTCCTTAACTAGGGTTAATGGGTAATTAGGGGAAACCAACATGAGGGATGATTCATGCTTAATTTAATATGTTTTCATAGTTTATTTGCTTGCTTGTTGTGATCTCAACTTATGCACATGTTATGTTTGATGAAATGCGAGCCTATGAATCCATGCATTTTTTACCCATCACTTATCTTTTCAATGAGACTTGTAAGACATAAACCAACTCGAGTCTCATTAGACCATGCATATAGTTGAGTAAGGAAGATTAAGTCGACTTGTAGGTGTTGTACAATCTAATCTATTCGGCTCCGGGACCCAAAATTTCCTAGGATTGTAAGATATAAACCAACTCAATCCATCACAACAATAATTGCTTGCTTATAATTTGAGAATATGTTTGTATGATCAATTCCCATGAATCCCCTATGACCCCATGACACCCTAGTGCCTTTTATCAATTGTTTACACCTCTTTTTAATCATCTTGCTTGTTTACTTTCATTGCTTTTAGTTTAGTGATCTTCTATTCTAACCCCAAATTGTGACACCCCTAGACACCGTTACTTGCAATTGAAAATCTCACTTCAATACCCGTCCCTTGGGATCCGACCTTTACTTGCCTCTTTACTAATAGTAGAGTTGTTTGTGGAGATATAAATTTTGTTTTGGTCTAGGTGCTCCTAACTACAATTACCGAAAACTAAACCTCCAAGTGAGTACGACCAAAAATGGCGCCGTTGCCGGGGACGGTGTTAACTTGATTTAGATTTTCTTAGATTGTTATTAGTTGTGTCTTACTTTGCCTTGGGGAAGTAAAACTCCTCAAGGTTTGTTCTAATTATTTTCAAGTTGTTCGATATTTTGAAAGATGGATCTTATAGATTGTTTTGTAGAGGACCACTTAAGTATACCTTTCTTCAAAGACCCCATGCAAGCATTGGAAGCCTTGGAAGCAAGTGAGGCCAAAAATATGTATTGGGAGTTGGAGGTAGATCTTTTTGAGGCCGCTCTAGCTAACAAATAACTTACTCATGAGCAATCCGAATTAGTACATAACATCCTTGTGGAAGCATATCAACCTATAGAACATGAGCAATCAATCCTAGAAGACATATTACAAGCCGAAGAGCAAGAAGAATTCGTCATGAAATTCGAGTATGACGAGATTGATGAGCCCGAAGAACAAGTTGAACATGCTATGAGAATGGAGTGTCTAATGGAAATGGAGCAAATTCTCAATAAACCTTCAAAGGAGTAAAGTGATGTACAAATCCCTACTTTAAAACCCCTTCCCCCAAATTTGAAATATGCTTACCTTGATGAATCAAAGACCAAACCCGTGATTGTTAATGATAGACTTGATGAAAGCCAATTGGGAAAATTGCTTGATGTGTTGAAGCAACATGAAAAGGCTATAGGTTATAGTCTAGATGACCTTAAGGGGATAAATCCCAAATTTTTTATGCATAGAATTCATCTAGAGGAGGACCATAGACCTACCATCCAATCTCAAAGGAGACTAAACCCCCACATGCAAAAAGTTGTAAAGGGAGAGGTTATGAAATTACTTGATGCGGGAATCATATATCCCATATCGGACTCTTTGTGGGTTAGCCCCGTTCAAGTGGTACCTAATAAAGGAGGTACCACGGTGGTGACAAACGAAAAGAATGAGCTAATACCCACAAGGAAGATCACCGGTTGGCGTATGTGCATTGACTATCGAAAATTGAATTCCACAACAAGAAAGGATCATTTCCCCCTACCATTCATTGAATAAATGCTTGAGAGGTTAGCCTCCAACAAGTTCTTTTGTTACCTTGACGGGTATTCGGGATTCTTTCAAATCCCTATACACCCGGATGACCAACATAAGACCACCTTCACATGCCCTTATGGTACTTTTGCATATAGGAGGATGCCTTTTGGGTTGTGTAATGCCCCCGCCACTTTCCAAAGATGCATGATGAGTGTCTTCTCCGATTACCTAGAGACCATAATGGAAGTTTTTATGGATGATTTTAGCGTTTATGGAAAAGACTTTGACTGATGCTTGCATAATCTTTCTCTTGTATTGCAAAAATGTGAAGATGTTAGTCTTGTTTTAAATTGGGAAAAGTGTCACTTCATGGTCAATGAAGGAATTGTTTTGGGTCATTTAATCTCAGAAAAGGGCATCAAGGTTGATAAAGCTAAGGTTGAGGTGATAGAGAAACTCCCACCTCCCGTGAATGTTAGAGGGGTGAGAAGTTTTCTCGGTCACGCGGGTTTCTATCGCCGTTTCATAAAAGATTTTTCAAAAATAGCGAAACCCCTCACTCAACTCTTACTTATAGATGCCCAATTCCATTTCACTGATGAGTCTGTTGAAGCCTTTAATAGAATCAAGGAAGCATTAATCTCGGCACCGATCATTCAACCTCCAAATTGGGAACTACCGTTCGAGATTATGTGTGATGCTAGTAACTACGCCGTTGGAGCGGTTCTTGGCCAACGGGTAGGAAGAGCTCTTCATGCCATCTACTATATAAGCAAGACTCTTGATCCCTCCCAAGTGAACTATGATACCACCGAGAAAGAGCTTCTTGCCATTGTCTATGCTTTGGACAAATTCTGTTCCTACTTACTTGGATCCAAAGTGATTGTCTTTTCGGATCACCGTGCTCTCCGACACCTCTTGATAAAGAAGGAGGCAAAACCAAGGTTGTTGAGATGGATTTTTCTTCTTTAAGAATTCGACTTGGAGATAAGAGACAAGAAAGGAGCCGAAAATGTAGTAGCGAATCATTTGTCAAGGATCCGGTTTCATGATGAACAAGGAGAAACGCCGATCAATGACTCATTTCCCGACGATATCTTGATGGCCATTCAAACACAACTTGAAAGGCACATCACCCCATGGTTTGCTGATTATGCCAACTATATCGTTGGAAGAGTACTCCCTCCAAATTTGAACTACAACCAAAGGAAGAGGTTCTTATTCGAAGTAAAAAGGTACTTTTGGGATGACCTAAATCTCTACAAAGAGTGTAGTGATGGACTCTACCGGAGGTCCATCCCTCAATGGGAAGTCCAAGGAATCTTGGAAGGATGCCACTTGATGCGTGTCTTTTATATAAGGTTTTCACCTCATTTTTACACGCATTTCTGTGCCTCTTATGTAGCATCCGGCTACAAATACCCCCGAATATTCTACTTTGGTCCGTTTATTGTATTTTGCAGGAATTGACCAGAGAGGAGCTAAATCAAGCCTTAATTGTCCCAATTGTATGCATTCATGGGAAATAAGGAGCCGGAGCTTAGACATCTAACATTTTGAAGACGCATGAGCTGAGTTCGGGAAGCAGTTCAAGTCCTAACATGCCTATATAGCTCGATCGAGTGGTCTATTGCTCGATCGAATGCTTTACACACTCAAGAGTGGTCGATCGACCAGTTTAAGGAGTCGATCGAGGAAGTTCTCGCAGCGTGCTCGATCGAGAGGTTGTTCTAGCTCGATCGAGTGATTTGCGCTCGATCGAGTAATCTTTCTACTCGATCGAGGGGTTTTCGTGTGCTTTTAGTTTATTTCCGCCTAATCTTTTATGGGCTTTTGTAATTAGTCCATAGATTAGGTTTAAGACGATTTTTCAAAGATAAGACGAGGAGAACATGACGTTACTCCTCTCTCGGCACTACGTACATTTCCGATCGCTGCTATACATCCTTTGTTCTTTGGATTTCTATTCTCTACATTTGTTACTCGGATTCGGTATTATCAATCTAATTTATTTCTTAATCGTATTTAGTGCTTTTAAATCCTTTTCTCTCTTTGCTTTATAATTGTTCAATCAGTCTCTTAATAGTTTATTTATCATGCTTGGTTTAAATTATTTGGTTATTGTAACTGTTAATCCGACGATTATGAGTAGCTAATTTCCTATGCTAAGACTATAGGGGATCCATAACATGAAGGGAGGGTAATCGATCTACTAGGTTAATGCCGGTATCGTCTTTGTTGTTTAAATGCTACAATTAATTGTAATTTCCTAATCGAGTCGACGCGGTTAGACCCTTATTCTTAGTGGACCTTGACCTGGACCGAAAGGTTGCAAGAGGCAGACTAGTAGCGAACAATAGAGTATTGCAGCGAGGGCGAAAGTTAAACTGTTTACACTTTAGGGTGAATTAAGGACCGAAAGGTGACATTCGCTACCCCTTAGACCGTACTGCATTGACCTGGGACCTAGATTACTCGACCAGATGATTATGGTGAACCGTTTGTCTTAGCCATTCTTCTTATTCTGTTAAACTTTTTCTTTTTATTTCTCTTCTCCTTGTCCTCTTAGTTTAGAAATCACATTTTATAACCCCCAAATTGGTTACCTTGGCGAACCTAGTTTTAGCAGACAATTTCCTACCTCTCTGTGGATTCGACCCGACTTCCCTAGCTATATTAGTTAGAGCCAGTTGGTTATTTTTGACAGGTACGCGACAGACGTGTCAAATTTTGGCGCCGTTGCCGGGGAGGTGGCGCATAATTGTTGCTTTAATTAAGTTTGTCCTTCGTCTCAGGGAATTTATTCCTTGAGACCGATCTCAGTTTTTTTTCAAGGTTTGATCAGTTGCAGGTTAACTTCTGCCTCGGAAGTTTATTTGCAAGATGCCTACGATTACAGAGCATACAGAGCCATGTGGTAGATGTGGCGAGGAAGGACATGACCTTTATGAATGTGTAGCAAGTATAGAGCGTGCCCTTGCTTACAAGAAGTACAAGCAAGGGGTTCCTTTTTCTCAGCTATATGAAGAGATAAAGAGCGTCTCTACCCCTTCTACGCCAGTACCATAACCGGTCTCTCCCTCTGCAAGAGAAGAAATTGCCGAGTTGAAATCCATTATGATGAGTATGTCACAGAAATCCGATACGGTTATATCGGAATTGAAAGAGCAAGTCGCGCAGTTGACACACGCGACGGATCAAGCCAAGTTTCTTCCAATTTGCGATCCAGCCAGTGCGATGAATTTTCAAAATGACCTTATTCAAGAAGAAAACGAGGTGTTGACAGCTGATGATGACTCAGATGATGATCTAGACGAGTTCTTGCAGGAAATACTTGCTGCGTGTGCTGTAACCACTCGATCGAGTGACTCTTCTACTCGATCGAGCGGTTCTAATCGTCCAGTGACTCGATCGAATAAAAATGGTGCTCGATCGAGAGGTGCAGAATTCCAAGACGGTCGATCGAGTGACTCTTCTACTCGATCGAGCAACCATGCTGAAGATATCACTCGATCGAGTGAAGAACAAGGTCGATCGAGCGACAAAGGTACTCGATCCAGTACTTCAAGTGGCGGAAATTCTAATTTACTATCTAATACCGCCACCGTGTCATCTTCCCCTGCCTGTGAGACGTCACGCATTGATAAGGGTAAAGAAAAGGTTGCGGACCGCTCATCGCTACCAGTACCCTTCCCAAGTCGTCTGAGGGACGCAAAGATCGAGCAACAGTACGTTAAGTTCGTGGACATCGTGAAGAACCTCCAGGTAACTGTCCCCTTTTCCGAACTTGTTACTCAGGTACCCACTTACGCTAAGTTTATGAAGGATATCGTGACGCGTAAGAGGAATTTGGGCGAATTTGATACAATTTCATTTATGGAAGAGTCTAGTAATTTACTGTTAAATAAGTCCCCTCCAAAAATGAAAGACCCGGGCAGCTTTTCTATTACTTGTGTCATAGGTAATATGGTTATTGATAAGGCCCTTTGCGATTTAGGTGCCAGTGTTAGTGTCATGCCCTTCCTTCATGCGCAAGAAATTGAAGATGAGTCACTTCAAAGTGACTAACATTACCCTACAGATGGCTGATAGATCTGTTAGGAGACCCTTAGGTGTCTTGGAGGATGTGCCTGTGAAAATAGGCAAGCTCTACATCCCATTAGATTTCATAGTTTTGGATATAGCTGAGGACACCCGGACCCAAATTATCTTAGGAAGACCATTCCTTTGTACAGCTGGGGCCGTTATTGATGTCAGACAGGGGCGCCTGACTCTTGCAGTAGGGGATGACGCTATCACATTCAGTTTGCCCAGTACTTTAGCCCACCCAATGATAGAGGACACTTGTTATTCGGTCGATATCATTGATGAGTCCTGTTATGACTTCTGGTCGGGTTCTTTTATGAAGGACCCACTGGAAGCTCTCATGCTTTTTGATGAGTGTGCAAATAGCCCAGAGGACGATGACGCTGCATTGGATTTTCTTGTTGATGATTTAGATGAGCATGAGGGAGAGCAGGTGGAACAAATGATTAGCACACTTTGCTCCATTGAGGTAAAGGTACCGGAACGTAAGCCTCTCCCTTCTCATCTTAAATATGCTTTTCTAGACGATACAGAGCAGTATCAAGTCATTGTTAGTGCTAAGCTTAGTGACGATCAGTTGACCTCTTTGTTAGCTGTACTTAAGAAAAACAGGAAAGCAATGGGCTATTCACTGGACGATATCACGGGGATTAGTCCCGATATTTGTATGCACAGGATAGAGCTGGAGGAGGATCACAAACCTTGCGCACAGGTCGTCGCGCGGTGAACCGGAAGAGATGCGGGATGTTGTGATGGTTGAGGTAATGAAGTCTGCTGGATGCGGTATTATTTATTCTGTAGGTAATTCTAGATGGGTAAGCCCGTCATGGGTAGTCCCGAAGAAAGGAGGGACAAATCGTAGTTAAGAATGAGAAGAATGAATTAATACCTACTCGAGTAGTGACTGGTTGGCGGATGTGTATAGACTACGAGACACTAAACGCCGCCACTAAGAAAGATCACTTTCCCCTTCCTTTTATTGATCAAATGGTAGAAAGGTTAGCTTCTCATAAATTTTTCTGCTATTTAGAACGGGTACTCGGGTTCTTTCAGATCCCTATCCACCCGGACGATCAGGCCAAGACTACTTTTACCTGTCCTAAGGGCGTTTTTGCGTATCGCAGAATGCCTTTTGGTTTGTGCAATGCCCCTGCCACCTTCCAAAGGTGTATGATGGGGATATTTTCAGAGTATATTGAGTCTATCATGGAAGTTTTTATGGACGATTTCAGTGTATACGGAAGTGATTTTTCTAACTGTCTGTCTAACCTTGAGAAAGTATTGCATATTTGTATTGAGGTTAACCTTGTCTTTGAATTGGGAGAAGTGCCACTTTATGGTCAACGAGGGAGTTGTTTTAGGGCACTTGGTTTCGATAGGGGAATAGAAGTTGACAAAGCAAAGGTGGAAGTGATTCAAAGAATTACCACCTCCCGTTAATGTTAAGGGGGTGAGGAGCTTCCTTGGTCACGCCGGTTTTTATCGGCGGTTTATCAAGGATTTCTCCAAAATTGCTAAACCACTTACACAAATTGTTGCTTAAGGATGCCCCTTTTGTGTTTATCGATGCTTGTCTTTCTCGCTTTTAACAGTTAAAGCGAGGCCTTAATCTCCGCGCCATCATCGACCTCCCAACCGGGACTTGCCGTTTGAGATCATGTGCGACGCGAGTGACTATGCACTAGGAGCGGTGCTTGGCCCGAGGAAAGACAAAGCCTTGAATGCTATTTACTATGCGAGCCGAACTCGGATGAGGCTCAAGTGAAGTACACTACCATCGAGAAGGAGTCATTAGGCCGTAGTTTATGCCTTAGAGAAGTTTCGTACTTATTTAGTTGGGTCGAAGTCACCGTTTTTACCGACCATGCAACTTTGAGGCATCTCCTTGCTAAGAAGGAAGCTAAACCGCGGCTACTGAGATGGATACTCCTTCTTCAGGAGTTTGACCTGCAGATTAAGGATAAGAAAGGAGCTGAGAACGTTGTAGCTGATCACTTGTCGCGGCTGATGCGACAATAAGGGGAAGATTCTCTACCCATTGATGATTCTTTTCCTGACGATACCTTATTTGCTGTTGTATCGTCTATTGTTAACCAAGAACCTTGGTATGCAGATATAGCTAACTTCGTTGTCGGTGGCGGCTGCCGATCTTTCTCATCGCAAGAAAAGAAGCGTTTTCTATATAACGCTAAGCGATACTTTTGGGACGATCCTTACTTGTTTAAGGAATGGGCGGACGGTCTCTACGGTGTGTATTCCGCAGTGGGAGACCAAAATAGTCCTGGAAGGCTGTCACTCCTCTTCATATGGTGGTCACCACGATCCATCGCGCACCGTGGCTAAGGTACTTCAGTCTGGTTTTTACTGGCCTTCTTTGTTTGCTGACGCCAAGTCTTTTGTTTCAGCTTGTGATGCATGCCAACGATCAGGGAATATTTCGAAGAGACATGAGATGCCACAAAACGGCATCCTAGAGGTTGAGGTTTTCGACGTCTGGGGCATTGATTTCCAAGGACCGTTCCCGTCCAGTAAAGGTAACAGGTACATCTTAGTAGCTGTAGACTATGTGTCAAAATGGGTTGAGGCAATTGCTTCACCTCACTGTGACGGTAAGACCGTGATAAAGATGTTCAAAAAGATCATATTCCCCCGTTTTGGTGTCCCTAGGGTCGTCATTAGTGATGGGGGGATGCATTTTAAGGAAAAGAAACTCACTTCCATATCGCTAGAGTTGGTGTCCAACACGGCGTGGTTTGGGGTATCATCCCCAAACTAGTGGTCGCAGAGGTCTCTAATCGTGAGTTGAAAGAGATCTTGTCTAAGGTAGTTTCTAAATCACGGAAGGACTGGAGTCTTAAGCTAGATGACACATTATGGGCTTATAGAACTGCCTTTAAGACACCAATTGATGCATCACCTTATAGGTTGGTTTATGGGGAAATCGTGTCACTTACCTGCTGAGCCGAATGTAAGGCCTGGTGGGCAATCCGTGAGCTTAATTATGATCCTAAATTGTGTGGTCGTCAATCGTCTTTTGCAGCTAGATGAGTTAGAAGAGTTTAGGCTTAATGCCTATGATAACTCGCGCATTTACAAGGAAAAGACGAAGAGATGGCATGACAAGAGAATCCTACCTCGGGAGTTTCATGTGGGGCGAAGGTGTTCTTTGTTTAATGCCCGTTTGAGACTATTTCCTGGCAAGCTGAAGTCCAGGTGGAGTGGTCCATACACGGTGACAGCTGTTACCAAATTTGGATCCGTGGAGCTTGAAGATTATGAGGGTCATAGATTCAAGGTGAATGGCCAATATGTGAAGCATTACCATGAGGCGAGTGAAGCGGACAACCGCGTTGAAGTCTTGCGCTTCGACGAGCTCGACGCGCCAGTTACTTGATACCAGAAAGGTCGTGCGGGACCTCTTAAACCAGCGCTCTCCGGGAGGCAGCCCGGACAGTTTTATTTGTACTTTTGTTGAACTATTTGTTTCTCTTTAGCTTTACGTTGAACTTTAGACGCTGTTTATGAACCCCCTCTTTATTTTCCTTGCTTTTAATGCGTCTTTTGCAGGTTAAAGTACCCGATCGAATGACTTTGTGTTCGATCGAGCACTTTCTGATGCAGCTGTTACTCGATCGAGGGATAATGTCCTCGATCGACCAGATCCAAACCCGTGTTAACTTGATCGAGTGATCCGTCCTTCGATCGAGCTCTTCCAATACACCGGTTCACTCGATCGAGCTGTCCCAGGCGCTCGATCGAGTAGTTATGACCTCCAGCTGCTGTTTTACGTCGATGGAGCCGCTGCTCGACTTTCTTTGACCTCCCATGTTCATGGTCCCTCCTTATGACGTTTTGTAAAGTTTTCTGACTCCGTCTCTCTTTTTCCTTTCAGTCTGCATTTCTTTCCCTATTTTTAGTACAATGAGGACATTGTACGGTTTGGTTTGGGGAGGTATGCATCCATATCTGTGTCTGCATGTTTCTTGCATTTTTGCTTGCACGTTTATTTATTCTCGCATGCATTGTTGTTTTAATTAATTCAAAAAAAATTCATGTTTAAATTGAGTCGGAACGTTTGAACATTGACGCTACTTTGAATCCTTACTTGAGCCCTGCATATTCTTGACATTTAGTTGGCATGATTATGTGCATAATCTACGAGTTTTTGTTCCTTCTTTATCTGAACGAATAGACCTGATTCATTACGTCGGCAAGCTACATTACATTCTGAGGTTAGAGCTTCATAAACTGGTGACATTCATGACCGGTTTCATTTAGGATGTGAGTGGTACTCTCTTTAAGACATGTAACATCAATTTGCATAAGCATGAGTCTAGTCTTCTTAATACCTGTATGCATTCGGTTTGTGGATGGTGACACGTGTTAGGAGAGGCAGTCCCCCTTATTTCATTCTACCCATGAGCCTCACATAGCCAAATTGCCTTTTTGTCCTATCAACTACTTTCTATAATACTTCCTACCCTAGCTGAGCTAGTAACGAGTAGTTCTTGGAATGTTTTATTGCAATACGGTTATTTTATCTGATTTCAGAAGATGGTGGAAGAATTGAAGGGAAAGAAAGAAAAAGAAAAAATGTTGAATTGAAAATGAAAAAAAAAAAAAAAAAAGAAGAGAACGAAAGTGGAAAGAAAGAAAGAAAAAAAAATGGAAAATGAAAAGAAGAAAAAATTCAAAATGAAAAAAAAGGAATGAGAATTGCACAATGTTTCACACTCCCATGCCTTATCTATATTTTATGGGGAGTTGACGATTTTTGGTGTTTTGTGAGTTTAGTGCATAATTTTGCACCGCTTCATCTTGCTGTTATGAGTACGAAGATGGGATGTAGTTTATATTTGGATCCGTTGTTGCTAGCCTGGCTATTAACCCCACATATCCAAATTCATTTTAGCCCCTTCTTACCCATTACCTCACTAACGACCCAAATGTAAGTCCTCGGCACGTGTCTTGGTCATTAGTATGGTTGGAATGCATATGTACGGTTGTAGAGACTTTACTCATGTTAACTGCATGCATGTTCTTATAGGTCGAGTTAGGTGAGTGTCTGATTTCTTCCTATCTTTCACGTTTATACTCACCCTGTGCCTGATTTTGAGTGACGAGCGACCCGTGAGAGTCCGACATCTTCTGAATCTTGCAAGGTCGATGGTTCAGTAAGCTTGAAACATTAATTTAACTCGTTTGCACTTTCCAGTTGCCATTTTGTCATTTTGTTGCATTAAATTGGTTCTAGTGGATGATTTGTAGCTGATGCGTTGGTCCCGTTCCATTGTTTACCCTTAGTTGCATTCATATTTGCTTGGGGACAAGCAAAGGTTTGGTTTGGGGAGATTTGATGCGTGTCTTTTATATAAGGTTTTCACCTCATTTTTACACGCATTTCTGTGCCTCTTATGTAGCATCCGGCTACAAATACCCCCGAATATTCTACTTTGGTCCGTTTATTGTATTTTGCAGGAATTGACCAGAGAGGAGCTAAATCAAGCCTTAATTGTCCCAATTGTATGCATTCATGGGAAATAAGGAGCCGGAGCTTAGACATCTAACATTTGGAAGACGCATGAGCTGAGTTCGGGAAGCAGTTCAAGTCCTAACATGCCTATATAGCTCGATCGAGTGGTCTATTGCTCGATCGAATGCTTTACACACTCAAGAGTGGTCGATCGACCAGTTTAAGGAGTTGATCGAGTGAGTTCTGCAAGCAGTGCTCGATCGAGAGGTTGTTCTAGCTCGATCGAGTGATTTGCGGTCGATCGAGTAATCTTTCTACTCGATCGAGGGGTTTTCGTGTGCTTTTAGTTTATTTCCGCCTAATCTTTTATGGGCTTTTGTAATTAGTCCATAGATTAGGTTTAAGACGATTTTTCAGTTTAAGACTGAGGAGAACATGACGTTACTCCTCTCTCGGCACTACGTACATTTCCGACTGCTACTTCTGTCAGTGTTCTTTGGATTTCTATTCTCTACATTTGTTACTCGGATTCGGTATTATCAATCTAGTTTATTTCTTAATCGTATTTACTGCTTTTAAATCCTTTTCTCTCTTTGCTTTATAATTGTTCAATCAGTCTCTTAATAGTTTATTTATCATGCTTGGTTTAAATTATTTGGTTATTGTAACTGTTAATCCGACGATTATGAGTAGCTAATTTCCTATGCTAAGACTATAGGGGATCCATAACATGAAGGGAGGGTAATCGATCTACTAGGTTAATGCCGGTATCGTCTTTGTTGTTTAAATGCTACAATTAATTGTAATTGCCTAATCGAGTCGACGCGGTTAGACCCTTATTCTTAGTGGACCTTGACCTGGACCGAAAGGTTGCAAGAGGCAGACTAGTAGCGAACAATAGAGTATTGCAGCGAGGGCGAAAGTTAAACTGTTTACACTTTAGGGTGAATTAAGGACCGAAATGTGACATTCGCTACCCCTTAGACCGTACTGCATTGACCTGGGACCTAGATTACTCGACCAGATGATTATGGTGAACCGTTTGTCTTAGCCATTCTCCTTATTCTGTTAAACTTTTTCTTTTTATTTCTCTTCTCCTTGTCCTCTTAGTTTAGAAATCACATTTTATAACCCCCAAATTGGTTACCTTGGCGAACCTAGTTTTAGCAGATAATTTCCTACCTCTCTGTGGATTCGACCCGACTTCCCTAGCTATATTAGTTAGAGCCAGTTGGTTATTTTTGACAGGTACGCGACAGACGTGTCACCACTCGTCACCTTACGGTGGGCACCATGGAGCAAGGAGAACCATTGCAAAAATTCTTCAATCGGGCTTCTATTGGCCTACGATGTTCTAAGACACAAGGGAATTTATCATTCATTGTGATGCTTGTCAAAGGACGGGGAATATCTCTTGGAGGAATGAAATGCCACAAAGGGGCATACTAGAGGTGGATATCTTCGACGTTTGGGGGATCGACTACCAAGGGCCGTTTGTGACATCCAATGGGAATAAGTATATCCTTGTGGCCGTAGACTACGTCTCAAAGTGGGTGGAGGCAATTGCCACCCCAAACGATGATGCAAAGAGGGTCACCAAGCTCTTCAAGAAAATAATCTTCCCAAGATTCGGAGTCTCTAGAGCGATCATAAGTGATGGAGGAACGCATTTTCATGAAAAGAAGCTCGCATCCCTTTTGACCAAATATCGTGTTCAACATAGAACCGGCTTAGGATATCATCCTCAAACAAGAGGTCAAGTTGAAGTTTCGAATAGAGAGATCAAGCAAATTCTTGAGAAAGTTGTAAACAAGACCCGAAAGGATTGGAGCACAAAGCTTGATGACGCTCTTTGGGCTTATAGGACGGCCTATAAGACTCCCATAGGAGCCTCTCCTTACAAGCTTGTTTATGGAAAAGCATGCCACTTTCCAATCGAATTAGAGTACAAAGCTTTTTGGGCAATCCAAGCCCTTAACCTTGATCTCAAATTAAGTGGTCAAAAGAGGATGATACAAATTCAAGAGTTGGAAGAATTCCGACTACAATCTTATGAGAATGCCAAGATCTACAAGGAAAGGACAAGATTGCTCCATGACAAGAGGATCAAGCAAAAAGCCTTGCACAAAGGGGATAAAGTCCTTCTGTTCAATTCCCGATATCGACTCTTTCCCGGGAAGTTGAACTCTAGATGGATGGGTCCCTATGTGATCACCGAGGTTCGAAAGTATGGGGATTTTGAAATCAAGGCGGAAGATGGAAGCAAATTCAAGGTCAATGGTCAAAGATTGAAGCCATATTATGAGGTAGCATTTATTGGAGAGGTCGAGGTCACCTACCTCGGGCCTCCTCATCCTTGAAGGAATCATCAAAGGGAGAGTTTGGTGGAGTCCTCCCTAAACCACCACTTGTAAATATACTAACCCCTCTAACTTGTATTTATAATTTTATTGCATTCCTTTTATCATAAACATAAATTCTTTCCATGAGAGTAAGTGAGGGAGGGTCACTAATGATTTTTGATGAAGGAAGGAACTAGTTTTCAAGTGTGGGGAAGCTTTTTATTGGAGTCAAGGAAATCAAGGAGAATCCGGAGCAAGGAATCCGAGCGTCTAAGGAGGAAATCCGCTCGGTTTGAACAAAGACGCCCGTCTTATTGAGAATCCGCTCGTCCAGAAGGAATCCGAGCGTCTGAAGAAGAATCCGCTCGTCTTTTTGCTGCAACACTTTAAGAAAATTTCCAATAACAGAATCCGCTCGTCTTTAAGAAAAGACGCTCGTCCTACTTCAGAAAAGACGCTCGTCCTAAGCTCGATCCGCTCGTCTTGGCTGCTTCAATTGTTGGAAAAATCCGCTGTAAGAGAATCCGAGCGTCTTCCCAGGAATCCGCTCGTCCCAAAACGAGAGAATCCGAGCGTCCCAGGCCCGAATCCACTCGTCTCCCTGCGGCCTTCACTCCCGATTTTTACAATTTTAATTCTCCCCACCACACAATTTGTGACACATCACCCTTCCTTCCACTTGTATTATAAATACCCACCTTCTTATGACTCTAAAGCATATCCCAAACACTCTTTTATTCCACAAAAACAAAAAACCCCAATTTCTAGGGTTTCAAAGGAAAGATTCAATCCACAAAGAGCATCTTCATACTTCAACAAATCAAAAATTCCAACTCCACAATCAAAGAATGAGACCAAAGGGATCTTCATTTAGGGACAGAAGAAGACTAAGAGTAAGAGGAAGCTCTTCTACTTCTCACATCAACACTCTAAGGAGGGAGCAAGAATAAATTGTGGATCTTACCAAGCTTGATGACTTCTCTAATGTTGAATTCGTAAATGATGTGCAAAGGCTCATTTTTCACCGACTTCTTCGTAAGAACATTCTTCCTACTAAGTTTTTATGCCATAGAACTTTAAGGAAGCTTGGGATTTACCATCAAATAGAAGCCCTTTTTGAGTTATTTGGTCTCTCTACCCTATTTCACATGCACGAGCAAACCTACCGATCCCTTGTTCTTGAATTTTTAATCTTCTTAAAAATCACAACCTTGAATAGAACGATTTGCATAGAATTTAGGTTGGAAAGTGTTTCAAGAATGATGACTCTAGTGGAATTTGCTAATGTGCTTGGTCTTGATGTCTCGCCTACGTGGACATCAAAACCGAAGAAATATAGTGTTGCACCCCTATGGAGAGCCATGACCGGCCGAGATTTCATGTACATCAAGGAGTGTCTAGCTTTCCACATTCAAACCCCTATTTTGAGACTCACTTACCGGTTCCTTTCCAGCACCCTCCTTGCACGCCGGGACCCGACAATTGTGAACGAACTCGATCTTGTGTTCATGGAGTCTTATCTCGATATCTAAGGAAGGGGTGGTGTAGATACCCGTATCCGTCGATATTGGAATATATAGAGAACCCGACAAACACCCGATGATGATAGGACACATGTATTCTATTAGTTGTCATTGTCATTATTTGGGTTCGTTTTACGATGTAGAATGAGCGTTGTCGACGGAGTATTTTATTAATTTAAATGATATTTAAATTAAATGTTTTTTTAAAGTGAATTCATTTTATTGCTTTATTTTGAATTTATTTTCTCAAGTTTATTTTATTGAAAATAAAATAAATATTTGATTTGAAAAATCATTTTATGAGTTTATTTGATTTGAAAAATCATTTATTTTAATGTGTTAATCGATTTGAAAAATCGATTTAAAAATCGAAAACTCGTTTTAAACACGCGTTTTGGAGCTCGATTATAACTCGGTTTTTGAGCCCGTTTTCTTTACGAGTTGGCACGAATCTCGAGTACACTAACCAACCTAGGCCTATACCCATCCAACCCAGTTCGAACCCCCATATCCACACCCAAATCTCGTTCCAAACGTCCCCCCAACACAGCCCAATTCCTTCCTTTACCCGTGTTTGTATAGCCCATCGAAAGCCCTTCTAAACCGACTCAAATTTGGTCCAAACCCGCAACCCATCACCACCAACCCGTGCACCACATTACCCACAACAACCCAGCACCTAGAACACCACAAAACCCATCCAATTCCCGTCCCAAATACTCCCCAAACAGCCCGCAACACAAGCACCCCTTTTTGCGTGCTCAATCCCGAGCCCAAAACCCGCTCCAAATACCACCAAAACCCGTGCCCATTAACCCTAAGCCATACCCTAGTATCCTACCCATATTACCTTAGCTTAACCACCAAGCAAACCCCCCATACAAACCCTAAAAAACCCCACGAATAGCTGATGGGCAGCAGCTATGCAAACCGAGCCCGACTGCTTATGGCTCCCTTTTACCCTACTTTAACTCCTTATAAATACCCCCCTTCACCATACATTCATTCCTATAAGTTCTCCATACATACTATCTTCACTTACAAGCTTTAAACTCCAGAAACAAATCCTAATTGCCTCCCAAAAACCCTCGACAAAACCGACTTACAAACTGAGAATCAGTTTGTGTGTCCTCTTTGAAACCCTTCGTTCTCCCTTCAAACCTCCATCAAAATTCGAGTTTCTTGTTCCAAATTAACCATACAACATCCATCTACACATTAGACAAATATTTACGAGCCAAATTGCCCTTGAGAGTACATTTAATTCCCTCGAAAAACAGAGTGTTATACAATCTGTTTTCGCGGCTTTTCCTGTCTGTCCAGTTCTGTTTGTGCTCGTTTTTCGTGCCCAATAACTCAAAACGAGCAGGGATTGTTTTAATATCTCAGTTCTCCTCTCTTTCTAGTTTTAAAAACATCTTTTAAATCGAATTTTCACCGTGAAACGAGAGAGAAATCGCAGTTTGAAAGTTGCTGTCCAGATTTGCAAAAAACGTGTTGTTTGCTTTGTTTCTTCGTCGACGACGACCTCTCGAGATAAAATATACCATCGATTACGACCCAAGACGGTGTCAACGATACATGTAGGTTGAGGGTGCATCAAATCCTCCTCTTTCTCCCTTTTATTTCGTTTTTTTTATGTTTGTTTTTTATTGTTTCGTTTTATTTTGTTTATCGATTGTTATCATTAACTATGAAACTAGTTTAGTCCGAGTATGAGTTAAAGTACCACCATGAACACCCGCGTTGACTTGAGATGGGAAAGAAATCCGCTACATCAGTCGGTCGTAACCCCCGTCTCATTTACATATCCTCGTGTTCAAGGTAGGGCATTAATAAAACGAATTCTAACTTCGCTCTTCGCTTTTGACCCCTTTCTTGTTTCGTGTAATTCGACCCACCCTAGGACCCTTCGCATGTTAGTATGACCTCTGATTGTTAACATATAACTCGTTTAGATGACATTAGATCAATTTAATAACCTAATTAGACACGTTAGGGTACATCGACATAGCTTTAAAAATCAACTAACAATTCTATAACCTAATTGAACGCATCTCTCTTTTCACTCGATTTCTCGCTAGCATAGGAGTGCGTGATTAGCACCTTCCTATTAACACTCGATGAGTAGCATTAATATCGTAACTCCTTGACTTAATTTGACTCCTTTAGGCCGTGTACAATACACATTTGCAAGGTATCTTTTCAATCGATCAACGTCGTTTCTAACTTGTTTTCTAGCCCGCTTTCGAACTTGTTCCGCAATCAATTGATCTAACTAATGAACCTGGCCTAGGACCTAGGGTAGCTGTGTCTAGAGTGGCCATGGTTTGGCCGTGTCCTTTGGTCTTTCTTGTTTCGTTTGTTTTACATCGTTTGTTCTTTATTGTTTTGTCGCTTGTAATTTATCGTTTGTTCATCGAGTTGTAATTTTCAAGTTAGCTTTCTTTTATCGAATCAAAATCTCTTCCAAAAACCTTAGTATTGTTTGGTTAGATGGTTGTGCCCCAATGCATGTAAGAGCGTAGTAAATCGCATGTTGTTTAAAGCAACATAACCCGATTTATGCTAATGCATGCTTTGGCGCGTAGCCCTATGTCTAATTCGATGAGATTAAGTGAAAGCACACATTACGAGGAGTGACCCAAGGCCGTGAGTCATGTAAGCCGTGGGCCACCCCTTGTGCACGTTTCCCTAGGCCGAGTTGGCCGTGTAATGTGTCGTGTTCGGTTTTGTGTATAGCGTTGTATTTTAGATCGAGTTGTATCTTTAATTTATCGTTGTGTCGGCATGAAATGCCTAGGTTGTAATAGGGTAGATCCCAACGGCTCCCCCATTCCCCCTAAGCCTTGTTTGCTTTGTTTTGTATGTTGTTAGATCAATCAACCCACATGCTAAATTACAACTTTGACAAAGTTAGTTTAGTTGCATCAAAATCGACATAGAAACTTCACATGTTAGGGTTTTAAAAACGATGTTTGCATATCATATATCGTAGTAGCTATGACCTTGTTTGAAATCCGATACTTGACTTAGTAGAGGCCGTTATTGACGGGCGGGGTTAGGTGTCCTTATGGGCTTCCTAACACGTACCCTCACCCCTTACTCAAGATCTATGGTTTGTGGATCCGTCTAAATACCATTGGATTACGAGAGTCATTCAAATCGAGTGATATAGGGTACAAGTCTTTATCTTTAATCACTCGTAGTCGATTGGCTTTATGCTTTTCGATGAAAGGTGTAAAGTTGACTTGAACGGTTCCAAGTTCCCAAAAAACTTGGTGGCGACTCTAATTTGTCTTAATTCGATTCAAAGAACTTCGAGTCGATTATGCCTGTGATCCCGAGGACGCAGCTTCCCGAGGGCCTTGTCCACAGCTTGGCGACTCACTGGGAAAAGAGGACTAGTTACACTTTGTTTCTAGGGTCTTTTCCTCCGAGGTGAAACTTGAAAAGAAAGTATTGGAAAGTAAAACATTACTCATAGTGCTACGATTCATGCATAAACCCTTAAGGACTTTCCCGGGCCGTCCCAGCGTTTCTTTGTGATGCGTGGGGGCGACGCCCCACTATGCCAGAACTTGCACATTGCTTGCTTCCGCTCCTCCTCGTCGTGGTTCTTGATGGTGGGGATGCTCTTCTAGGTACTCTACCTAAAGGCCCTTGCTCTATAAGACCCAAAAAGGATGGAGGGCATAGACCTTCTTGTAGAAGACTTGCCGAGACTTAGAGATGTCTAGGAGCATACATCCTTATAACATGAGAATGACAATGTGCGAAATGAATTTCCCGAGTCTTTTCAAATTTTCCATGTTCTTTTCAAAACCGAACTTTTGAACAACTTACTGTCAAAATTAGCATGGTTTTAAAAACGCGGAATGCTGCCCAAATAGGACTAGAATTTTCGGCCAAAAATAAGCTTTTATAGCCGGCATGCTGCCCATTTCAAATCTCATTTTCAAATCAATTATTCGTTTTTTTCAAATTCAATCCGAAATGTTTCTCGAACCTCAACCAGGCATGAAATGCGTCGAGTCGTGTCCGGGTCCTGGCCATGCTAGGCCATGCGTGTTTCGTTCCAAAAGTCTAGAACACAACCTTGTTGGGTCACCCAAGCTCACCTCTTGGGCTTCGGGTCATGTGGGTCGACCAATTGGTCTAGGATAGTCCATAGAAGCGTCCAAGCTAGGCCATTTAGGGCGTTTCACTTGAACCTAAGGACTATGTTAGTCCAATCACGGGTTTAGTCACACCGAGTCCAGTTTAGAATCGTGCTATGACAACTTGAGTCATGTCGTCTTGTCGAGTCTAAAATGAATCACGGTCTAAATCCAACCGTGAGTCGAACCTTTGGTTAGTCAGTCTCAAGTCGAGTCTTTGCTTGAGTCAAGTTGGTGTCGTGTCCTTAAGTGTGCAGGGGCTCTTACATTCGAATATTGACTCAGTTCGGGGTTTTCTTGTAGAAAGGCCGCCAAAAACCCGACTTCAAGCAATGGAAGATGTTGTTAACAAACTCACTGAGGCCGTGAACCTCATGATGGCCAGAATGGATGTGATCGAAGCCAAGTTGGGTGAAGATTCCTCTTCATCTACCCCACCTCTGACTGATCTGGAGAAACGGTTAAAGTTCATTGAAGACCGTCTGAAGCTCTCCCAGGGGAAGAACATCCACTATGAAAATGCTAGGGCCTATGCCCCAGTTCAGGATAAGTTGCCCACAAACATGGTACTCCCTGATATCCCAAAGTTTAACAGCACAGAAGATCCAGTCCACCATGTTAAGGCCTATAAGGGGTACTTAGCACTGAAAGGAGTACCTGCTGACATGCTCTCTGAAATTTTCGCTCAATATCTGGATGAACACCCGAAGGCGTGGTTCTACAATCTGGACCTTAAGAACTTCCCTACTTTCGAAGATATCACGGTGGAGTTTTGTAAGCACTATGCTGATAATGTCGAGATTCAAACCAATATAAGAACATTGGAAGTGATGACACAGAAAGAAAAGGAAGGCTTTACTGAATTCCTTGCAAGATGGCGCGCAGAAAGCGTGAAGTTAGCCAAGAAGCCTGACGAAGTTGAAATGGTAGATAAGTTCGTAAAGAATCTACGACCCATTTACCGCAATGCTCTGAAATACCAAAATTTTGGCTCTTTCAAAGAATTGATAAGAATCGGGATAAAGGTAGAAGATGATGTCATAAGGACAGAGGCTGAAAAGCCGAAAGGGTACCAAGGGGCCTCATCGTCTAAGGGCAAGGCCCCAACAACGGCCCATATTGATGAAGCCATCAATCTCTTAGAAGGGCAATCGAAGAAGTCGCAGCGCCAAACACCTAGGGCATTCACCGATATCGGATGCACTTATACATACGCTCTCCAAAGGCTCATAGCCCAAGGAAAGCTGAAGCCTATTGGTCCAACTCCGGACCCTCCCGCTGATCAACAAGGTAAATGGTATAAACCAAATGCCTACTGTGCCTTTCATCAAGGGAAAGGCCATGATGCTGAAAGGTGCTATCGACTGAAGCACGAAATCCAAGACATGATTGAGAATGGAACACTCCCAATCCCAACTGTTAAACCCAATAACATCACCAATCCATTTGGCGATCACGCCAACTTTGTTTCTGTCGAAGACAATGTCGATTATTCCCATCTTATCCGCCCATGTCACTTAAAAGGGGTGTTTATCGGGAAAATATTTGTGGATTGGTTTGAATTCTTGCCAAACCCGAAGAATGAAATTCAAGTCGGGAGTCTTGCTCTAGAATGTACTCCTCTCGTTAACGAAGTTAATAAAAGACAATTCGGTTCACCAACCTTTATCACTGGCGTAGATCCTCAGAGGACTACCTCGGGATGGAGGCAGACCGTCAAAGGGATCAAGGACCAAAGCCGGGCATCTAAGCTGACAGCTGAACAAGAGAAAGCTCAAGACCAGATTTGAAAAGTTATGAGTCGGGATCTGTTTTCTTTTCTTAGTCGAGTCGAGTCTAGGACTTTCTTTTCTTGAATGTGAGTCATTTGTTCCGCGATGACCTAGGATGTGTCCTAGGAATCGTTCCTTCGAGTCTGTTAAGCATTTGCCATTCAATAAAAGTTGCAGTTTCGTTTCCAAATATGTCTTGTTTCTCATCCTCAATCATTCTGAAACATGATAAAATGCACAACACACTCAAAGGAATCCCTGGGGTAGAAATATGTCCTGTTTCAAAATGTAAGGTACACTAGAATCCCGTGTTTGATTCCTTTACCTATTCCATGTCTGGCGGTAGAAAACCTCCATCAGAACCAGTGCTTTTGACAAGCTTTTAGATGATTCTATGACAAACCCGGACTAGCTCCTTGTTTCCCCTATCGATGACGGAAGACAAGCCTTTCCCCAACAAAATCATCCCATCTCGAAGAGAGAAGATATCAACCCGTTCTAACAAGGAATTGTTAGTTCCTACCCAAATTAGTTGGCGAAGCCCAGTTTTCAAGGTGTATCCATTTATGACTAAGAGAATGAATAGAAGATCATTTTCAAAGAGAGAAAAAAGATGAAAAAGAATGAAAAAATGAGAAAAAGAGAAAAATTGGAAAAATGAAAAAAATGAAAAATGAAAAAAAGATGAAAGAAAAAGAAAAAAGGAAAAAAGATGTTGAAGTTATTCCAGAACGCTTCTGGTTGAATGTCGAAGTTACGGAAGCCAGAAGTCAAGTCAAGTACCCATAATTGAAGTTCAATGGGCGAAGCCCAAAAGCTTAAGTAGTAACCTCTTTACCCTCTAAGTCCTTCCTGAGACAGTTACAAAGGGATAGTCGGGAATTTTGAGAATTATTCCGCTTGTGTTGTTACACCCAGCCTTTAGGGTCCAGACATGGAAATTTGAACCCACATCATTTTTCAACCCATTTGCACTCGTGGTTCATCAAACCCGAGACACCCATTCCAACCACATCAGCAGCCATAGCCCTTGGCCTTAGCACCACAAAACAAACCTTCAGAATGATGGTTAACCATTCCAACTTGTTATTACCAAGCTCCACATCCCAAAAGATCCTAGCCTTATACACCTAACCCCAAACACGGGATTTAACGGTACTTTACATGCTAGAATGGGATATGACATGATACCTTAGGTGAAACCTTCGAGTGTGTACACACAATCAAAATGCCATGTTTATGCACCATGATCAAACTACGTCGGATTTGATTTCTCTCCACGCGAATACGTAGGCAATCCTTCAGAATAAGGGATTCAATCCACTCATCGACCAAGTTGTCATCTTGTCGGTTTCTTACGGGTCTTAACCAAGTCCAAATGAAGCCACCTTTGTTTGGGTCGGTCTTAGCACTTGATGTAGGTTAGGATAAGGATATAGGTTCGGATGAATAGTATCAAGTCTTAGAATGAGCTTTATCGAACGGTTTAGGCAAAGATGCCGAGTCATATAGATGTAGGTTTGTGTTGGGAACAGAAAATATGAAAAACCCGCTGAAAAGAAAGAAGGCGTGGAAGAAAAATAGTAAAAGCCCGCTGAAAAGAAAGAAGGCGGTGGCAAGAAATGATGAATACTCATTTGAAAAGAAAGGAGGCGAGGAGAAGAGTGGCAGAATGTTCCCAACAAGAGTGATGTGTGATGTCCAATTATTCTCATAAAATCAGTCTGTGTTTAGTGTCTAGGCGAAGCTAACGTTGTTGCTCCGTTAGTTTAATCCACCTTGTCAATGCCAAGTGATCTTGATTCCCATGTGCCCTCGGGAGCACGCCCATGCCATACGATCCTCGTTCCACGTCCGACGACCTTGTGATTCCCATTTGCCGTTTTTTGGGCGCCAGAATGGCCAATTTACATTTCTACCCCCAACAAGTCAATAATTGAATTTAAACTCGTGCACACTTACGGTTTTATTTTCCTTTTTTGTTTTACGGTAGCGGGCTACGCCCACGTTATTTACGGGTCATACAGAGTGTCTGAGTCGTGTTTCATGCTCACCCATCAAGGTTCGATTTCAAAAATTTCAAAATTTCAAAATTCCAAAAACTTTTTGCGAATTGTGGATAGATGATCCAAGTAGTAGAATCTTTTCGGGTCGATGGCCCAATCATTCAAAATTTCAAATTCAATTTTTGAAGGCTCGATGGCCCAACATACCAAGTGATGTCAAATTTAAACTTCGGGTCGATGGCCCAATTATTCAAAATTTTCAAATTCAATTTTCGGGTCGATGACCCAATCTTTCAAATAATCCAATTTTAAGATCGATGATCCAAATGTGCTTATGTGATGATTATTGCTTGTACATTTTCTGTGTTTCAAATATAGCAGGATATGCTTCAACTGGGGGCTCTAAAGTCTTCGACTTTAGAGCCATTGCAAACTGGGGGCTCTAAAGCCGTTGGCTTCAGAGACCATTATCAAGATAAAAAGGATGACATCCACTCAGAATTCAATTCAATACAAGAGTATGAAATGGAAGAATTCCGTAGCTGAAAGCAAATGATGAAAGCGGCGGCAACCTCCTCGGAAAGTCCCGTCCCATTCGGACAAGTGCCAGCAGATGATAAATTTTAGGCAAATGTCGGAGATGATGAATTTTGGACATACGCCAAAGATGATAAACTTTGGGCATGTGTCGGCAGCTTCCGAACTACGACGCGGGTTTGATTCCGTCAAAAACGGATACGTAGGCGCCTAAGGATAAGGCTCAACCCACCATATATGCAATTTATGGGTCGACGACCAATGATTATAATTTGACGCAATGTAGCAAGAGTTAATCCCCAACGAAGTTTCGGGTATGATCTCTTCTTATGGTCAAGAGCTTACATACGCAAGTATAATGGACTATAAACGACCCGAGAATCCTCGGTCGAAAGGGACTGGGTATACTTTGACTTTCGCCTTGTCCAAGCCTCAGTCAAAGTGGGGGCTCTGTAGATACCCGTATCCGTCGATATTGGAATTTATAGAGAACCCGACAAACACCCGATGATGATAGGACACATGTATTCTATTAGTTGTCATTGTCATTATTTGGGTTCGTTTTACGATGTAGAATGAGCGTTGTCGACGGAGTATTTTATTAATTTAAATGATATTTAAATTAAATGTTTTTTTAAAGTGAATTCATTTTATTGCTTTATTTTGAATTTATTTTCTCAAGTTTATTTTATTGAAAATAAAATAAATATTTGATTTGAAAAATCATTTTATGAGTGTATTTGATTTGAAAAATCATTTATTTTAATGTGTTAATCGATTTGAAAAATCGATTTAAAAATCGAAAACTCGTTTTAAACACGCGTTTTGGAGCTCGATTATAACTCGGTTTTTGAGCCCGTTTTCTTTACGAGTTGGCATGAATCTCGAGTACACTAACCAACCTAGGCCTCTACCCATCAAACCCAGTTCGAACCCCCATATCCACACCCAAATCTCGTTCCAAACGTCCCCCCCAACACAGCCCAATTCCTTCCTTTACCCGTGTTTGTATAGCCCATCGAAAGCCCTTCTAAACCGACTCAAATTTGATCCAAACCCGCAACCCATCACCACCAACCCGTGCACCACATTACCCACAACAACCCAGCACCTAGAACACCACAAAACCCATCCAATTCCCGTCCCAAATACTCCCCAAACAGCCCGCAACACAAGCAGCCCCCCCCCCCCTGTTTTGCGTGCTCAATCCCGAGCCCAAAACCCGCTCCAAATACCACCAAAACCCATGCCCATTAACCCTAAACCATACCCTAGTATCCTACCCATATTACCTTAGCTTAACCACCAAGAACACCCCCCATACAAACCCTAAAAAACCCCACGAATAGCTGATGGGCAACAGCTATGCAAACCGAGCCCGACTGCTTATGGCTCCCTTTTACCCTACTTTAACTCCTTATAAATACCCCCCTTCACCATACATTCATTCCTCTAAGTTCTCCATACATACTACCTTCACTTACAAGCTTTAAACTCCAGAAACAAACCCTAATTGCCTCCCAAAAACCCTCGACAAAACCGACTTACAAACCGAGAATCGCTTGTGTGTCCTCTTTGAAACCCTTCGTTCTCCCTTCAAACCTCCATCAAAATTCGAGTTTCTTGTTCCAAATTAACCATACAACATCCATCTACACATTAGACAAAGATTTACGAGCCAAATTGCCCTTGAGAGTACACGAATTCCCTCAAAAAACATAGTGTTATACACTCTGTTTTTGCGGCTTTTCCTGTCTGTCCAGTTCTGTTTGTGCTTGTTTTTTGTGCCCAATAACTCAAAACGAGCAGGGATTGTTTTAAGATCTCTATTTTCCTCTCTTTCTAGTTTTCAAAACATCTTTTAAATCGAATTTTCACCGTGAAACGAGAGAGAAATCGCAGTTTGAAAGTTGCTGTCCAGATTTGCAAAAAACGTGTTGTTTGCTTTGTTTCTTCGTCGACGACGGCCTCTCGAGATAAAATCTACCATCGATTACGACCCAAGACGGTGTCAACGATACATGTAGGTTGAGGGTGCATCAAATCCTCCTCTTTCTCCCTTTTATTTCGTTTTTTTTATGTTTGTTTTTTATTGTTTCGTTTTATTTTGTTTATCGATTGTTATCATTAATTATGAAACTAGTTTAGTCCGAGTATGAGTTAAAGTACCACCATGAACACCCGCGTTGACTTGAGATGGGAAAGAAATCCGCTACATCAGTCGGTCGTAACCCCCGTCTCATTTACATATCCTCGTGTTCAAGGTAGGGCATTAATAAAACGAATTCTAACTTCGCTCTTCGCTTTTGACCCCTTTCTTGTTTCGTGTAATTCGACCCACCCTAGGACCCTTCGCATGTTAGTATGACCTCTGATTGTTAACATATAACTCGTTTAGATGACATTAGATCAATTTAATAACCTAATTAGACACGTTAGGGTACATCGACATAGCTTTAAAAATCAACTAACAATTCTATAACCTAATTGAACGCATCTCTCTTTTCACTCGATTTCTCGCTAGCATAGGAGTGCGTGATTAGCACCTTCCTATTAACACTCGATGAGTAGCGTTAATATCGTAACTCCTTGACCTAATTTGACCCCTTTAGGCCGTGTAGAATACACATTTGCAAGGCATCTTTTCAATCGATCAACGTCGTTTCTAACTTGTTTTCTAGCCCGCTTTCGAACTTGTTTCGCAATCAATTGATCTAACTAAAGAACCTGACCTAGGACCTAGGGTAGCCGTGTCTAGAGTGGCCATGGCTTGGCCGTGTCCTTTGGTCTTTCTTGTTTCGTTTGTTTTACATCGTTTGTTCTTTATTGTTTTGTCGCTTGTAATTTATCGTTTGTTCATCGAGTTGTAATTTTCAAGTTAGCTTTCTTTTATCGAGTCAAAACCTCTTCCAAAAACCTTAGTCTTGTTTGGTTAGATGGTTGTGCCCCAATGCATGTAAGAGCGTAGTAAATCGCATGTTGTTTAAAGCAACATGGCCCGATTTATGCTAATGCATGCTTTGGCGCGTAGCCCTATGTCTAATTCGATGAGATTAAGTGAAAGCACACATTACGAGGAGTGACCCAAGGCCGTGAGTCATGTAAGCCGTGGGCCACCCCTTGTGCACGTTTCCCTAGGCCGAGTTGGTCGTGTAATGTGTCGTGTTCGGTTTTGTGTATAGCGTTGTATTTTAGATCGAGTTGTATCTTTAATTTATCGTTGTGTCGGCATGAAATCCCTGGGTTGTAATAGGGTAGATCCCAACGGCTCCCCCACTCCCCCTAAGCCTTGTTTGCTTTGTTTTGTATGTTGTTAGATCAATCAACCCACATGCTAAATTACAACTTTGACAAAGTTAGTTTAGTTGCATCTAAATCGACATAGAAACTTCACATGTTAGGGTTTTGAAAACGATGTTTGCATATCATATATCGTAGTAGCTATGACCTTGTTTGAAATCCGATACTTGACTTAGTAGAGGCCGTTATTGACGGGCGGGGTTAGGTGTCCTTATGGGCTTCCTAACACGTACCCTCACCCCTTACTCAAGATCTATGGTTTGTGGATCCGTCTAAATACCATTGGATTACGAGAGTCATTCAAATCGAGTGATATAGGGTACAAGTCTTTATCTTTAATCACTCGTAGTCGATTGGCTTTATGCTTTTCGATGAAAGGTGTAAAGTTGACTTGAACGGTTCCAAGTTCCCAAAAAACTTGGTGGCGACTCTAATTTGTCTTAATTCGATTCGAAAGAACCTCGAGTCGATTATGCCTGTGTGAATCCCGAGGATGCAGTTCCCGAGGGCCTTGTCCACAGGTGGGTACCATTTTAATGCGCCTCTTGTACTACTTGAGAAGTGGGCTAAGTTTAGAAACGGAGATGATGATGGAATGAAACACATCGTTAATGGAGGGCTCATTACAAAGATTGCAAAGCATTTCAATCCAAAATTTAATGAGAACAATGAGTACACTCCTCTTTCCGGGAATACAAGGATAAATGAAGACCTCCTTCTTGTGCATCATCATTGGATAACCCTTGAGGGGGTTGATAAAAGGATCAAGTGGATAACAAAGGGGAGTGATCCCATCCTACCTCATCCCCGCAAACCCAACCCAAGCAAGGCAAGCACCACCACCCCCAAATCCCCAACAACAACAAGAGCAACAACATCAAGATGAGAAAATCAAGATACCTCCCTACCCTTTTACATATCAACCATACAACCACCCTAACCCCTTTATCCTCCCCCGTGATGACTTTGTAACGGGAATTCTCCAAGACTTGCATTTCCGACAATATGAAGCTAGCGTGGACAACTATTATGCACTTTACCCTCAATTCCACGATATGATTCAACGAGGGAAGATTAGTGAGGATGGAGCGTTTCCCTCTTGGGCACAAATGGATATACTCTTCCCAAATTCGGAAAAAGCAAATGAAGGGGCAAATGGGCAACAAGATGAAGGGAGCGACAAATCTTGCGGTGGGGATACGGTGGAACTTAATAGCGAATAAGACGAGTTCATGGACCCTAATACAAGTGATGCATCCAAGGAAATATGGGATAGTGACCAAGAGGGGGATGATGGCGATCTCTAGAAGATCTCTTCATAGCTAGATAGAGCGGGCATGAGGCACCCATCTCAAGCTTAAGTGAAGTTTCCTTGTCCCCTCTCTTTATTTTCAATTTTCATGAAAGAATTTAATGTTTTGTTAACTTGTAAAATATTTGTCTTTGGTTTGTTTGGAGAGTCCTAGCAACATGGAGGACTAACACCTCGGCCCCATTGAGGTGTTCTTTTTATTGTTCCCACTTGAAAAATCCAAAATGACAATATATAGTTTCATGCATTGCATTTCGTGTGCATGAACTACCCCGAAATTTAAGACATTAGAAATAATGTCTATTTTGGTTTGGGGAAGTACATGCATACACAACGGGAGGTAATCTAAATTACGCTCTCTGCCATAAACAAAAACCCATGCATCATGTAGTGTAGCTTAGTATAGCTTGCATTTAGTTTAGAAATCATGCATCATACTTGCATAATTTCCTATTGGCCATTGAGGACAATGCCCATATTAGTGTGGGGATGGGAAATTCTAACTTGACTTTTATTCAAAAATCCAAAAAAATCAAAAATTTCGAAAAAAATCAAAAAAAAATTGAAAAATTGAAAATCCAAAAACAAGTTCATTTCCTTTGTAGTGTAGTCTTGTATATATTACTTGTATTATGTTTGTCTATCCTTGTTCACATTGATCGACTACGCCACATCCGATATATGAGGATATTGAAGACCGCATGGTATGATCTTTCCAATCTCCTTTTTCCTCTTTATGTTAATGACTATGTGGCTTTATTTTGATTGATGCGGTATAAACAATGTGAATCTAGGACTTGCATTTAGTTTATATGGCATACGAGTTGGTAGAATCATATGCATTAGGATGTATATATGTTAGTTGCATCATGGCATGTAGTTTGCATGTTAGAAAAATTTTAGGAAACCGTCTACTTGGGAAGCTTGATAAGTGTATATAGGCCCTAGTAGATGTTTTTTCTTCTTAAGACTTTGCTTGTTAGAATACTTGTAAAACACCCTAGGATGTGTCATGCTAGTATCCTTTGACCCGTGGATTAAGGCCTAGTCAAGAGTACCTTGTGGTGTGATAACTCCTTGGCTACCATTTATTCCAAGGTGACCCTTGAAAACATGCAACCATCATTCATCCATGTTCTACCATACATTTTGTCATCAAAGGGAATGGGCACAAAAAGAAATTGATTTGAGTTCAAGAAATAAAATGAAAAGTGAAAGAAAGTTTGCAAATGCATCAAAAGAAAAGAGGAGTAATAAAAAATGAAAACTCATATGCTTCAAATATAAGACACCCTCACTACATATGGGTGTGACTTTGAAAATGTTCAAAAAGAAAAATGCAAAAAGTTGAAAGTTGTCAAGTGTTGAAATGCCAAAAATCAAAAGAAATGGCAAAAAGAAAGTGTTCTCAAATGTTATATGCCACAAGAAATTGGGGGGAAAAACAACAACAAAAGCAAACTCCCAAATGAAACTCAAATTCTATCGATCCCTTTATCCATCGTATCCATTTTTGTGCATGGTAGAGAGGGGACGACCTTTCTTCTTGTCTAGGCAAGAGGGGGAATTCCGCGATCCTCCGGTGTTTCTAACACCATAAGGAGTCTATTCTTGACAAAAGCATTTAACGATTGAGGAAAAAGGTACCCTAGCTTGAAACAATTTGGAGGTGATTTATTGGTATCCTTCTAGGCTTAGTAGTTTGAAGAAATCGCATCTACGAAGGAGTGTGTACCCTTGAATTGCTTCCCTTGTAGATAATTTCCGCCACTTAGATCGCCACTTAGATGAGGAAAGTGGCTATTCTTTTGTAGATGCATCTATTACTTGATTTTATGTGCTTTAATGCTTGTATGTGTTGCCATTTTGGTAAGACCCACTTTGCCTTGCAAGAAGGCATCCTACCTCATGGTTGTCTTGTTGTGAGTTGAAGGGGCGGAGTGAGACCCGCTAATTGTCTCATATCGGCTATACTATTAGGTTAGTTTAAATAACGGTCCTAGTCTTTGTCACCTCTTTACTCGGGATGAGCAAAGGTTCGGTTTGGGGATATTTGATGTGACCATTATTTGAGCATATTTAGTCCCCGAATTAGCCTTGTTCCCATGCTTTTTAGTGCATATTTAGGTCATTTATTGTCTTTAGTCCTTTGTTTTGCATATTCTTTGAGGTTTTGTTCCCTTGGTAGGAAAGGAGTGCAAACCTTGCATTTTCAAGGCAAAATAGAGCTAAATTGATTGAATTCAATGACCAAGCATCAAAGAGAAGACAAGACTAGAAGGCCTTTGTATATATTGTAGTAGGTGGGCAATGATGAGAAAAGATCCTTGCATCTCCGACAAGATCCCCGAGGATTGTTGGAAGAAGGAGGAAGAAAAGAAGAAAGGAAGAAGCCGACTCAGAATCCGAGCGGATTTCCCTCGGGACGCTCGTCCAAGACCAGGAATCCGAGCGTCTTTGCCAGAGGGACGCCCGTCCAAAAACACCACAATCCTCACGTCCAGCCAATGAATCCGCTCGTCCATCAGCCAGAGAATCCGCTCGTCCTATGCCTTGGACGCTCGGATTGTGTTACAGCTATTCCGTTTTCTTCTTGTTCTATGAAGGATGCGCATATCTCGGAAAGACCGGCAAAAAGGAGACTCGCATATTTTTCTGAGAGGAGCGATTCCTCAAGGACTTAATCGTCATTTAAGCCCTTAGTAAACCCTAATTTGTGTACCTAATCCCCACTATAAATACTTCATTAGTCTAATTAGATAATCATGTTCTTCTTATCAATCTTTAGTGTAGTTTATATCATCCTAATCTCTCTTTAATCTTGTAATCAACTTTTAATCAAGTCTTAATACAAATCTCATTTCCTTAATCTCTCTTTTGTTCATCTTTCATTTTCGGTAATTGAAGATTATTTGGGTTATTATTGGGAGATTGACAACCTTCCAATCAATCATCAAGTACTTCTATTATTCTTTGCTTTATTATTGGAATCATTACTAGGTATAATTCTCTTAATCCCTTTTTAATTATTGTTAATCATCTTCATTTATTCATCATGTTTTACTTTGTTGGTATGATTGACAACCTTGCTAGCATGTTCAACATGATAATGAGTGAGTAGTTTCCTTAACTAGGGTTAATGGGTAATTAGGGGAAACCAACATGGGGGATGATTCATGCTTAATTTAATATGTTTTCATAGTTTATTTGCTTGCTTGTTGTGATCTCAACTTATGCACATGTTATGTTTGATGAAATGCGAGCCTATGAATCCTTGCATTTTTTACCCATCACTTATCTTTTCAATGAGACTTGTAAGACATAAACCAACTCGAGTCTCATTAGACCATGCATATAGTTGAGTAGGGAAGATTAAGTCGACTTATAGGTGTTGTACAATCTAATCGATTCGGCTCCGGGACCCAAACGTTTCTAGGATTGTAAGATATAAACCAACTCGATCCATCAGAACAATAATTGCTTGCTTATAATTTGAGAATATGTTTGTATGATCAATTCCCATGAATCCTCTATGACCCCATGACACCCTAGTGCCTTTTATCAATTGTTTACACCCCTTTTTAATCATCTTGCTTGTTTACTTTCATTGCTTTTAGTTTAGTGATCTTCTATTCCAACCCCAAATTGTGACACCCCAAGACACCGCTACTTGCGATTGAAAATCTCACTTCAATACCCGTCCCTTGGGATCCGACCTTTACTTGCCTCTTTACTAATAGTAGAGTTGTTTGTGAAGATATAAATTTTGTTTTGGTCTAGGTGCTCCTAACGACAAATACCGAAAACTAAACCTCCAAGTGAGTACGACCAGGTGGCTCGAAGAAACTCACGCCATCCAGCTGCAGAGCGTTCACGTCCCATCGACAGATGTCGTGAAAGGAATGCTGGCTCTTCGTGCGACACATCACCCAGTCCCTCACAGCGGGATAAGCTCTCTCCACCGGCTCCGTCCTCTTGGGCGCGAGGCTCGAAAAGTAGGAGTATACCCACGCCTGCAAAGCAAGAAAATCAATAACGATCTTTCGTGATTCGATAAGAAAAGGAAATGATCTTTCATGAAATGAAAGGGAGGTTCATACCTCCAGCAACAGTCCAGGGCCAACGGTGGCAAGAGAAGTCCCCTTCTCCATCAACTCCGGACGAACCATGGCCCTCATATAGCAAATGAGGACTGCAAAGCCAACAGTGACCCAGTCCCAACGGCCTAGATCACCCAAGTCAGAAAGGAAGGGAAGAAGCTTCGTCGACAGCCTCTCTCCCATTGTCTCCGAGGTAGATCGAAGACAAGAACCACCAGAGCCACCCTTATGGCTGTCTCCGGCCACTCCACCACCTCAGTCCCGTACGGCAAGCCAGAAATCATGCCGTAGTCCTCCAACGTGACCCCAACCTCACCAAAAGGCATGTGAAAGGTGGAGGTTGTGTCCCAAAACCGATCCAGGAAAGCTCGAACTAGGCTAAGGTAGCCTGAATATTCCTCCTCGTGATGTCCCTCCAAGCCTGTACCAGTGCACCAAACGTTCCCCGCTCGATGATGGCCCGCTCCTCTGCTGACAGCCTCTCGTAGAACCCCATCATCGTCGTGTAACCCGAGAAAGATCTGATGTTGCCGGCCTCCTATTTTGATTTGAAGCAAGAGCTATCTTTAGCTCGAACGAAAGAGAAAAAGGAATAGCAAATAGAAATGAAAGAAGATAAATGAAAGAGTGATGAGTTCAAATTACCAAGCTCTTCACCGTCCTGTAGGACAGGTGACCCTCCGCAGCCCAGATGAGGTGTTTGCTGTCCTAACTCTCAGCCCACTCTGGTGCTCCCCTCAGCTTGCGACCACCTCGTCCAACGTTGGCCCGCCTCGAGACCTCCTCCTCAACGACCTCGTCCTCAACAGCTGCCACCGCAGCAGTAAAAGCCTGCTCTAACGCCTCCTCGAGCGAACGAGAAGGGTCAAGAGCTGTATCCACGTCCATCGGATCTCTCCCTGACGTAAAAGCCTCGTCCCCCACAAAATTAAAGTGAGTTTAGGCCGCGTCAAATGACGACAAGCCTTAGTTAAGGGATTTTCGAGCTTTCGAAACTCCGAAACCGCTCTTTTCTCGCCGTCTTTGGCCATTTTCCCACAAACCCGTCCGCTCATGTGGTAATTTGGGTCAAGTAAAGCCTAAGTTGAAGCCTAGTCATGGGTTCGAGTCGGAATTTCGATAGCATTTCGTTATAACGACGATTATGCCCTAGAAAAGTGTCCTGAAAAAGCCGTCACAAATCAAAACTCCGAAATGGTAGGAAGTTTACCCATCATACAAGGATTCCAAATACCAAGTTTCATCACAAATGGGCAATCCTAAGGCTATTTTCGAAGCAATATACGGTTCAGCTGTGAGACCGTCACAATTCGCTCAAATGCTCAAAACTCAACGAAAATTCAAAACAAATACATGGTTGTGATCCTTATCCTACCAATTAGCCATTTATAAAGTCAATTTTGTAAGGCAAAATCGTTTGGGGGGAAAAGCCCCAAATTTTCGACATTTTTAAGGTTGGGAACCCTAATTTGTCGATCCAATGTGATCAAATACGGAAGATTAATGTAAAAATAATACACATACCTCGATTATTCATGGCAAATGCAAGCTTTAGATCAAATTTTGGCGATAAATGGTTGGAATATGAGAGAGTATTTGAGGTTTTATGTTTCGAAATTATGAATGAAATCCCGTGTTTCATCGAGTTTTTACTCAGAGAAACCACGTCCAGGAAAAGACGCAGCAGGTGCTGCGCCTCTTCCAAGAGACGCAGCTCTTGCTTCGCCTCTTCCTCAGTTTCCCTCCAAATTAATTTTCGAAGATTCGTTATAAGTTCGTTATTTGTGGGCTCATCTTTGGTGCGCCTCTTCCTTGATACCATATATCGTATATTTGGTCCGTTTGATGCTTATTCTTCGCCTGGACCCGCATTTCCGTGCCAATCGCGAATCATCACGATTTTTTACCAAGACCTCGCTTGTCACAACGAGCGATTATTCTCTGACAGGTGTTTCGACACACCTTCATTCTGTTCCCCCAACGAGAGTTCTGGACAGGCAATCGTCCCTCTCAACACGTGGAGATCAGTTCCCGATTTTGTTCCCTCAATGAAAGTTCTGAACAGACAAGCGTCCCTCTCAACACGTGGAGATCAACATCGACCCCAAGCTTTTCCGAAGTTTGTTTGAAAGCTGACCCAAGCATATTTCCCCCAGCAGTTCCTGACTACGTCATGCTGCCTTTTCCACTATCGCGTTTTGTTTCCCCTTGGAGTCCTACAGAGTAAGGAGTTTCAAGGAATTTCAGGTATGGTCTCTTCTTATGGCTGGCGGGCCTCCTTAAGTAGTCTAATGGACTTTAAACGACCCTCCCCGATAGTCGACAGACTCTAAAATGTTCCCGACGACAGGTCCTTGGTTCAGACCCCTTGAGCCGCCTCGCATCGCCATAGTTGTCAGGTTGTAACCTTCGATTGACCTGATGGCTATACTTTGACTTTCGCCTTGTCCAAGCCTCAGTCAAAGTGGGGGCTCTGTAGATACCTCATTTCTGCACCTCTTGCAAACCACCCGGTGATGATTGGGCCGCATGTTTGGTACACGGAGCGATTTATGACAATTCGTAAGTTTATCGTCAAGTGGTAGCTCAAACACTTGTGTCTACCTCATAGTCGTCATCTACGTGCCGGATACGATCGTTTTGGCAGTAATTAGAGTCCATTTGGAGTCCGGGTCAAAAAACCGTCTTCATTTTCTAATAACCGTTTAAAATGCCGAGAAAGAATATTCTGGAATGTTCCGGATATTTCTATTCAATATTTTACAATCTTTTAATCTTTGGTAAAATATATCCCGAAATAATCATATAAAATACTAAGGAAACAAGATCAATCAGCAATTCCATAATAGAAACGCGGAAATCTTTCTTCCGCGGGAGGAAACCACTGATGAAAAGACGCAGCAGGTGCTGCGCCTCTTCCAAGAGATGCAGTGCTTGCTGCACCTCTTCCTGAGTCCTTTTCTGCGTATCTTTTCGAGATTCACTTCCAAAGTTTCTCCGAAACCCTAGTTTCCTCCGTGTGATTAGTATAAATAGAGACCTTCGGTCTCACATATTTCTCACGCGAGTGTCCGCCCTTCTCTTCTCCCTTTGCATTCTAGACCACGTTCTTACTTATTGGCGCCTACGTGCTTGAACTTTCGACCACGTAAGCTCGGATATTTCTGAGTACCAGCCTCGTTTTGCATGACCGACCAATTTGACCAACTCCACATCAATCAACTTTAATCAATCTTATTTGTTTTCCTTTTAGAGGGCACTTTCGTCGTACATTCGAGTCGAGAATCACTAATCGTTAACTTCGTCAACCTCGTTTCGTCAAACATGTAAGTCTGAGGGTGTAAATCCCTATTTTATTACTGTTCTTTATTATTGTAATCATCATTGTATGATTTATGTCGAACACACACTTAAAACCGATTTATAAAACCTTAATTTAAACCTTTTTTTACGGATTATCAGGAGACAAATGTCGAGAAAGGAAGCAGCAACTGCTGCGCCTCTTCGAAGGGACACAACACCTGCTGCGCCTCTTCCTGAGGCTGCCGCAGTTCCTACTTCCTTTCTTCTTCCTTCGTCTTTTGTTCGTCTTATTGTTTTTGCTTTGTTATCAATTGTTCACGTTTCATTTAACATAATAATCTGAATATGATAATTTTAACATGTAAATTATTAATATTTAATAAATCTTTCAAAATCCCGACTTAAATCCCTTATAATTCATATTTGCGGGTTTTCGTCATTAAATCACTTCGGATTTTTAGAGGTTCGATTCATTAATATTGAGTCTCTGGAATTCATCATTGATATATTTTCATCTTTTGTTTATCGTAACTACTATTAATTCATCATTAATAACCTGTTTAATAATTAATTCGATTAGTTTGTTTAATTTGTATTATTGATCTCATAATTAATCTTGTAAATAATTCGTTCTAATTAGTTTTGTTCATATTTTACAGTTTTTACGACTCAATCGCATGTAAATAATATGATAAATCACTTCCATCCGAGTCAAATATCATTAATCAAGCATTAAATTTACCAACGAACATTAACGATTTGGAATTCCGGCCAACATAACGATTTGCAATTCCGGCTTCACAGCCAGAACTGAACTCAGGAACAGACGCAGCGTTTGCTGCGCCTCTTCCAAGGGACGCAGCTCTGCTGCGCCTGTTCCGGGTTGAGTTCTGTCTCTGAACTCCCGTTTCTGCTTTGACCTAGTTTATTAATTACGTATTTAATTAATTATTACTCGTATTACCACCCTTAATCTGTTCGTTATTTATTTATTCTTTCTTTTCTAAAATTATCCGTTTTGAATGTATTTTCGACATAAATCAATTAACCCATTGTAATTATTGTAATTTTATTTATTGTATTTTTATTGTATTTCTTTTATCGTGTTGCTTGTATGCTCTCACATGTAATCGATCTTAAATTCCACTTTGACATTAATGCATGTTAAATTACATGTTAACCGACTTAGTTAATTCTCACATGCTAGGATTAAAACAATGGATGTTGCATTGTATGCATATAACCTTCAACATATCGAGTATAGACGATTTTCCCTAATCATTAGTAGAGGCCGCTATCGAGGCGGGCGGGATTAGGTGTTCGATCAAAAGAGCTTCCTAATACGTACCCTCACCCCTTACTCCAGATCTCTGTGAACATCCATGTTCATTGGCATCCACGAGAGTCATTCTAAACATAGAATGCTAAGGGTAATAAGTTCTTGGTGTTCATGTCACTACTTTGTGTCTTGACATGGCACGAGGTATTCGAACGGTTTCCAATTTTCCACAATAAATTGGTGGAGACTCTACAAATGCACAAAAGCTTGCTCGCTTTTCGCCCCCAGGGCCCGCGTCCACGGGCCCTCATGTAGCGAATGAGGACCGCAAAGCCAGCAGTGACCCAGTCCCAACGGCCAAGGTCACCCAGGTCAGAAAGGAAGGGAAGAAGCTTCGTCGATAGTCTCTCTCCCTTGTCTCCGAGGTAAATCGAAGACAAGAACCACCAGAGCGACAAACGAGCTCTCTACTCTGCAGTGCAAGGAGGAGGAGCCGTCTCCCTCCCATCGATCACCACTATCATCGGGATCTTCCCCGCAAAGTAATCCCGGACGTAGGAATTAGGCACCAACCCGGGAACCGTAGCAGCCTTCAGCATCAGGTTCCAGCCGATCAAGCTCCTAGACTCTGCCGAGTCCACCCTCATGGCCGTCTCCGGCCACTCCACAACCTCAGTCCCGTAAGGCAAGCCGGAAATCATGCCGTAGTCCTCCAACGTAACCCCAACCTCACCAAAAGGCATGTGAAAGGCAGAGGTCATATCCCAAAACCGATCAAGGAAAGCTCGAACCAGGCTAAGGTTAGCCCGGATCTTCCTTCCCTTGATGTCCCTCTAAGCTCGTACCAAGGCACCAAACGCTCCCCGCTCGATGATGGTCCGCTCCTCTGCCGACAGCCTCTCGTAAAACTCCATCATCGTCGTGTAACCCGAGAAAGATCTAATGTTCCCGGCCTCCTATTTTTATTCGAAGCAAGAGCTATCTTTAGCTCGAATGAAAGAGAAAAGGAATATTAAATAAAAATGAAAGCAGATAAATGAGAGAGTGATGAGTTCAAATTACCAAGCTCTTCACCGTCCTGTAGGATAGATGACCCTCTACAGCCCAGATGAGGTGCCTGCTGTCCCAACTCTCGGCCCACTTTGGTGCTCCCCTCAGCTGGCGACCACATCGTCCTACGTTGGCCCGCCTCGGGACCTCCTCCTCAACAGCCTCCTCCTCGACGACCTCGTCCTCAGCAGTTGCCTCTGCAGCAGTAAAAGCCTGCTCTAACGCCTCCTCGAGCGTACGAGAAGGGTCAAAAACGGTTTCCACGTCCATGGGAGCTCTCCCTGACGTAGAAGCCTCGTCATATGCAAAATTAAAGTGAATTTGGGGCCGCGTCAAATGACGACATACCTTAGTTAAGGGATTTCCGAGTTTTCAAAAGCTCCGAAATCGCTTTTTTCTCGCCATATTTGGCCATTTTCTTCGAAACCCGTCCGCTCATATGGTAATATGGGTCAAGTCAAGCCTAAATTGAAGCTTGGTCGTGGGTTCGAGTCGGAACTTCGACAGCATTTCGTTATTACGGTGATTATGCCCTAGAAAGTTGTCCTGAAAAGGCCGTCACAAATCAAAATTCCGAAATGGTGGGACGTTTACCCATCATACAAGGATTCCGAATATCAAGTTTCATCACAAATGGGCAATCCTAAGGCTATTTTCGAAGCAATTTACGGTTCAGCTGTGAGACCGTCTCAAATTCGCTAAAATGCTCAAAACTCGATGAAAATTCGAAACAAATACAGGGTTATGATCCTTATACTACCAATTATTCATTTGCAAAGCCAATTTTACAGGGCAAAATCATTTGGGGAAAAAGCCCCAAATTTTCGACATTTTTAGGGTTGGAAACCCTAATTTGTCGGTCCAATTCGATCAAATATGGAAGATTAATGCAAAAATAATATACATACCTCGATTAGTCATTGAAAATGCAAGCTTTTGATCAAATTTTGGCGAGAAATGGTTGGAATTTGAGAGAGTATTTGATGAATTTGTGTTTCGAAATTATGAAGAAAACCCGTGTTTTATCGAGTTTTTACTCAGAAAAGCCACACTTAGGAAAAGACGCAGCAGGTGCTGCACCTCTTCCAAGAGACGCAGCTGCGCCTCTTTCTCAGTTTCCCTCCAAACAATTTTCGAAAATTCGTTATAAGTTCGTTATTTGTGGGCCCATCTTTGGTACGCCTCTTCCTCAATGTCATATATCGTATATCTGGTCCGTTTGATGTTTATTCTTCGTCCGGACCCGCATTTCTAAGCCAACTGCAAACTGTCATGATATTGTATCAAGACCTCGCTTGTCACAATGAGTGAGTACCCTCTAACAGGTGTTTCGACACACCTCAATTGCGTTCCCCCAGCGAGAGTTCTGGACAATTGTCCCTCTCAAGACGTGGAGATCAGCCTCGATTATGTTCCCCCAACGAGAGTTCCGGACATCCAATCATCCCTCTCAACATGTGGAGATCAACATCAACCTCGAGCTTTGCCGAAGTTTGTTTAAAAACCGACCCGGACAGATTTCCCCAGCAGTTCCTGCCTACGTCCTGCTGCCCTTCGAAATCACGTTTTGCCTTCCCTTGGAGTCTCAAGGAATCTCAGGTATGGTCTTTTCTTATGGCTAGCGAGCCTCCTTACGTAGTCTAATGGACTTTAAACGACCCTCTCCGATAGTCGACAGACTCTAAAATGTTCCCGACGACAGGTCCTTGGCTCAGAACCCTTGAGCCGCCTCGCGTCGCCATAGTCGTCAGGTTGTAATCTTCGATTGACCTGATGGCTATACTTTGTCTTTCGCCTTCTCCAAGCCTCAGTCAAAATGGGGGCTCTGTAGATACCTCATTTCTGCACCTCCCGCAAGCTACCCGGTGATGATTGGGCCGCATGTTTGGTACACAGAATGATTTATGATAGTTCGTAATTTTATCGTCAAGTGATAGCTCAATCACTTGTGTCTACCTCATAGTCGTCATCTACGCGCCGATACGGTCGTTTTGACAGTAATTAGAGTACATTTAGAGTCCGGGTCAAAAACCGTCTTCATTTTCTAATAACAATTTAAGATGCCGAGTCAGAATATTCTGGAATGTTCCGGATGTTTCTATTCCATATTTTCAATCTTTTAATCTCTTTGGTAAATAATATCCCGAAATTATTTTATAAATATGAAGGAAATTGAGATCAAACCGGAATTCCATAATAGAAACGCGGAAATCTTTCTTCCGTAGGAGGAAACCACTGAGGAAAGGACACAGCAGGTGCTGCGACTCTTCCAAGAGACGCAGCTCTTGCTGCGCCTCTTCCTCAAGTCCTTTCTGCGTATTTTTCGTATCTTTTCGAGATTCACTTCCAAAGTTTCTCCGAAAACCCTAATTTCCTCCGTGTGATTAGTATAAATAGAGACCTTCGGTCTCACATATTTCTCACACGAGTGTCCGCCCTTCTCTTCTCCCTTTGCATTCTAGACCACGCTCTTGCTTTTTGGCGCCTACGTGCTTGAACTTTTGACCACGTAAGCTCGGATCTTTCTGAGTACCAGCCTCGTTTTGCATGACCGACCAATTTGACCAACTCCACATCAATCAACTTAATCAATCTTGTTCGTTTTCCTCTTAGAGGGCACTTTCGTCGTACATTCGAGTCGAGCAATCGCTAAATGTTAACTTAGTCAATCTCGTTTCGTCAAACATGTAAGTCTGACGGTGTAAATCCCTATTTTTATTATTGCTCTTTATTTTTGTAATCATTATTGTAAGATTTACGTCGAAAACACATTCAAAACCGATTTATAAAACCTTATTTCAAACCCTTTCTACGGATTAACATGGGACAAACGTCGAGAAAAGACGCAGCAACTGCTGCCCTTCTTCGAAGGGACGCAGCACCTGCGGCGCCTCTTCCTGAGGCTGCCGCAGTTCCTGCTTCCTTTCTTCTTCCTTCGTCTTTTGTTCGTCTGATTGTTTTTATTTCGTCTTCAATTTTTCATTGTTCGTTAACACAATAATTTTAGTGTAACAATTTTAGCATGTAATCATTAATATTAATTCATCATTAAATTCCCGACTTAAATCCCTTATAATTCATATTTGCGGGTTTTCGTCATTTAAAATCAATTCGGGTTTTAGAGGTTCGATTCATCATTGTTGAGTCTCTGGAATTCATCATTGGTATATTTGCATCTGTAATTTATCATTGCTAATCATTAGTTCGTCACTAATAATCTGATTAACTTAATTATTTTGTTTTAATTTATTAATAATCTTATTATTGATCTATTAATCTTGTAATTAATTCATTCTAATTAGTTTCATCCATGTTTTATTGTTTTTAAGACCCAATCATATGTAAATAATACATTAAATATCATTAATCAAGCATTTAAATCACCCACGAACATTAACGATTTGCAATTACGGCTTCACAGTCAGAACTGAACTCAGGAACAGACGCAGCATCTGCTGCACCTCTTCCAAAGGACGCAGCTCTGTTGCGCCTGTTCCGGGTTGAGTTCTGTCTCTGAACTCCCGTTTCTGCCTTGACTTAGTTTATAGTTTACGTATTAATTGACTATTATTCGTTTTATCACTAATAACCTGTTCGTTAATTCGTTTATTCTTTATTTTCTCAAATTATCCGTTTTAAACGTATTTTTGACATAAATTAATTAACCCATTGTAATTATTGTAGTTTTCTTTATTGTATTTCTTTATTGTATTCTTTATTATTGTTTGTTTGCTCTCACATGCAATTAACCTAAATTCCTACTTCGACCCAATTGTATGATAAAATTACGTGTTCACCGACTTAGTTAATTCTCACATGTTAGGATTAATCTATTGGATGTTGCATTGCATGCATATAATCTACAATATATCGAGTATAGATAACTTCCCTAGTCATTAGTAGAGGCCGCTATTGAGGCGGGCGGGATTAGGTGTTCGATCAAAAGAGCTTCCTAATACGTACCCTTACCCCTTACTCCAGATCTCTGTGAACATCCGTGTTCATTGGCATCCACGAGAGTCATTCTAGACATAGAATGCTAAGGGTAACAAGTTCTTGGTGTTCATGTCACTACTTTGTGTCTTGACATGACGCGAGGTATTCGAGAACGGTTTCCAATTTTCCACAATAAATTGGTGGCGACTCCACAAATGCAAAAGCTTGCTCGCTTTATTCCGTGGCCCCGCGCGTCCACAAACTCGTATGCCCTCATAACATATTCTCCCATTCACATAACCATCACCCCCTGCCAAATAGAACCATACAGCTAATACTCAACTACTAGCAACCGCCTCCTAAGACCACGTCTTATACTTCCTCGCAACCTGCCAAATAGAACCATACAAAATCAACCTATTTATAATTGCTATCTTTCTAATCTACCATCACCCTTAACCACTAGTGACAACACCACAATGCCACCATTGCTCGTATAACAAATCTCTTACACTCACCTCTAAATATAACAGTTCATTTCCTATCTTCGGTTAACATTTTAAATAACGACATCAAATCCACCAAAATTTACCTCAACATTCTTCCCAATACTATTCTTAATTGTATCTTCATTTAACTCTCCACCAAAATCTCATATCGTGCAGATACTCTACTAACTTCTTACTCCCCTAATTCCTCAAAACTCATAACTAATCATGTTGTCCTGAGGCTCCAATATAACCATACTCACCTCCTCATGATAGTATCATACATCTCGACGATTCCTTATTTTTATATCACATAACTCCAGTGAACATTCTCCTAGTTTACTCCCCCTCATTCCTTTCTTTTTTACGCTCGACAAATACAATTAACAATTCAACTCCTTATTACTTCTACCTAACTCTTTAGTGCTACGGTTACCTTCTCGTTGTTTCAAAACTCAAATATCATTATTCATACCAGTACCATCTCACTCTTTCTTACCGTGGATCTTCTCCCATCATGCTACTGACTCACACTTGCCACTAATCCAACCATAAAATCAACGTTTACTGTTCAATTAATTGCATCTCCCTTTTACATCTCTATAAATCAAAATTCATTTCATATCATTAATTGCCCAAAGAAACCACACATTAGTTTCACCTCTTGATAATACAAATTCCCAAACTCACTCACTATAAGCAAATCCGCGTCGCGACATATCTCCATTAAGTTCACTATATACCACTCTTCTCCATCCCTCTACAACGATCTTTCATTACATACATTCTTAACCAACACAATCTAACCATCTCCCTCCATAATTCCTTACACATCTCAAGTTGCTACTATCCACATCCTTCCTTTTAATATTTTCATTCTCACGTTCCTTAAACTTACATCATCCCTTGCCCACATTCACTTACTCTTTCATTACTCAACACACAATCATATCACTTATCTCATCTCACAACACATGCTCTATTCCTCAATTAAGCCTTACCGATCTTCCTTTTGTTTTTTTTTTCCACTATCTTTCACAACCACATATAACTCATGTCCTCATCACCGAACTCTTACTCACCACATGAGCCACTCCTCACATCATAAGATTGGGTAACTTACGCATCAGGACCAACACATACGTAAAATAATGCATAAAGAAGCAAAAGAACACCTTTTAATTAACATAATATGCGACGAAGTCAAAAGATAAGCATATGACCCAAAATAGGGGTCACTAGATCGAGTACAGGTCACTCGATGGAGTAAGTTACTTACCCGATCGAGTAGGTTAAGGTCAGAGGCACGTACAACAAATTACCAGGGCTATTCGATCGAGTAAGGGTTACTCGATCGAGTAACAAGAGGTGCACTCGATCGAGTGAGGGCCACTCGATCGAGTACCCTACGCATTTCTCAACACTGTCCAATTTTCGTAAAACGGTCATATCTCACTCGTTTCTTGGTAATTTTGGCCATGTGACCTATAGTTAGAATCGTAAAAGAACAAGATATCACCTCCAATTAGAATCATATCAAAATCATATATACATCTCAAGTTATAACAGTTTAAAGGCAACCTCTCTATAATCGAACAACATAACTATTTGATTTTCTCTTTCAAACAACTTAAACGTCAACAAAGTGAACAAAAGCGACTCGATACTTGTAAAACCACTATTCCTAACCACATGTTACTACTGAAGGAAATGTAGATCTTTATACATACTAACATACTCATATATGTTGAAATTAATTTGTCATAAAATTAAATACGGATTTTATGCATGCAAACAATATTAAAATAGAGGAGAAATCATGTCCTTACATTGGTGATTTCGGTTTTATGGGCACAAAAGAAATCTCCTTTTCTTTTGTTCTTGTGCTATCCTTAAATGGAAGAACCAAGATCCAAGTATAGGATCTCTCCTTAGGATTAATACCCAAAGCTTACCCTTAATATAATTAATATTACATGAACTAGTATAATATTAATTAGTAGAAAATTGAACCAAAAATATTTATAAACACTTAAATATTTCGGTTTATAGAGAGAAGAAGGGGAGGATTTTAATTCTCTCTAGAATTGTATTTTGGATGAGTGAATGAATGAATGATAATTTACAACATTTTGTATATTATTAGGTAAAAATTATAGAAAAACCATGATGGGTTTTGTCTTCTCAAAACCGTGTAAGAGGAGGGATTTTGGGGAGCCAATGCATGGAAAAATTGTTCTTCACAATAAACAATAGGGTTGCATGGCTAGTGACTAGGGTAATCATAATGCCCTCCACTAATTACAATCAACATATAATTAGCTTAAAAACCCTCTAATTTTCGGCCCACTTGATAATATGGATTCCATATTATTTTTTTCAATTGTCAATATGTCACATGTCATATGTGACATAAATTTGTTATGTATTTTTAACATATTAAAAATCAACGTATTAATAAAAATACGTCACATACAAAAATCGACTTAGTAATTTCATAATTACTTGTGCCAAAATATTTTACCATTTATAAATCACAACAGATTGTATTTATAATAATTCATTCAATTTCGATTGTTTCTTTAAACATTAATTTCATCCGAGTAATGATACAATTCAATTGCTCGAATAGTATCTCATTTAATCACATTTCAATTTGATACGTAAATTTTACTTCAAAATCGTCCGTCAATTTTCAAGTAATTTAATTAACTCGTAACATTGTACGATTAATTAAATAATCAATTAAGAGTGTTGCCCTATAGGTATGACCTAGGGGTCAATCGATCACCACCGTCGCCGCACGACAAGTAATGTCAAACTCTAGTCACCAATCATTACCGATATATGTTGACCAGTTGACAGTAACAATATTACTTCCCAATTGTATTCTTTATAATGAGATTTAAACATGTGATCATCATGATCAACAGTCGTGATCGCATTATTGTCGGAGGACACATATTCCAACAACTACCTACCAAAAGCCAAACAATAACATCTATCATGCTCATAAAACATTCAACTTATCAATCAGGTACTACCAGCATGGTTAACTTTATAACTTTTCGTAAAACGAAACATACTCAAACATTACAAATCCTATTTCCATGTTACTAATACAACAATATTACAAATCCACTTCGTCACCTAAACATATTCTTAATCACGAAATTCATATTCTCATGCAATTGCCACTTCATCCTTTCCAATCAGTTCATCCATTTCAATCACATTCTTCATCTAACAAGTGCATATGATACAACAGTAGACAAGTATATGAACTTATTATATAACTTTACGTATACAAAATTATGTATAATCATATCACGTCAACTAATCAAATGTTACTAGTATAGCCATATTATAAATCATCCATCCTGCAACATCATTATTCATCACATATTATCATATCTGAACTACTTGTCATTTCCACCACATCAATCATCCTTCTTATAAACTTTTTCAACAATTCCAAACCACATATCATCCATCATATACATATAAACATTAGTAAACACATAGCGATCCCATGACACCCCATAGTGACCGCTTTAAAGTTGTAGAGCGAGTTCGCGACTTTAGGACGTCTCCCAAGTCTTTGCATTAGCTCATAACAACTCCTACTCGGGTTCATTTTATTTTGACTCTCTATATTCATTGGGTTCATTAGTTATAAGTTCCAAAATCGTCGCTCTGATACCACTTTGTCACACCCCCATACTCCAAGTACCTTACCAGGACCACTTAAAGCATGAGAATATTACCATCTCGGTTACCCGAGGTAATGTATATCAAATAGACCATAAATGAATGTACTTTAATAAATAAGTTTAAGTGATTACATAACAAAACCAACTGTAAAGTAAAGTACAACTATTCTACAACCAAACTATAACTGAAGTAACAAAAGTATAAAAACAACACATCGAAAGACTACTATCAGACTCGTGGCAACTCCATCCCCAGCTAATCCCGCGCGCATCCATAGTATACCTGCTAGACAACTGCTCACCACCCCTGAATGGATCACTACAGTTTTTAAAACATTTAGATGGGGCCAGTACTGATTACACAAAACAAACAGCTGCAATAAAACAATATTACAAACCAAAAAATCCCAACCTCCGTCACATCACCATACACCTGACTACACACTAAAGTGTGTACATGGCAGAATACACATCGCAACAAGTATTCCATACCGCCAATGGGGGACCGCAGCCGTTCCCACCTAAGCCCCGCTCATCTCATCTGAGAGATAAACCCGTGTTCCTTAATGTGCGCATCCCTTCTGTGGCGGGTTTCACAGAAGGCGAATCAAGGGCGTAAAGCCACTCCCGCAAGTGACTCCACTCAGCCAGGGATGCACCCGAAGATCACAGACAGTTATACAACAATCACCTTACACAATTAACAATTACCAAAAACCAATTCCAATACGATAATTAATCAACAACAATAACAATCACCAACAACACTATGTAACCAATACTGAGTAAGGAAACCCTAACTGGAATAGCAATCACAGACCATCACAGCAGCTAATCAATACCGTTCCTCTACGAATCCTCCTCATATAACACATATTCACATAATCACCACCTAATCATCATAATACACCCAAAAGCCCCCAAAACTACCCAATTAGGGTTTTAAACAAACTTAACGAAACATTATAAAAATTATACAATAAGCTTATCCTTGACACGACGATCTCAACGGCGTAAAGAACAAGACAATCCGACGACCCTATCTCTTGGGATTTGCTAATAACGCGATGGAAGAGAACTACGTAACTCCTTTTCCTTTTGAAAGGTTTTAGAAAAGTGTAAAAGTGATTAAGGAAGAATGATGAAAACCTTTTATACTAATCACGTGTTATTAACAAAACCCGGCTAAAATAACCCTTAAGACTCACTTACTCGATCGAGTGCCCCTTACTCGATCGAGTGTTCCTTACTCGATCGAGTGTTACACGTACTCGATCGAGTACCCAACAGGCAGTCTACTGTTTTGCGTAAAAACACACTTACTCGACACGGTAAGCCCCACTCGATAGAGTACCCATAGACATGGAAAACCGTAGTATTACAAAGCTGGCCAAAATTCAAGGGGAACTAACCCTCCCTCATCTCAAGATGGAGCTGACTCATCCAGGGGAAATGAGGACAGCAGTGAACCACTCACTACTCAAACTGAAACTGATCCTCAAACACGCTTATAAAACATTCCCAATACAACAGTCACATCAACTATTACATCAGAACCAAATGAAACAAACAAGCCTCCAACACCCTCACTCCAAAGAAATGGAAACATAAAAGTTCCCACCCTCTATCAAACCTAATCAGTGACCTAACCTCTGGAATTAAAAACAGATCATCGCTCCAAAACTTTTGTACTTTTGATGCATTAATATCACAAATTGAACCCAATAATATCACAATGGCACTAACCGATGAATATTGGGTGACGGCTATGCAAGAAGAATTGGAGCAATTCGAAAGGAACAAGGTATGACATCTTGTCCCTAGGCCCTCTCAACTTACTGTAATTGGTATGAGATGAGTCTTTCGTAATAAGCTCGATGATGTTGGAGAAATAGTAAGGAATAAAGCTAGCCTAGTGGTACAAGGGTTTAATCAACAAGAAGGAATTGATTATGATTAAACTTTTGCACCGGTAGCTAGGCTTGAAGCCATACGAATGCTTATAGCTTTTGCGTCTCACCTCGGCATAAACCTTTTTCAAATTGATGTTAAAACCTCTTTCCTAAATGGCTATCTTTGTCTTGTTTGTTTATTTATTTTTACTTTTTTCTTATCATTGCCTTTTTATTTATCAATATCGCTGCCAGTGCTGTGCAACAGTCATCCATACTGTTGCATAGACCTGTTGTAGCTCTTGTGAACTTACAATCCATTAAGTTTCTCAAGTTTGTACTCCCTCCATACCACACCAATGGTAACATTGACTTTTTCACACTTGTCGAGACACGTTTTGCAACGTAAATATCTTTTGTTACGCATTATTAAAAATTATAAAAATTTGATATTCTTATAGCATTCATGACGATAAATCAAACAAGATCTCACATGACTATATTTTGTCTTATAGATTAAGAATAATATCGAAGATTCCCTACGACTATGAATAGTGGCAAAACGGTCAATGTTACCATTGGTCTGGTATGGAGGGAGTACTTAATAGCTTCTACTTGTGTTAGCCTCTAACCAAGTAAAGGAGAAATTTTTTAAAAGGTACACCTAATTCACCCTCTCCCCCTCTTAGGTGTTTATCATTCTTAACTGTTCAGATGGTAAATCTTGACAAGATGGTTGTTTCATTTAGTCGGGGGACTACAGTGAGAAGGAATGAGGCTGTGGCGGGTATGTTGGGAGTTCGGGTGGTGTCGGAGCAGGAAAGATATCTTGGCTTGTCTATGGTGATTGGGCATTCTAAAAAGGGGATTTCGGGGTGTATAAGAGACAAGTTTAGTAAGAAACTAATTCAAGGGTAGCGCGGAATGCTTTTTTCGATGGCCGGTTGGGAGATATTGATAAAGGTTGTTGCCTAATCAATCCCTACTTATGCTATGAGTGTCTTCAAGCTTCCAAGCAACTTTTGTGAGGAGTTATGTTCTTTAGTGTCTCAGTTCTGGTGGGGTTCAAGGGAGGGGCATGGGAGAGAATTCATTGGACATCGTGGCGGAAACTTTGTAAACCAAAGTGCTTAGGAGGCTTGGTGTTTCACGATTTTCACAAGTTTACATTACTCGGTAAACAAACTCGGCGGATGTTAACGGCGAGGGAGTGTCTTATGGTAAGGATTATGAGGGCGAAGTATTTTCCTGATGGCACATTTTTGCGGTTTTGCCGACTCTACGGTGATTATTATCAACCGTTTGTCCCTCGAATGCATCCAATCTGCATTAAAACACCAAAAGGCCAAAGTATCGACATTCTAGCATAAACGACATATAAACAACTGTGGGGTAATATCCGTATAATACCCTTTAAATTTAGGACTATAACGTAAATTTAGCATGCGAATATCGTCATAAAACATAAATACAAAAGAGAAACGATAAAGATAGAAATCAACCTCGGGTCCTTTGATGCACGGCGTAAAGAACAGAAATCAAACGAGATTCCCTCCTAATTGTTGCACCCAAGATTTGTCCGAGATATGCCCTTGTGCTAGAACGTGTTCTCCGATTGCCTTGCAATATTGGGAGAACTGATGTGAGGTTTTCGAGATGTGAGATCTAGGTTTCAGAGAGAAACTATCTCCAAAACCCTAATTTTCTGTAAAATGAATTGTCTAGGTCACAAAAGGAGAGGAGCTCTCCTTTTGTGTGTTTCGGCCAAACCGAGTATGAGGAGAGCCCGTGGGCTTTTTGATTTCCTCTTCACTTGAACTCGTGGTCCGAATCCCAATGGCTAAATGCATATGACACGGTCTGATTATAAACAGTTATCGGTTATCGGAAATTTAGGCATCAGCTAATAATACGGGTTAGCTGAATTATTAATACGTGTCCGACAAAAACAGTATTGTATAATTATATTCAATATACATTTAATTAAATATAAATTGTTTATATTTAATTTTACGAATTAACTGGTTAATTCGCCTTAGCCCATGATATTTAATCCGTATTAAATATAATATCTCAACATCATATTTTTGACTAATTACTAGTCAAATAACTCGACTAACTGGTTAGTCGATTTGCATCTACATGATCGTATTTTCATACCGTCACATCTCTCGAACGTATCCTATAGGTGTGACTTTTAGGGACCAGTTGATCACCGCCATCTGTATGACAATAACGTCAAACTTATCTAGCAAGCCAACCGTTATTGATAAACGTGGATCAACTGATAATAATACCAAAAGTATGCCCTTTGATCCTTTTAGAGGTTTATAAGTCCTTGCACTAACTGTTAAGGACACCAACCCCAACAACAACATATTATAGCACAAAACCGTCTCAAAAGCAATTAAGGGAAGGCATAAAAATGTATATAAATATGACTCATCAGGAAGTTGTGAAGCTTGGTATTAGGAGGAGGCTCGGTAATGGCCTTAGTACCAAAGTATGGTCTGACCCGTGGATCCCGGACACTCAGACTAAACGGGTCCTATCAACGAGGGGAAATGCGGATGAGGAGACGTTGGTGGCGGAGGTTTGGAGTGCCGACGGGTCTGAATAGAACTCTTCTGAGGTACGTATTTTGTTCCTACCTTTTGAACATGAGCATATTTTTAATATCCGCATTAGTGCGTCCATGTTCGAAGATGATTGGTGTTGGGACGGAGAGAGGAATGCGATTTATTCATTGAAATCGGCTTATAAGTTCTTAACGAATGGCCAAGAAGACGAGACAAGCCAATCAAGCATGGAAAAGGAAAGTTGGCTGTGGAAACGAATTTGGAAGGCTCGTGTAGCTACTGCGGGTTAAAATATTCTTTTGGCAATTGTGCAATGAGGCTCTGACAACGCGGATGAATGTGGCAAAGCGTGTGAAGGATGTGGGCTCGGTGTGTCCTATGTGTAATTACGGGGTGGAGACTTGGACTTGTTCGAGGTTGTGGGTGCGTAGATGGGATTTGGGAGGGGCTTGGGTTAGAGGTGAATGAGACACATGGGTTTGAGTGGGTGAGGGAGTAGGTGAAAGCGATGTGGAGGGAGATGGAGGAAGGGATGCAAGAGCATTTTATGGTTGGTTTTTTGGCGATTTGGGAGGCGAGGAATAAAGTTATTTTCGAGGAGAAACGGGTCTGTGAGGTTGAGGTTATGAGACGGGTTTGTGACATTTTGAGGGAGATGAAGCAGGGGAGGAGGAAGAACAGGGAAGAAATGAGGGTCTTAGGTGGCTAATGGGTGGAGGAGTTCCGAGGGGAGTGTGTTAAAAGTCAATGTTGATGCGGGGGGGAAGGCGGGGTGGGGAGTGGGGTTGGGTGCGGTATGCCTTGACAAGGAAGGAGTGGTGATGTGAGAGATGGCTATAAGGAAGCAGGAGGAAATGGAACCACGTATGGCGGAAGTAGTGACTGCTTGTGAAGGTTTGCGGATGGTGAGGGCGATGGAATGCAAGGACGTCATTTTGGAAAGCGAATGCTTGGAATTTAGTGGATGCGCGGGTATAAAAAACAAGGGCGTAATGATTTCTTTCTTTTGCTTGATGAAATTGTGTCTTTATGTAGTTTCTTTCATAGTGTGAGTTGGTCTTTTGTGAATCGGAGATCAAATAGAGTAGCATATGAGCTTGCTCATTTCGATGGATTGTGTTTTGGTAAGCGAGTTTGGAGGGACACTCTGAATTTGCATCTTGCTAATATTGTTCTCTCTGATTTGAATGAAATGAATTGATCCATTTTGGGGTTTTCTTAAAAAAAAAAACATTCTCATTTCATAATTTTCGAGTAACGTAAGTTAAAATCGATTTGCTCTGTTGTTCGTAATGCATACATGTTAAGTCTGAGTGGGTGTAGTTAATCAAATTTTATATATTTCATATTGTATATCACACACGTTTTCCTGATCATATAGTTATATTTACTCTTTACGGAATCATAAATATAAGACCCAAATTAGTTTTCAGGCACTAAGGGTTGACGCAAAATCACCTGTGTGTCTTTTAGTAGGTGCCAGATTGTTTGCGTTTATTTGAAGGGTTGCAGGGGTGTTCTCGTTTTTTCTTTATTTTCCTTGAAATTTAGATTACTTATTAGCGTTTGTTCGATGGTTTTCCTAAATGTGAAAGCCATTTTATTTATCTCTTTCTTATTTTTCAATTAATTCAAATTCATTTTTATTCTTTTATTAGTTGGTTATAGATCTCTAACACTCCAATATTAAATGTTTTAACTTCAATATTTTCAATTCATTTTCTAAATTAATTTCAAAATTTTAATCTTTAAGTTTTGATACAACAATCCAGATCCTCTGTCCCATTATCGTGTCCCAACTTGCGTTTCATTATACTCCATAACAATTTTCACTTAATGTGATTCATCCAATATTCGTAAGGATGAGGAGTTGTATGTCAGTAGAATAGATAGTTGAACACAAGATAACCCGCCAAAATAAACTGAAAATCTGCACTCCAAATGATGTCTTGTGATGGATTCTATCTTGAGCAACCGCGCATTATGATCCAACGGATGAAAGATCCGAAGATCCCAAGAAAGAAGAAGAAAGTATGATTAGAAGAAACAGGTACAATGGTTCTCTTCAAATTGACTAGTTTCACTGTTCACTTCATTCAGCATATGTTGCATAATTTTCGGCCAAAATACATTATGCAGAAGTCACTGACAGCGTAATGCTTACTCTCACTCGAGATTTATCATGAAAACTAAAGTTTGACAAGCGTCTTACACTCGTGTACACTCTAGAAGTCAGTTTGGAGTAACATACAGGATTACATGCACTAGTAGTAGTAGACTAGTAGTAGAGAAAAGCTATTTAGCAGGCGTAATCCTGAGAAGGTGCGCAAGGTCCAGATTATCAATTTTCGCAGCTAGTATGAAGTCATTTTCTGTGACTCCACCTGCACACGGTAAAGATCAGGTTACAGTTGGAAATGGAAAGACAAACGCCGCAAATCAAATTCATGACAGTTCGGCATCATTATGTTAGATTTTGATATTAATATTTCTATGTCAAACTAGGTTAGTTGGACTAGAATCCAGTGTGCTTTACTCGTACACAGACCTGACCAAATAAGCCCGAACCCAAACCTGGAAAAATGATGCACACATTATGCAGAAGTGCATAATAAATGCATCCATTATAAATGATTGATGCTTGGCCGGATGCTAGCCATGCTCATGATGACTACGATTTTAGTTCTTTTGAAGTTTTTTTTTTTTTTACTTCTTTCTCAAAAACAAAAACGAACCCGTTCATTAATAAGTTTCCTTTACAGTAGGAGCATTTCTGATTGAAGACAAGTGATGATCATTAGCTTTCTAAAATCGATAAATTTAAAAGCTAATCCAAAGAATGCAAATGATCTTGATTCTTAACCACGAGAGTAAAAAAATTCGAGTGAAGCACGAGGCGTAATCAAAAACAAATAAATTGCAGTACTTACCAACAGAATGTGTCCATATTTCAATTGTCACATTGTTCCAACCCACAAGGTGGAGATCCGGATGGTGGCCTGTCATACATTTAAACAGAAAAATAATTAAGAAAAAACGAGCTGCACTGCTATACCGTTGCCAACCAATTTGAAATCTTTGTCACAAGGAAACTAAAGAAAAACTATACCTTCTGCTTCTGCAACATCAGCTATGGCCTGGAAGAACTCCAGCCCTTTTGTGAAAGTCTTCACTTTCCACGAGCGACTCAGCTTCAATTTCTCTCCTTCGTTGATCAGTTTCCAATCAGGAACCTGCATAACAGCAAACAAGTAATACATGCTAACTTCAGCCGAGAGAATGGTGTATACTGTATACAGATAAAAGTAGATTTTTAGATTGAATTAAATAACTTCAGAAGCATGATACTGAAATGCGGTATCTGTCGGATTACATACACCATTTGCAACATATCATGTAGCGGGCAATTCAGTCTTAATTTCAAAAGCGTTACCAAATGTGGGAGACATTGTCTAGGAAACATCTGTAAAGAACTTTGAAAATTAGTTTATGTGACTAACAAATCTGCATTTTTCTTCACTGGGGCATTTCTGAAATAATGTTACAGGCTGACAGCGGCCTAGAATTCTGTTACATAAAGAGAATCCATGTTTCATAACATAGGTCAGGTATGAGTAGATTGAGTAGCACCATCACTCACCCGCCTTATTGTACTTCTGAAGATAAATCAAACAAAAGGGAGAGTAAAACACAAACCTTTGTGATCAACTCATTCGCTATTTCTTCAGACATAGGACGTAAATCCTTGGAGTTACAAGGAACACATTTCTTCGACGCCAATTCTGCAGAAGCAGGAACAGAGTTTTTTAATTGCTAACAGAAGGCAAAATGGGTTAAATATAATGCATTTTTAACTTGAAGGGCAACGTGTATCAAAAAAGAAAAACAAAGTAAAGCTACACGTAAGCAAATTTGTTAGAGATGATGTATACAATAGTATTCAGTATCGAGCATGAATTCAGCATTTCACATACATCCTCTAAAGAACTCCTGAAGAAGAGGAAGAGACCCTCCACAAAGACCACTTGACACTTGAAACAATATCGCCGACTATTATTTTGCATTCTTATTCCTCAATAATAAATATTTAAAGCAGATACATGTTTCAAACAAACATAGTATTTATTTGAAAGACTGAAACTATTGATTCAAAGACTCGCGGGCCAAAAAATGACATAATGTAGGCCACTCAACTATGAAACATCGTGTGAATTAGCACGATTATCTCCTAATTATCAGTCCTTATAAATGATTCATCGGTCAGCCGGAGAACCAACTCAAGGTTGCAGCAAACAATAAAAACTAGACGCACCTGTAGCAGTGCCGAAGTTTCTATGTTCACAATGAATCTTCCTAGATTTTGACAGTTGCATATGGTTCTGTAACAATCCACTGACTCGGGAACTTGAGCTGTCATTAAATGAAAAATGTTCTCTCACTCCATATCTTCTCCAGAGTCAGGAAGATGATAAAACATGATTTACTTGCTACGACAGCAGAAACGAAATTGTCGATTATGTAAAATTTATAGTATTGAACTACTCTGAAGGTGCCCAATATTAATCAATTACCGATCAACAGCCAACATTATGTGGAAATATTTTCGGTCAGTTATCCAGTTGGAAACAATTAGTAAATGATCTTTACCAGCTACATCAATATCTTTTATAAAAAATTAAGATAAGATTATGAACAGATGATTGGGTGAACTCCGTAATTTGTCAGAACATATTAGCAACAACAGCAGTCGGTATTTTTACAAAAGATCACACAGGAAGAAGCTTCAGCACTGTCAGAGCAAAGACCGTAAACTTTTCCGAGATGAGCGATGCTTTGCTAGCGGAGTATCTAATAATATCAGCAGTCAAGGCCGATTTATCCAACTCTTACAGTCTGTTTGGTCTAAGGTTTACGAGCATACTTTGGTGGTAGAATTTCAATACTATGACTGCCCCACCTTAGACGTTTTAAATATAACTACACATAAATCTCAAAACCATTCCTACACATCATTAAGTTATACAATCAAGCGGTTAGGTTCTTTTCAGCATCACCACTATCCACTAAATCCAAAGATGGAAGACGGGCCGCAAACGAGAACAATCAAGAAACTGTTAGTCGTTGACCCCCTTAGTAGGAACAAGGCAACCATCTAATATTTCAAGGTAAAGTAAGGGTGTAGGGTTATACAGAAACAACAATGATATCCAAACAACATTACCCTGCCTTACAGGTTTCCACTTTTCATTATAAGACGAGTTAATGGGGCTGAGTGCCTGAGTGCACGTAACCAAACTCATGGGCTGATAACATCCGGAAGTTATGTCCAATGACCCAAGATGAAAATTGTGTCGAGAACTGCACAAATGGCCACTTATGTAAATTTCATCATGAGTGGTGTGATCTGACTATAAAGACAAGCTTTTCCTTATCCCTAGAAACAAAACATTGGTTGTTCATAGAGACATAGAGATAATGAACACGACAACGAGGAGTTATCAGTATTGACTGATATCGGAAATAATATCATCATCGAGCTCCATTATTAACGAGCTCCACAATGGCATTCATACGATCATTTGTAAATTGTTTCGTAACTTTTACCAATTACAATCTACAAGTCCCCAGCATCCCCCATAAATACAATCTCGCCAAAGCGCGATGCAATGATCAACAAAAGTAGAAACCTATACTTACAAAATTACAATTTGCAAATTATCAGCACAGAGATGAAACAATGGAGAGAATTGAGCCTGCAAAAAAAACCCAATTAAGAATTAAAATTAAATAATTCAAAAAAAAAAAACAATTCAAAAGAAAAGAAAGAAGAAAGATGAGTACTTGAGATTTAGAGAGATGAAGAAGACGAAGTGGTGGCAGTATGCGTGACATGCTTTGTTATTTTGTAACGGGTCTGTTCAGTGGGAAGTGGCAGTATACTCATCAGAAAACAGATCAATCGAGTTGGTCTTGGGTAGGGTTATTTTAAGTCGAATTATTTTCAAATCTTTTTAACACGTCATTTTTAATGCGGATTAGTTCAGATATTTTTGAGTCGAATAAACAGGTCAATTGAGACGGTTTCACGTTGGGTTGTTTTAGGTTAGGTTGGATTATGTTCAAGCGGTTTTAAATTTTAATGGGTCATTTTGTATACGGAATAGTTTATTTTGGATTCGAGTCATTCGGATACATAATCATACAAGTATACAACTTTCGTTTCTAGTTAGTCAATCCGGACCATTTTGGGATCACATCATATCGTTAATAACTTAACCACTAATGCTAAATTACATAATCATACAAGTAATAGAAATAATGCTTTAATTGGGAATTGAGTAATAAAAATTGAATAAAAAAATCTTATCTTTATTAATTCAGAAGACAATACTGATTCCAGGACGCGCCACATCATTAATACAACTTTGTTTAAATTTTTTTTTTTGGAAATTCGGGTTATGGCGGGACCCGTTAGTGTGCAAAATATTTATTTCTTCGAATCCGTCAATACAAACATGCGACAAATTCCGTCTTAGAACAAATACTATGAAATAATTTAATACATTCCGAATAAATGAAATTAATGGCATATAAGTGGAATGAATTACAAATCGGAATAAATGAAACTAATTACAAATTATTGATTTACATAATTTTAAAAAAAAATAACAATAAAATTACATAATTACGAGAAGGAATTTATTTAATTACGGGATTGAATTACATATAATGTGAATAAATTACATGCATAATTTTTTAAAACTAGATAGTATGATATATTTTTTTAAAAAAATCATGACGGAGTATTTACTTATAGTAAAAAAAACTCGGCAACTTAACTACCAGCCGCGCACACCAAAAATGGTAGGTGACAATGATACGCTACCGAGTAAATTTACTGTTCAACAAGCGTTTCAAGCAAAATTTATTTTTTTATCTCTAAAAAAACAAATAAATGTTGACATTTGTTGAAATATTTAAATATACAAATTTTTAAAAATTATCACACAAATGATTAAAAATTGTTTTAATAAATATTTTTCTAAAATATAACACGATAATTAAACAATTGTAAAAATTTAACATATATTTTTTTTAAAAAAAATCCGAGGATTTATTTACTTGGAGCAAAAATTATGGCAAATTTACTATCAGTCGCGCACTAAACCCGTCCACAACTTAAAACCGTGTACGAATCCTATTAAGACATTAGTAAATGTCACTTATCTGGATCTGCTTGCACAATTGTGAAATCCGGAATATCTCTAGCAAAGGGCAATCCTCGCCCATACTCACGAGATTGTTGAATCAGTAAATGAATATGTTTTGTCGCTTATTAAAAAGGATGAGAGAAATTATTTAAGTTCCGATGAGGTGTGTAGTGATGACAGAGGTAGAGGTGACGGTGACATTCACTCTACTGAATTCATCAACAGTATAAAATGTGTCGGACTCTCGAATCACCAATTGAGGTTGAAGGTCGGTGCTATGATGATGCTTCTGCGAAACATTGATCAATCACGTGGGTTGTGTAATGGTACGAGACTAATTGTGACTGATCTGGGGGCACACGTGATAAGACGTACTCTCTTAGGTAATAGAGTGCATATTGCTCGACTACGATTACTAATGTAGTCTATCATGAAATTTGTGATTCAGATATGCGTACTTCTACCACGACTACTAATGTAGTCTATCATAAAAATTTTCAATTTTTAGAATAATTTGCATATGTTAAAGTTGATTATTAAACTATATTTCTTTTATCGGGATGTAAAGTTTTTTATATAGGCAAATTTATTTACAATAGTAGATTACGTTATTTTCTCTTAAACCATTGCATGTGAACACGTATTTGTAACAAGTTTAAACATTAATTATGTAGATCGCTGATTTAGACCAACTAGATAAGTAGAATAGAAATGCAAGAAAAAAATACATCCAAAAATATTAATACCGGCCCAAATACATACCCGTGCAATTTTGCACGGGTTTAAAACTAGTTTAGTATAAAACAATAAACATTCCATAAATAAACTAACTACAAATAGTTAATAACTTAACCACTAATGCTAAATTACTAACATAATCCTAAATTAACTAATGTAGGCTAACTTGAGTTTGCCACGTGTCGCGTTGTGAGTGGTTGTGTATGAAAAAAGCCATACACATTGTGTATGCATCTTTGATATATTTGCTAGTTCTGTATCTTCTGTATATTTCGCTTTCTATAATTATGTAACTCTAAAATTGTAGCCTTGTACTCTAGTATATAAGTTGTATTCATGAATCGTATATAATCAATGCAATTCCAAACTTAATAAAACGTCTTACTAATTCTCTAAACCTTATCAGACTATTTGTACTAGCTTATGGCCTATGACGTAAGGGCAAGGTAGGCAAGGTAGGTAACTTTTGGAATTGCGGAGCAATTAAGCTCCTTAAGTTTCACCAAAAGTGAAATTCAACCCCATTTTTTAAAATTTCACAAGAATTTTAATTAAAAATATTTTATATTAGTATTAAACAATTTGTTAAATAACTAAAATTACTAATTGCAACTTTTACAAATTTCTACGTAATTTATTAATCATTGAATAACACTTTTACATACATATTTAGTAATTGTTTGTAATTTATATAATATTCATACATATATAATAAATTGTCTTTATACTATAAAATTCAAAATAAAACAATTCTCAATATTTAATATAAATATAAAAGTTCTAAAATTATAAAACAAAATATTTTATATTTGATAAATTGTATTAAAAGTGATTTTAATATAAGAATTTGGTGAATTATGAAAATGGGGTTGAATTTCACTTTTGGAGAAACTTAAGGGCTTAATTGCTCCAAGTAAAACTTATAGGGCCTAATTTCACAATTGAACAAAGTTAAGGGGCCAAATTACCACTTTCGCGCTTTTGAAAACCATATTTCAACACTATTCTATTTATACTTTCCTTAATTATTCTAGCACAATTCGGAAACCGGTAATTTTGTTTATCACTCTCATAAAATTAATAGAGAACTAAAGATTATGAACTAAATAGTTTAATTAAAAACATTTAAAAAAAAAGTCTGTATACATGCGTGTATGACAAATTTGCACAAATACTACTATACAACTAGTTGTATAATAAGCATTGTACAACCATATACATTAATCCGAGCTTGTGTGTAATTTTTCTGAGTTTTATAAGAGTTTATTTTTTTATGTTTAAGTGTGAGTTCAGAAACTTTACAGCATAGCTCAGATTCTTTTAAACAAAACTCGAAAACTTTATTACACAGTTCGGATTCTACACCGTACAAATTTGTGTGTACTTCAATAATCAATATAAAACATTGCAGGCGATACAAAGAAATGAACATTCAAAGTTTTATACTAGTTTTAAACCCGTGCAAAATTAAACGGGTATGTATTTGGGCCAGAATGAATTTTTTTTAATTGTATATTTGTTTTTGCATTTCTATGATACCCGGCCTATACCCATCTTCTCCGGATGGAATTAACAAAGGATATTGTAAGGGGGTGTATAAAGGGTGCAACTCAGATATCCGCTGTAAACCACCGCACGACCTTCTGACAATAATATCTCGCTTCTCCATATGTGGACCAATATCACCCTTAATTAAAGCCGCTACCTCTGAAACTGATGGAAGATTGTAAGTTCTTCCATCACTTGATCTCCTTGAAATCAGTTTGATACTCACTTCACTGTCTATATTTTCAGTCAGTCTATCCCTAACCTTCCTAAATGTCTTTGCAATTGTATTGTGCGAGTCAATCATATTTTCCAACAATCGTATTAACTCGTCATTGAACCTTGATGAATCCCCTGGACTACAATTAAAAACAAAATTATTGCCTACGAAAAAAAATATTATACAAAAAAAATTTATTACGGAAAGAAAATATATTTACCTAATTGCATTTTTTCGATTTTGAACTTCCTCTTCCATGTTTTCTAACTATATTGAATTAAATACATGTTATTTATATAAGAATACAATAATTAGTAAATTCTAAAATCCTAAAAAAATACCTCCCAACAAATAAAATGTACACATAGTAGAAAATGTATACTGCCACAAATTATTATTATTATTTAATAGACATAATAAATTATAAGTAGCATTAAAAAAGTGGAGTATCGTTCGAAATGGTAGAGAGCGGAGAATGGGAATTTGACATTGGTTGTTGAGTTGTGTCACCAAACACTCGTCTTATTTGTTGGCTCGAATAAACAATAATCATTCAAATTAAACGATAAATTTTATGAAATTAAAAACCAAACCCGAATATGCTAATATTGATAAAATGGACCGATTATATTGCTAAACCAAATTTGCTAATATGGTCCGACAACATTAATAACTAATAATGTTAACAATCTGACCATAAATCCCCCACAAATAAATGGACCAAACATGATATAATGTTTAACATGTCGGACTATGTGAAATGGGCCGAATAAACCAAAAACAAAAAATAGCCCATATACATTTCGACCCAAACACACTTGTCCTAACCCTAAACTCGTCGTATATATAATCACGCACCCATCCTCACCCAACACTCCCTATAATCCTAACTCTAACACCAAATTTTGGCCGCCTACCTCATCCTCATACTTTCACTCGGCTAAAATCACTCTCATCCTCTCAAATTTTTATCATTTCCACTCTCCCTCATTTCACTCATTCGACTTACTCTAACCCTCACCGTCCGCCTTACTCCGAAAAAAGATCATCGTCCCGTTTTTTAGCCCATATGCTACTTCACTTTTTTAGTAAATTCTCTTGGTTATTATTATTATTATTATTATTATTATTATTATTATTATTATTATTATTATTATTATTATTATTATTATTATTATTTAATAGACCGGTCAAGTTTTGTTTTTGTTTTAAGATTATTATTTTTTTTTAAATTTTTTTTATTAACATCTAAACTTGTCAATTTTTCAAAGTTGATATGTTGTTATGTTTTTAAAAATATGATGGTTGTTATTATCATTATTTTTTTTACTTGTAAAGTAGAGCTGCCATTTTTTTTTGTTTTTTTAATATTATTAATATTAATATTAATATTATTATTATTATTATTATTATTTTGAAAGATATTATTATTATTATTATTATTATTATTATTATTATTATTATTATTATTATTATTATTATTATTATTATTATTATTATTATTATTGTCTTAATTCTTTAATGAAAATTTAAGCATATCATTAATTTTTTAATTTTTCTAATTTTTAGAGTGTAATTTTTAATTTTAGATATTTATTTGTACTATAATTTTTAATTTCGAGGATTTTAATGTGTAATCTTTAGTTCATTCATAATACTGAGAGAGGGTAATTATTTACGTACAAAAAAATTCATTGATATTTTAAAAAAAATCATGTTCTCATTAAATTCTCGTACACTGTATTTATTAAAAAAGAATAATAAGTTCATTGATATTTAAAAAAAAATCTTTATATAATTTGTTGCGAGACGAATTTAAGCGCATGCTTTGAAAAACGGATATCTCAGAAATTAAATACGTTATACACACATGGGTCCCACCATAATCTCGATTTTTGAAAAAAAAAAAAAGATGTATTAATGACGTGGCACGTTCTCTGATGAGTATTGTCTTTTGCTTTTATAAAGATAAGATTGTTGAATGTTGATCATCAATATAAAATAGGGATCATATACGAGGATATACGTTACTCAACCGCAAATTTCTCAAGATCAGACCATATATACCAATACCACTTCGACCACCAAGAAAAATCTTGCTCTGGAGGTTCTACAAAACTCTGAATCGGCCTCACACGATGTAGCAGAATGCTGCCTCCTGCAACACAAGTCGATGGACTGCCGTGATTGAAGATTCTTGGAAAATCATGTGAAGTAAAACTCCTCCGGTTCCAAACAGCATTCGGGTTTTTATGATTAAAGAATGTTAACTGTTGTATTTCATCACTTTCCTCCTTCCAAATGAACAGAGTCGGGCACGCTTTCAAGGATGTCAAATAGTATCTTAATGTCCCAGAATCTTCGACAACCAGCTCGTAATCTCTGAACGTCTCGCTATTTAGATCAAAAGCAACAACAGTTAACATAATAGCATAACGATCAATTTCAGTTTCATTGACCCAATAAATCACTCCGTCAAAACAAAAGCTATTGTTGCTACTCCAATAAGGCGAGTCCACGGTCACTGAACAAGGTAAACATGCATACTCAATCGGTTTCCAATTATCCGATCCAAGTGTCAGTATCGCAGCTTTGGTACCATACCCTTTGCTTCGATTGTTAATGCTCAGAACCTTGAATACCTTATTCACAGGATCAAACCCCAATGCATACCAAAATCTGATGAATTGATCCGCAGAATTCATAGTTATTGCAGGAAGATGGATATAATCCTCGGTTCTTACGTTTAAAAGACCGACACTAGTTGAAGACTCATCATATAGACAAATTAGGTCATTGCATAGATTGGACATGTAAGAATTGCAGGCCATGAGATGATCAGTGAAATATTTCTGATACCCTAAGAATACTTCCTCGGTACTCGTCTTTATCCCGGAGCCTGTAAAATTATCCCACACAATAGTTACACCCATTGTTGTTGCCTTTGGTACAGTCATAGTCGTCGTGTTGTTGTTAGTGTTGTTACTAGCCAGCTCAAACGAGATAACCTTGTTACATCTCCAAACTGCTGAGTGTGACGGTGCCAGTGCCACAAAGGCAAGTTTTGAATGCTCATCGTATGAACGAGAGTGGTTCAGCAAGAATGCTTGTATGGTTGATGTAGTATTCCAATGTTTGGAAACCCACCTGCATCTAAACAATGATTCGGTTGGCAGCCTCGACAAGATATGAGACTGAATTTCTTCGGGAATGTCTGCAATTGATGCAAAGTCATTCATACTGAACATTAAAACTAGAAAGATCACTCGAGTAAGACGGTTTTTAGTTCGATCAAGATCACAACAGAATAGAACCGAAAAGAAAACTCCGTTTTTGTTTAATGATCAAAGTAATAATTATTATGTGTATGTGAAAACAGAATGAATTTAGAGAATCATAAAGGGTATTTGTACTAACAATAGTCGATTTAGGAAACCTTGCTACAACCGTGTTGTCCTACTAATTTCTGACAACTTTCCCAAATTTTCCAAATCCTAATACTTCCCTAATTACAATACTTTCCTAAAACAAACTGCTATTGCTTAGCCGCTTTCTACGAATTTTTCATTATTGACCATTTGGTGTAATTCTCGACACAATTTTCAAGGGTCATTGTTAGTACGAATGCTATTGATAGATGAACCATCTCAACCAAAACCTTAAGGTGATGGTTGAGGCCAACTATTATAAATATTCCTATTAGCTATTGTGGTTGACTTATGAGTAAGGTTGCATCTCTCTTTGGACTTAATGAATAATGATGATCATGATTCATGAACAGAGTCTGAAATGCTCGTTTGTAAAATGTAATCATGTCTAGGAACGGAAAATAAAGAAGAAAATCGTTAAATGATGGTTCGCGTTAGGAATTCAATTAAAGTATATCAAATAATCAACTAACTTTATTTTGTGGCCTAATGCCAAAGTTAGCCAAACAGATCATATGAGTTACATATATACTTTGGGAATCGAATAAAGGAGATTAGGAGTTTAATGGGTGAGTATTATTGACAAATGTTAGAGATATAAATACAAGATGGATCCTATCAATTAGGAACCGAATTCTCTAAATTAGGTAGCTACTTACACTAATCTAGGTAACAAAATAACAATCAAATAATTTACAATATCTACAATATTGACTTATTCTATCATCGAATACTGATATTAGATAGTTCGCGTTGTTTAGTTTGGAAAATCGCACGGTTTTTGCTCTTATACAGCTGAAGCTTCATCCTGCAACGCATGGTATATCAGTAGCAGGTATCCTGAAAGTAGTCCAGTTTCATACAGAGAAATACGGACCAAATGACTAAAGTTTTTACGTTGTTGATCATCAAAGTCAAACGGGGACAATATTTACAAACATTACTCCACGGCGAACTTCTTAAGATCGTAGAGCAAATACCAAGAAGACTTTGTATTATCCTGTTCTTGGGATTTCACGATACCTTGAATAAACTCCACATATTGTAGGAGGATGCTATCCCCTGCAACGCTTAAATGCGTTCCCTGAATGCTGCTATAAAACATTAAAACTATTGTATCTCATGATTCCCATCACTTTTTATCTTCCAAGTGAAGAGAGTTGGGCAACCTTTTAGAGATGCCAAATAGTATGCGAACGTACTAACAACTTTGATGGGTAGCACAACAAGCTCGTAATCTCTGAAAGTCACAGGCGATTCAAATCAAAAGCAACAAATGTTAGTGTTGGTGTATAGGGGAGTATAGGAGGTAGAGTGAAGATTAGTTGTTTGTTTAGTTGATTAATTTGTAGGTTGATTAGTTGGAGTTTAGTTAGAAGGAATTAGTTTGTGTATTGATTTGTTGTGAATTTTTTGGATACACTTGGTTACACTAAGGTTCATTTGGGTTCATTGAAATGGGAGGAGAGGTCCTCTTTTTATAGAGCTCCTTCTCCTCCTACATCCTAAGAACACTCTAGAATAGGACATTCTAGAGTGGCCTAGACACGGAACTCTCTAGAGTTTCTTACCACTTATACACATGTCTAGAAGGTTCTAGGTTGTTCTACATAAACCTAGAACATACATGACTCTTCTATATCCTTCTAGACTCTTCTAGACTCTTCTAATTGTTCCTACATTATTCCAAGACATTCCGGATAAGTCTAGAACATTCCGGAAACTTCTAGAATACACTAAAAGTCTCATACTTCAACAGTTAGCATGCTAGAACTCTGAGTTCTAGATTCATGGATCCAATAAATCACTCCCTTAAGACCGAAAGTATCTGTGATACGCGAATGGGTCGAAATATTGGTCAGTGGACATGGTAAACAGTCGCGGTCGAGACAATTCATGAAACCTAACCTGCTAATATAGCGAGTACAGAATCCAGAAAATGCACTATTGAAAATTAACATAGGCTGATAGCCATGACCCATCAGCCCTTCCAAAACAGGCTTTCCTGAAAATTACGTCCCCAAATTAACTCGAATGCCAACCCGAAAATCATCTGATCTAAGATAACATAATTTGTTCCGATTTTGACTGATTAGTAAAATAAAAACCTTAGTAGTATGACCCATAACCATCAGAATGAACTTGATTCGCAAAATAACCAAACTAGCCCATAAGGCCATAGCCAAGTAACCCATTTAAACTGTACTCGACAATAATCCGATCTAAAGTAACCTGATCTATATGCCAAACAGACCATCAGAGTTAGAACATTACACAGCTATGAAGTATCTTAAAATCTTCCAACTAGTCAGCAGGATGCTACCTCTTAAAAAATCGGTTGCAAACAGCCAATCATATATGAGAAAATTCGAAACATTAAAAGAAAAACTGCTAAATTTTCACCTAAATATAAGTCTGATGCAAAATTTAAAGAATTCCAACATCTTCTTATTACTGTAACAGTTTTACTGTAACAGTGTTTTTACCGACATCATAGTCAAATGGAGTATATGTTAGTCTATCGCAAAATTCTCAAGATCATACCATTTAAACCAAAACAACGGTGATTTATCCTGCTCTTGGGGTTCCACCAGACTTTTAGCCGGCCACACTTGTTGTAGCAGGATGGTACCTCCTGCAACACATGTCGGACCGTAAGGGCACTTTTTGGGGAAATCATGTGCAGTAAAACTCCTCCTATTCCAAGCCGCCTTTGGATTTTTATGGTTAAACAATGTAAACTGTTGTATCTCATAACTTACCATCTTCCAAATGAACAGAGTTGGATTGCCTTTCAAGGATATCAAATAGTATTTGATTGTCTTAGCCTCTTTGATGGGTCTCGTATAAAGCTTGTAATCTGTGAACACCTCGCTTTTCAGATCAAAAGCGACCACGGTTAGCACTTTAGCATCATGAATTTCAATTTCATTGACCCAATAAATTACTCCATCGAGACAAAGGCTATCGTTGCTTCTCCAATAACGCCAGTTCATGATTACTGCAGAACTTAGATATTTATACTCAATTGGTTTCCAATGGTTCGATCCAAGAGTGAATATTGCGGCCTTAGTATGACGCACTTTGCTTCCACCATAAATACTCAGAACCTTGTATACATTACTTACTGGATCAAAACCTAATGCATACCAAAACCTGTTATAACCAGCACGCTCTGTCGTAACTGCAGGAAGACTGATAAAATCCTGGGTCTTTAAGTTTAAAAGACCGACACGCGTTGAAAATTGATCAAATAGACAAATGAGGTGATTGCATATATTGGACTTGTTGTGCTTGCCGATGAGAGCCTCATTGAAACGTACATGATGCCCGATAATTACCTCCGCTGCACGTATCTCCATTGTCCTGCTATTCTGTACCCTCACTCTTGTAGTTTTTGGTGAGAGCTCGAATGAGAGAACCGAGTCATATCCCTTTGTCGTCCAGTGTGCCACAAAAGCGAGTTTTGAATGTTTATCATAAGAAAGACAGTTTTTAAGCATGAAAGCCTGTACGGTTAATGTAGTATTCCAATGTTTGGAAACACGCTTGCATATTGACAGTGGTTTCGGTGACAGCCGTGACAAAATCTTAATCTAAAGATCTTCAGGAATATCTGCAAATGATGCTTCATTCATATTGAACATTAAAACTCGCAAGATCACTCGAATAAGACGGTTTATATTTCGATCAAGAATTCAAGACCCAACCTCTGGCTTTATAGACAATCATAAAAGGTATTTGTAGTAAAAAAAAATAGATTTAGGAAACTTTGCTGCAACTTTCCTAATTCCAATACTCTCCTAAAACAAATAGACAAAACTACCTCTGGCTTTTAATTCAAGTAATAATTAACCCATGAAACTGATGTGGCGCTAATGTCCACGCCTAAATTCCCATTTGAACTCGAAAGAACCCTAACTGAAACTAACCAAGATGGTAACCGAAAAATCATCTGATCTTTGAAGACCTGACATGATCCAGAACAGACGAAATTGAGTCAGTTGACTCGCCTCTAAAATAAACGAAATTGAGTCATAATGACCCGAATGACTCCCCTCTAAAATAACCGTACTAATTCATATTCAAATTGACCCGTTAAAAGCACCAAAAAATGATCCAATCCGAACCAATAAATCATGTCACACATTCACACATACTGCCACTACGCCTTCTTACGGACTGTTTTCAAGAATTCCTTTCATAGTATCTGATTGTGTCAACGTCTTTGTCGGGTGTAATTTCTGAACACCTCGCGATTCAGATCAAACGCAACCACGGTTACCACACTGGTATCATGAATTTCATGGTCATTAACCCAATAAATTGCTCCATCGAGACAAAACCTATTGTTGCTTCTCCAATAGCGCGTGTTCCTGGTCACTGCACAATGTAGAAATTTATATATTAGAATCGGAAATGGGAGAATTCATAAAAACAAATGTTATTGATAATTGATATTGTTCGTTCGTGTCTCCAATGATTACATTGGCTCGATATTTATAGTACTCACGAGATCTAAATCGTATCAGCTAATATCGCAATATAATATAATTATTCTAATACATATATTATTACGATTACGATAATATTATCGTAATATTCCCCTAACATCCCCCTCAAACCCATGGTAATTTGTCAAAATTTCCATGGGGTTTGCAAGGTAGACAAAGAGAAACGACTCTCTTTTCGAATCGGTGTCGTCGGATGAGAACGTCATCGCTTTTCGAACCACCAAATCGTTGAAATTTCGTTGTCAATAACGTCGCATTTTTTCGAACTTGACAAATGTCGGTGCGTAACTCGCCAGTCGATGCGTATAGGACTCGCCAGACCGCGTTTCGCAATTTTTCGAATCGAATCGTCAATCCAAAATACCGTGAACCAAGTCAGTCACTGATAATTGTTATAACGACGCATCAGTGCATCATCATCAAAAGTGGTATTGTCTGATCAATCATAGATCAAACTAAATGCATTAGTGTACTAGTTATGTATTGGAGCTTTGCGTGAAATTTCCGAAGAACTCCCAGATCATGTGTCTTGGTCTTGGTATGTATTGTATGATCTTGAGAAGTTCGCCTTAGAGTAATACTCCGCATATATACCCTCTTATATTGTCTTCATTCGACTTTGATGCTCAGCTCAACTAAAGTAAAACTTCGATAATTTATTTCTTTGAATCAAGCAAGTCCTAAATTTTTCGAATTGGCTCAGGGCCTTTCAGAGAATCAGATCATTAAGTATCATGTTTACTAGTTACTGTAATAGCATTACCTGCACAGTCGCACAGTTGAGACAATTGAATTACCAGCAGCGCTGACGACTTACGAGATTTTAGTTAAAAAACTTTGTTTTTCAACTGGATTGAAGGCATTTCCGAGAATCAGAGCATTAAGTGTCAGGTTAACTTTTTTCTGTACTAGTATTACATTCATATAGAAACATTAAAAACTTCAGTAATGCTGACGGCTTAGATCGAAAATTTTAATTTAACAGCATCGTGATTTGTTAGTGTCACAATCTCGATCCTCTATACACATACTAAAACCGTCTCATCAGTTAAGTTGTTGCTATACTAATACTAGCATTACATTCATATAGAAACATTAAAAACTTCAGTATTGCTGACGGCTTAGATCGAAGATTTTCATTCATAGATACTCAAATTCATGGCTTTTATGAATTTGAGTTGTGAGTACAAACAACAAAGTAGAAACCACTAGAAAAGGATACAATAAAAATGTCTGACACGAGTCGATTCTAATAGTAATTTATTTGGATGGTCCAACTTATTATTGCCACAGAAGTACTGCAAATGCTATGATCAATCAACTGAGACTGGTTGCATTTTCTCGGCCTCTTCCCGCAACTCTTGGAACAAGGCAGACGACAAGTACCGCTCTCCGAAACTAGGGTGGATAGTCTATTAAGATCAATCAAAGCATATATGTAAAGTTGTAAACCATAACCATTACAGCCAGTAAAAAGTCGGTCATTAAACCAGGATTTTGTTTAATCTAAGTCTTACCACAATGAGTTTGCCCTTGTTTTCTGGTTTTTGAGCAAGTTCCAGTGCTGCTACTGTGTTCGCTCCTGACGATATCCCAACCTTTATAATTCAAGTGTCAAAACCAACATCAGTTTTCCAGAAACATCAGCTAAATTTAGAGCATTTCACGTTACGAATCTGCAATGAATTCTCAAAGTCGGATTATATGATTTTATCAGTAAGGGACTGCCAAAAAATACATGATATTTTACGACAAGGCCAATAATTGACTGATACAACTGATAGTTGCAGGGCCGTCTAATAAGGTGTTGATTAGGCTCTCATTGACAGAGCCGGGATCCCTCAAAAATTGGGTCCCTGATTTATACGCGTAAGAATAAGTTATTTCATTATGGCATAGTGATGACAGTTGATAAGACCGGTACTAGATGGACACAGAAATAATCTGGAATAAAGCGTGGCACTGAACGCAGGAGGTCACACTACCTCCGCAAAGTACACTTTTGTGAGTTAATACAATGCAGCTAAAGCTAGCGATATTCGACCAACTAGTGATGTAAGCTGGAGGAAATAAGATGGTATTGAATAATGTTACCATAAGTCCTTCCTTTAGAGCCAGCTGCCTCGCCATTTTTACTGCATCATCACTCTTAACCTGTTACAGTTTTTGCAGAGTTTGAATATTGCCGGGTAAAACATATTAAAACATATTTATACCTTGATTCTACTATATTATTGGAAGAGGATAGAAATTTACCTCAAGAACTGCATCCATAACATCCATATCTAAAATATCCGGTTTGAATCCAACGCCATTGCCAGTAATAAGATGAGGCCCTATTTACATCAGAACCAAGGTAAGCAAGTATTCTTTTGTAACTGGCAATGAATGTACTATTATGGGTCGGTCACCTAGAACTACTGTTGAACAGCTTATTCAGGTACATATGACCTCTTTACCTCTACATAACCGAGAGCGTTTGAGGCATTTAGGTAATGTTATTTCAAAAATAAGAAGGTGCGGGTAAATAGTCTACATACCTGGTTTACCTCCATTGAGTACATTGCTTTCAGCTGGTTCAACTCCATAAATCTACACCACCAGTAAATATTTAAGTACAGCAAAAAATGCCAAAACTGCAAAAAAAATGTATAGTTAAAAGAAAATCCACCTTGACATTGGGGTTTTGAGATTTGAGATACTGTCCTACACCAGAAACAGTTCCTCCACTACCGATCCCCATCACAAAGATGTCTACTTTCCCTTGAGTGTCATCCCATATTTCCGGTCCTGTCGTCTCAAAATGCACCTGTTTTCATCCCCATTATGATATATGTCAGATTTCATATTTACTTGTTAAATTTCAGAAACAAAGAAGCATTGCGTAGTCTGACTACGTCATAATATAAGAAGCGTAAGCAGTTTAGTAAGCCATATTGTTTTATTCAATCATATCCCCCCCATTACAAACGCACATTAGAATTTGTATATCAAACCGCAAAATCGGGTTTGAAGAAGAGAATGACCTGAGTGTTAGCAGGATTAGCAAATTGCTGAAGCATGAAAGCATCAGGAGTAGAATCCAAAAGCTGGTAAGCCTTCTTGATAGTACCTCCCATTCCTTTCTCCGGGTCAGTGAGAATTAATTCAGCACCAAATGCTAACATGGTCACCCTTCTCTCTAAACTAGTGTATGATGGCATTGTCAATACCATCTTGTATCCTTTCATTGCAGCAATGAAGGCCATGCTTATCCCCATGTTCCCTGATGTCGGCTCTATCAGAACCGTCTGATTTCCGAGAAAATTTCTTGGTTAGATTAAACTAAAAGCCATAGGACTATTAAAAGAATGACATATTAATAAAAATTTGCCCTTATATGAATTCTGACCTTCCCTGGTGTAATAAGTCCTCTTTTCTCGGCATCTTCGATCATTGCTAGAGCTGGTCTGAAGCAGTTATAATTGTCAGTTCTTTTCTGATGCTACAACTTTTATGCAAAACATTTACTTTCAAAGTTTGAAAGAAACATAGTTCAGTACAGTTCATTTGAGTTCAGATCAGTTCAGTTCAGTCCAAAAGAACCGGGCCAGTTAAGTTATTTTCAACACTAGTAGTGTCTAACATGATCTGATACTTAAACCTCATCATCGTAGCCCAAAAACACGACAATAGTAGTGTCCGACACTAGTACATGCACCCGAGTCCAACTTGTGCATTACACAGACTACACAGTTACTGTTGTTCGTAAATTCGGTAACAGCAAAGAATTACGAAAGGAATAAAAAAATGCAGTGCCGAAATGAATGCCAAGGATCAGAAATACCGACAGAGGAAAGGTAGTGACACGGTACGGAACCGCTGCCTTAAAACTATTTCTCCGGTGCGACCGTGGTGGCGATCAACGACGACCGGTAGTCCCCAAGGATTACACTACTGCTGCCTCACAAACATGCCCACTCGAGTTTGTAAGACCTGGAACGGACTTAAAGCTGAACCCAGAAATAATATAGTAGAGAGGAAGATATTTGAGAACAGAAGGGAGAAGAGAATGTTGTGTTGTGTGTTGAACTGATGTGAGGACCTCGGTATTTATAACAGAAGAGAGCCATAAACCGACCCCTAAAACGCAGCAGTCAATGACTGAAAGTGGGGAGTAAACTTCTCACCCACTAACAGTGTTGACTGACTCATTCAACAGCACAAACAAAGTCAGCCCAAAAACTCTCAAAACGCAAATGGCCAAAAAGGTAAAATCGGGCCTTTGGCCCGCCCCGCAGGGGCTCTACCCAAACCCAAACCCGAGCCCGAGCTCGGGCAGGGCCGGCGCGCGCGCGTGTGTGTTGGACCCAAACCCACTGGCCCAACAAACACACGCAAAACCCACCTTGGACCAATCTCTTATCCATACAATGGATAAGAGCCCATATAAAGATGAAGGAGTAGGTGTTTCCCACCGATGTGGGACAAACACAATTCTCAAGCATGAGAATTATGCCTTTTCATAGGCATCTCTTCCAACAATCCCCCACAGATGGCGAAGAAAAGAACTAAAAGATTTTTGGGTAAAGGAAGGGTTGGATACTTAGGAATCAATATCTTTCGATTTGAATTGATACTTTAGTGAAATGAGGAAACAACTTACTTACAGCTAGAGAATATCTTGCGATTTGAATTCCTAGCTGAGCTTCGGTCGATACCCCCCACAACACATATCATACCTTCTAATTAAGACCGTCCCGCGATTTCAGAGTGCAACGCGCTCTTTTAGAGCTTCATGCGTTACCTTGGTACTAATAGGGTGACCTCAAGACTTCTCATAGTCTTAGGATCATCACACCTATGTAGGTGGCTCAAGTGCTTCTCAATAGCACTTCTCACATGAGCCATTAAGGACCTAAGTCCAACCTAGTGTATAATTCATCAAGTGCGTCTCAAAAGCACCACCATAAAGGCTATGAATCATACTACGCCATAGGAATGGAAACTTTGGACCTAGTCAATCTCAACCTTGACTCATGGACCTAAGCCCCATTCCCCTCGACGTATTAACGACTAATCTCTTAGTCAACCCCTTAGTAAAGGGATCAGCAAGATTACTTTCGGACTTCACATAATCCACAGTATCACTCCATTCTCAAGGAGTTGTTTAACTGCAGCGTGCCTTATTCGCATGTGTCTCTTTTTCGAATTGTAGACACTATTCTTTGCAACGCCAATAGCGACTTTCGAGTCACACAAAGATGGAGACCGGTGTCGGCCGTCCTCCCCATACTTGGTACATCGGCCAATAGGTTTTTCAGCCAATCGGCTTCTTGTCCTGCCAACTCAAGAGCTATGAACTCCGACTCCATGGTAGAGCGTGCAATACAAGTCTGTTTAGAAGACTTCCACGATATCGCACCTCCACCCATGGTGAAGACATAACCACTAGTAGAACAAATCTCATCGTTACCTACAACCCAATTTGCATCACAATATCCTTCTAACACAAAGCAGAAATTTACCATAATGCAAACACGGATCAACTGTTCCTCTTAGGTATTTTAGCAAACGACGAAGAGCATTCCAATGTTCATTACCAGGGTTATGTGTATAACGACTCGATCTACTAACCGCATATGCAATATCCGGTCGAGTACGATTCATAAGAAACATCACACTCCCTAGGATTTTAGCATACTCTTCCGGAAACATCACTTTACCCAAGTTTTTACTCAAATGTACACTAGAATCATAGGGTGTTCTAGCAGAGCACAACATCAAAGCGATTAAACTTTTTCAACACCTTTTCAACATAGTGAGATTGACTCAAAGAAATTCCATTGGAGTTTCGGATAACCTTAACCCCTAGGATAACATCAGCTTCTCCTAAGTCCTTCATCTCAAAGTGTGATGACATAAATTCTTTGGTTTTAATTATCACATCAAAATTATTACCAAAAATAAGCATGTCATCCACATATAGGCATATAATAACACAATCAGATTCTATCACTTTGGAATAAACACATGAATCAGAATTGTTAATCATAAAGCCATTACTCATCAAAGTAGTGTTGAATTTCTCATACCACTGTTTAGGTGCTTGTTTCAGACCATAAAGTGACTTGTTCAGTTTACACACTTTATTCTCTTGACCCTTAATCACAAACCCTTCAGGTTGCGACATATAGATCTCTTCCTTTAGCTCACCATTCAAGAAAGCAGTTTTAACATCCATCTGATGTATAATAAGGTTATGAATAGCAGCTAAAGCGACAAGAGTTCTTATAGTCGAAATTTTGGTCACAGGAGAATATAGGTATCAAAGTAATCAATGCCCTTCTTTTGTGTAAAGCCTCTAACTACAAGTCTAGCTTTGAACCTTTCTATTGTACCGTCAGGTCTCATTTTCTTTTTAAAGATCCATTTACTCGTAATGGGTTTACTACCTTTAGGTAAATCAGTCAACTCCCAAGTCTGATTAGAAACAATAGAATCAAGTTCACTTTTAATAGCATCTTTCCAAAAATTAGCATCAATGGATTTCATTGCCTCACTATAGGTTTTTGGGTCATCCTCTATTAAAAAAGCTGAAACAAACTCATCACTAGCACAAACAGTGTATCCAAGTTCAGATAACATAGTTGTATCATAGTCATCACCAAAGTTCTTTGGGCATCTAGGTCTTTTACTTCTTATAGGTTCAACAGAAACATCAATAGAAGTGCTAGTACTAGCATGTGAAGACAAATCAGGAGATGCAACAGATAAACTAGGAGATGGTACAACAGTTTTCTGAAAAGGAAAAACATGCTCAAAAAATTCGGCATCTCTAGCCTCAGATATAGAACGGTCACTCAAAGACATAAATCTATAAGCAGAGCTATTTTGAGCATAACCTATAAACACACAATCATAGGTCTTTGGTCCAACGGTAGGTCTCCTAAAATCAGGTAAGCCCACTTTAGCCAAACACCCCCACACTCTAAGGTAACTTAGGTTAGGAGGATAGCCCTTCCAAATCTCATAGGGTGTCTTGTCAATTTTCTTATGAGGTACACGGTTAAGAATGTGACAAGCGAAAAGTATTGCTTCCCCACATATCGTCAGATAGGCCAGAACTTAAAAGCATAGCATTCATCATCTCTTTTAAAGTTCTATTTTTACGTTCAGCTACACCATTGGATTGGGGTAAGTAAGGTGGACTAGTCTCATGTATTAAACCGTTTGCAGCACAAAAGTCCGCTAAATAACTGGATTTATACTCACCACCTCTATCGGACCTTACCCTTTTAATCTTCCCCGTCGAGTTGATTTTCGACCTCATTTTTAAAGTTTATAAACGATTGTTCTGCTTCATCTTTAGTCTTAAGCAAATAAACTCGGGTGTACCTCGAATGATCGTCTATAAAAGTCACATAATAATTCTTGCCACCTCTACTTGCAACATTTTTGAAGTCAGCTAGGTCGGTGTGAATTAACTCAAGAAGACTCGTATTCCTAGTTGTAACGGGTTTACTAGGTTTCTTTGTGAATTTAGCCTCAACACGACTACCACATTTAGAGAATTCTTGACTCGACAAACTTGGAATTAAACTCATGGTTCTAAGTTTTTTAATGTAGTCGATATTCACATGACCTAATCTACCATGCCAAACATCAATAGACTCGTGATATAAGCGAAGTAGATGCAATATTATTAAAAACAGAATCGGTGTTCGATACAAAAAGACCCCCAGACAGATAACCCTTGCCCACAAATTCCCCATTGCGCGACATTGCAACCTTGTCGACCTCAAAAACAAGTTTCATGCCGACTTTGTTTAACAAGGCACCAGACACGAGGTTTCGACGCAATGTAGGTACAAATAAAGCATTATTAAGGGCAAGTGTTTTCCCGAGGTGAGTTTGAGAAAGATCTTGCCTTTGCTGTGATCTTTGCGGTGAAGAATTACCCATGTAGACGCATTCCCCATCGCCTATCTCCTCGAACTCAAGAAAATAACCCCTTATCGGCCAGAGAGGTGTCCGGAAGCGCCCGATATCAAGACCCATTCAAGAGCATTACCCACCAGTTAGCTTCAACAACCACAGCGGCAATGACATCATCGGTCCACGGCAGATTGGCTTCGATTTCAGCAGTCTTCTTATCGATGCCTTTGGTATGCTTTGTGACCCGGTTTCCCACAAACATAGCAAACCAAAGGACCCTTAGGCTTCGGATCTTTGCAACCGGCTTGGTGTACTTCCACAGGTCGATCTTCTTTCCTTTACCCTTACCCCGACCAACCTTGGCCTTACCCTTACCCTTGAACTTTTCAAGCGACATTTGACGGACCACCGGACTCAACCAAATTAGCTTTGACAAAGCAACAACGGATGCATTCACAGACGGTAAACAAAGCGGGGTTGTCTTTGAGGCGATTTGCCTCTTCGGTCCTCATATGACTGATAAGTTCCATAAGGGACATGTCTTTCTTTTTGTGTTTTAGCCGATTTCTATACTCGGACCGGGAGGGAGGGAATTTTTCCAACAACACATTAGCAACAAAAAGGTCGTCTAATTTCATGCCCTCACTAACAATATCAAGACACAAATTTTCATAGACATGAACCTGTTCCATAATAGACTTCCCATCCACTATCTTAAATTGCAGCAACTTACCCACAACATATTTCTTTTTCCCAGCGTCATCATTTATATTTTTTTCAAGAAGGACTCCCAAATGACTTTAGCCGATTTATTATCGGCAAATAAATCGAACAAAAGTTAACCATGTTATTAAGTATGTGACACCTAGCGGTTTTTGTTGTCCTTAACAAATTTAGCAATATCCTCTTCATTGGACTTAACATCTTTAGAGGGAGGAGGGTAGTCTCGGATCGGACGGAACAATAGGTTTTGGCGGGTCATTAAACAAAACATAATCAATTTCCAATCGCTCAAAAACATCAACAGTTTCTGGGACCAACGCTTATAATTCTGACCATCTAATTGCTCAATTTTCGAAATATCAGGTACAATTTTCGAAATCACAGACATGGCTACTGCACTTAATTAAATAGTTTTTAAATTGTTGTTCGTAAATTCGGTAACAGCAAAGAATTACGAAAGGAATAAAAAAATTCAGTGCCGAAATGAATGCCAAGGATCAGAAATACCGACAGAGGAAAGGTAGTGACACGGTACGGAACCGCTGCCTTAAAAACTATTTCTCCGGTGCGACCGTGGTGGCGATCAGCGACGACCGGTAGTCCCCAAGGATTACACTACTGCTGCCTCACAAACACGCCCACTCGAGTTTGTAAGACCTGGAACGGACTTAAAGCTGAACCCAGAAATAATATAGTAGAGAGGAAGATATTTGAGAACAGAAGGGAGAAGAGAATGTTGTGTTGTGTGTTGAACTGATGTGAGGACCTCGGTATTTATAGCAGAAGAGAGCCATAAACCGACCCCTAAAACGCAACGCGGCGATCGATGAAAAAGTGGGGAGTAAACTTCTCACCCACTAACAGTGTTGACTGACTCATTCAACAGCACAAACAAACTCAGCCCAAAAACTCTCAAAACGCAAATGGCCCAAAAAGGTAAAATCCGGCCTTTGGCCCGCCCCGCAGGGGCTCTACCCAAACCCAAATCCGAGCTCGAGCCAGGCCGGCGCGTGCGCGCGTGTGTGTTGGACCCAAACCCACTGGCCCAACAAACACACACAAAACCCACCTTGGACCAATCTCTTATCCATACAATGGATAAGAGCCCATATAAAGATGAAGGAGTAGGTGTTTCCCACCGATGTGGGACAAACACAATTCTCAAGCATGAGAATTATGCCTTTTCATAGGCATCTCTTCCAACAGTTACTAAGCATAAGCACAGCACAAGTGCACAAGTGATTGAAGAAACTTCAATTTATAAACCCGAGATGAGAAACATGCCTGTCTTTGATACTAGCAGTAGGCTGCATCATCTCCTGTTTGACGGCGATGTATGCTCCACATCCTTCACTGATCTTGTTTAAGAAAACCAAGGGAGACTTTCCTATAAGCTGTCATTTGAAATTGTGTATGTATGTGATATCAGTTCACTATTCCAGTGGCAATGACATTATTCATGACGGGAGGGGGCCCGATCCCCTTGATCGTTTAAGTTTATAAACATTTCAGTGAATAAATGATTATGCTGAGGGAGTGAGGGTAAGTATTCACATGTTAAATTCACTGTTTACATCTTTGCCCCCTTAATTATTATTTCAAGATCCGCCACTGCTCGGGTTTCGGGTTGGTAAATGAGTTTGTACCACCAGAAAAGCAAGAATTGATTTCTAAAGCTACTGTTTTTGCCAAAAAAAAAACTACATTAACCGCGGTCCTGGGAATTTCCTATTCGTAATAGAGAATTATTGTAAACAAAACAACATTAAGAGATTTATAAGACGGTTTTATGCAAGTACTCCATAAGCAATACTTGTGTAAGGCGGTCTTATATATGCAAGTATGTCGTAAAACGGTTCTTTAACTATTAGTTTAACATTAATATATATATGGGGTATTTCTAACCAAATGACAACATGAAAAACAAGTGAAGAAAGGAAAGGAAACAAACATGGGAAACATGAGGTTTGATATTAGTCCCTGGAAAAGCAGATGGAAAATCAGAAAAGCTCCTGAGAGATGGTGCAGCACTGGCAGTAGCACTAGCACTGCTGGAGAAGTATCTCACTGTTTTTGTGATGAATTCAGTTGATGATCTTGATCTTCTCATCATGCTTCTAATTACATTAGTTGCCATAATAGATTTTACCAATGAAGGAAGTAAGCACTCAAAATGAACAAATTTTGTAAGCTGTTTTTGTTTTAGGGAGTGTCAAGTGTGTTATGAGTTTGGTCTTTATAGTGTTTCTTTTTCTTTAGTTAACTCATCCGGTTTAGTTTGAATTTGAGTGACGCCAGTATGATACTGGCTAACACGTCACACGTGTTTTGTTTTTAAGTTCAATTATCAAATTAAATGTAAATTTAAGTAAAGGGGGTGTTTGGCCAAACTTTCTAAGTGCTTTTCTTATTGGAAAAGTAGAAGCTGGGCCAAACACTATAATTTAGGGAAATAAAAAACTACTTTTGAAAAGTCATAAGTTAGGCCAAACAACCACAACTTTTTAAAAAAATAGTTTATGAAAAAACTCATTTTAGAAAGTAAAACTTATTTCACATAAACTAGGCTAAACAGCACCTTTGTTGTAAGATTTTAGACGAGTAATTAACTGAATCATAGATTATCATGTGTCGATTTTAATTGGAGTTGAACAAGACAAATAAACAGGCTATTTAGATGTATTAAGATCAATTTTGCCATAGATGTTCTAATGAGCTCATATTTCAATCAGCTCATCTACTAGATCACAAAGTCGATAAAACTCGTTATTTCGACGACTAAAACAATTCATTACATTATTGTTTTACTCCCTCCTATTCTAAATAACAGTCCCATTGTCCATTTCCGTCTATTCACAATAATGTCCCATTGTCCATTTTTGGTAAGTGTTGTGTGGTCCAAATTCAGTTTCATTTCCGTCTATTCACATAATTGTCCCATTGTCCGTTTTGTGTGGTCTAAACTCATTTTCTTAATTCTTGTACCATATTCACAATAGGACACTTATCTAGAATAGGAGGGAGTACATTTTTTGAGTGTAGTGGGTATACACACTGCTTTAAGTGAATCTATAATTAATAGATAGATCTGGAGTAATTTGTCACGAAATGGATATAATATGTGAGTGTGGTCCTTAACTTTGTTGAGGAGATATTTTAATAAGACCAGATACATGGGCATTTGTGTTGATTAGAGTCAAGGAAGGAGAGCTCGAAAAGTTGGATGTATACAATGTTACCAGTACTACCTAGGATTCATTATTCTATACGTCACGTGGTATGTAACTATGTATGTAGTGTTAGCTCTTTCGTTGTTGTCTATGTAGTGTTAGCACTTTCGTTGTCTGCTAGACATCAGAGATTGTTAGGGATAGAAATACCACCTATTTTTATGGGTGACGTGGCAAGGGATCATTGGTAAATGAAAAGGGGAAAGGACCGGTGACATGGCGCAAGGAGAGCCACAAGATCAAAAGTAAACAAACACAACTTGGCAAATAAGAAAACACACGTGCAAAAGAGAGGGGCTATTAACCAAGTCAACAACTAACTCCTATTCTCATGAGTTGACCAGATATTCTAGGAGTAAAACCAGGGAGGAAGTTCTTGACTCTAGGCATGACTTCGACAACTATATAAAGCAAAGGAGGAGCAAATCAAAGGCATCTCATCTCATTCCACACACAAACACTCTCATACTCAACATCCGTCTTCATTTAGCAATATTCGCTAGCAAATTAATCCTTGTATTTCCTTACTTGCATAATACCGTCTCGATTATAGTGCCAAATTGGTGGGATTCCGACTCCCCCCGCGGTTGTTCTCACATCGGGTTTTCCGCGTCACCAAAATTCCTCGTGTCAATTTCTTATTTCGTTGCTTTTTTATTCGTTCATATCGTTGCATTTATTTAGTTCGTTGGCCCTAGATCGATCGCTTTAACCCACAATTCAAATCAATTAATCGGTAAATTTTTACCAAAACAGTTTGGCGCCCACCGTGGGGCATAGTGATCATTTTCTATAGCCAAATCTCGCAAGACCGAACCAGCCGTCACAACATCTGGAACCAGCCAGAATCCTTCCAAAGCGAGCCCCGAGCATATCGCCCTTTCCTGCGGAGCGGGACCTTCTCCTGCGTCTGCGGGGATCGATGAGCGCTCCTCCAAGATCCGGCCCGGATGGTTTCCGTCGGATGTCACCCGAACCATGCTTCCGCCTCGCCTGCGAAACCGCCGCAGTACCAAAGGAAGCGGCGCGCCCGCCACCCCCAGATCCAGCGGGAAAGCGGCCCAGCAGAGGTGAAGCTGCGTCCGGAGCCCCGACCCAGGAGGGATCAGGTGCAGAAGTTCTCAAAAGCAGAGGACCTACAGTGCTTGACCCGATGCAGGTGATGATTCAGGGGATGGACACTCTGCGTCAGGCCGTTGAGGATCTGAGGAAAGATAACCAGAACCTGATTGCTCAGATCGTGACAAGAACCCCGGCCAAACCAAGACCAAGACTGAGGCTCTGAACCTGACCAGCGGTGGAGGATCACGTCGACCAATTCCATCAGAGCTAGTCACCAGACTAGACCTTGCAGGAGTAGCATCCAGTGAACCAATTGAGCCCAGAAGATTGGGATGCCTATCATTTGATAACCCGTCCAGCCTGCAGCAGACATCAGGTAATGCTTTGTTTACCACCCCGTCAGGATCTGACCTTCCGCCTTTTACAGGTACCCCCGCACACCAGACGTTAGGATGGCGATGCGACTGTCATCAACGCAAAGCAGTCCATCCTGCAGCCGATTCACCAGATGGAGCCTGGATCGGAGGATCGCAGCAGACACCGGATGGCGGCTGGATCCATAATCGATCAACACCGGAACGGTCATCCAGCACCAGGCCAATTTTCTGGAGTGCCCTGGCTAGGAGGTATACCTGCTGGTTCTTTCCTGCCTGTTTCTAACCCTCTTGCAGGAGCAGGTAACTCGCTGGAGCAAAGAATACAGATGTACCGAAGGGGAGGAGCGATGTACGGGATACCGGCGTAGCCCGTCCGTTGGAGAAAGCGACTGAGACAATACTACGCAGACTCACCTTTCGTGGACGACATAGCCCTCGTTGGTGTTCCTAAAGGATGTGTACCGCCAGCTATGACGCTCTACGACGGAACCACAGATCTACTCGATCATATCAACCACTACAAGCAAAAAATGATGGTGATAACCGCAACTGGATCTGTGAAGGAAGCTTGTATGTGCAAAGGATTTGGGTCAACTTTGTCTGGAGCAGCCTTGCAATGGTTCGTCGGCCTGCCCAACAAGAGTATAGCTAACTTCGCCGACCTAGTTAATGCATTCAACCAAAGATTCGCACAAAAGCAAAGACAGAGAAGGGACCATGACCTCTACCGGATAGTGCAAGGGTTTGAGGAGTCTACCCGTGATTACTTAAACAGGTTCAACAAAGAGAAAGTGGCAATTCCGAGGTGTGATATAGCAACCGCTATACAAGCCTTTCGCCGAGGACTGCACCAGGATTCAGAGCTATACAAGGACTTGACCATGCATCCATGCACTTCCTTTGAGGAGGTACAATAAAAGGCGATTGCTGTCATGAGGCTAGAGGAAGACTCTGCACCCATAAGAGGCATTTACGATTCAGAACCAGTATCCAGGAAAGCCCCAGTGGAAAAGAGGAGCGAAAGACCAGGACCCTACAACAGAAGCGAGAATAAGGTGTCTGGAAGCACGGAAGGGAAGGACGACACAGACCTACCCCCGGGAGAAGATTCAAATATTTGAGTGGACAAAGGCTATGAGAAAACCATTTAAGGAATTGAAACATTATCTCAGCACCCCGTCACTCCTAACAAAGCCAGAGCCAGGAGAACCGTTATTCCTCAGATCGCCGATCCACGAAGCGAAGAACAAATGCAGCGCTAGTACGAGAGCAGGAAGGATCACAACATCCAGTACACTGCGTCATTAAGTCTCTGCTTCCTGAAGAGACCAGACCCAGGCAGAGCAGGACATTCTGAATCTGGAGGAAGACAAAGGAGAACAAGTGTGGGAGCTACATGTGGACGAAGCCTCCAAACGCAAGAGGTGCAGGAGTAGGATTGGTCCTCAAATCACCCAAGGAGATCTCATAGTCAAAGCTATACGATGTGAATTCAAGGCCACAAACAACGAAGCAGAATATGAGGCCTTGATCCTGGGTCTGAAGCCGACTCGGATCTCGAAAATCGACACCTCCAGGATGATGGCATACCTAGATATAGCAAAGGAGTTGACCCTCGATTTGCCAAGTTCAACATCAAACAAATCCCCCCGAGAGACCGAACGCGAAGCGGATGTGCTAGCCACCTTGGGGGCAACCTTCAAAGCAGGAGTCATCTCCACAATACCAATTGTCCACGTCTTTGGAGCCAGCGATACTAAAACCTAAGCGAGGAAGCGGGAGTGTTGTGCGGACCGAAGTGAAGAAGATACTCAGTTGGAGGAAACCGTGCACTGGACCGGTGCGGAATGACACCGCCAACAGATAAAAGGAGGAAATCCCTCGTTGGACCCTACCTCGGATGCCTGGATCGGTAAGAGTCTCGGTGTTTTGCATGCTTTCCACAATGGAGAATGTGGAAACCATGCGAGGGGCGAGAGCCTGTTCAATAAAGTCTTGGGTAGAGGTACTTTTAGCCTACAATGCGCAAAGATGCTGTAGAATTTGCAAAAAGGTGCGACGCCTGTCAGAGGCACGCACATGTCAGCCACCAGCATGGTCAGCAACTGGGTACTCAGCCTACCAGATACAGCTCAGCCAGGTTCTAGATTTTGCTTTGAACATTCTCTGGCTCTGAATTTAACATTTTCTGGTTCTGAAAATTTTCTGCATATATTCTGAGTTCCAACATTTTCTGGTTCTGAAAATTTCCTGCACGTATTTCAATCTCAACATTTTCTGGTTCTGAAAAGACCCTACATGTATTCTGACCCTGATATTTTCTGACTCTGAAAGTTTTTCAAGTTAGTAAACCACTTTAATATTTTAAGTGAAGAAGTTCCTTTTTATAAATATTTTTCAAATAAATGACCAAGTGAATAAAAATGCAAACTAATCGCGGGTTTGTATTCACTACAGAAGCGTGTGTCCGTGGCTAAGCACGTACAACCGGACAATCGGTCTCCCGCGATGCATTAGCACCCACGCAAGCCTGGCTCCTCCGAACGAGCAGGGGCGTACTAGACCCCTTAGCCAAAGAATCAAACAATGATGGCCAAACATACAGCGTAAAACGTGCATGCACAAATCAAAAGTACGCCAGAAACGGCAAGATACAAAGCAAACGATAGAACACCTGCGACACTCGCAACACACGCTCAAACGTGATCATTCTCACGACACATTGATAAACATTGCATTCCCGACATATAAGTTCATAACGTGTCCACATTGGTTAGATCGCTAGATCATGCATTACAAGGTCATCGCATACACCTAGGTTGTATTACTAACATTTCTCGTACAGTGCATATAAACTGCGTAAGCAAGTTTTGTGAGGTTCTCGGACTGAAGCACCTATGCTGATCGACGGATCGGTAGAAAAGGAGGAGGTTGGACCTAGCATCCATGAGCTGGATCCATCATTCACCAGCAGCGTGGGATCCAGATGCAGAGTTAGACCCGAAATGAGCATCTCGAGGCGTAGTTCGAATACCGGGAGCGGCAGGTCACTTCTTCCTCGACATCCGCGCGTCAACAGAGCACCTTCCCCCTCCCGGACGGATAGCACGTCCGTGTTCGGACCCTCGAAATTCTCACCATCTTTCTCTCTTCGCTTCTAAATTCCAAAGACTGCACCTTGAAGGCTAGAGAAGCTTGATATCCGAGCATGTGAGAGGCGAATATCGCATCAATAGTGCGACCCTCGATCATAGAAACTTAAATCTCTCGAGAATCAACTTGCCAAAAGTTCCGGGAAACTCAAGACGGGAGAACAAGATGCCAGAGTATATCCAGAAACAGAAGCATTTCCAGAAGCAGAAACACACCCAAATGGTGGAGCAGGCCCACAGATTGGGGGCATGGTTGCAAGTGAAGTAATCTCAATAGAAGTAGACTCTGGCCGAAGCAGTAGCAACCCTCTTTCTGGCGCTGGATCCATATGCAGAACCAGAATCTGCCTTTCTCTTCTCAGCAGACCTAGGAGCAGGAAACAGCATCCGACCAAGCAGACTCAGGTCTCGTGTAGATCTCGACCAGCCGAAATCTCCTGGGAATCTGAGTGCTACTTCGGAGGGACCCCCAGGAGCAGGGTTGGACTCAGAAGCAGGGTAGGATTCAGAAGTAGGGGCTGCGTAGAAGCAGAGGCAGGGCCAGCTTTTCTCTTCTCGGCTGGCTTGGAGGCATCTTCAGCACGTTTCTTCTCTCTCGAGCGAACACGACAAGTGTAGCCTTAGGCTTAGCGAGATCCTGGAAGAAGGTGAGAAGTTAAGAAACAACGATGGCAAGAGAGCGATGCAGTGATCGCAAATAAAGCGAAGCGAGAGCAACATATCGAGGCGACATAGCATCCAGAACCAGAAAGACTAATTTCCCTCCTCATCTTGAGGCTGAGAAGGAAAATTGGGGGCAATTGTTAGGGATAAAAATACCACCTATTTTTATGGGTGACGTGGCAAGGGATCATTGGTAAATGAAAAGGGGAAAGGACCGGTGACATGGCGCAAGGAGAGCCACAAGATCAAAAGTAAACAAACACAACTTGGCAAATAAGAAAACACACGTGCAAAAGAGAGGGGCTATTAACCAAGTCAACAACTAACTCCTATTCTCATGAGTTGACCAGATATTCTAGGAGTAAAACCAGGGAGGAAGTTCTTGACTCTAGGCATGACTTCGACAACTATATAAAGCAAAGGAGGAGCAAATCAAAGGCATCTCATCTCATTCCACACACAAACACTCTCATACTCAACATCCGTCTTCATTTAGCAATATTCGCTAGCAAATTAATCCTTGTATTTCCTTACTTGCATAATACCGTCTCGATTATAGTGCCAAATTGGTGGGATTCCGACTCCCCCCGCGGTTGTTCCCACATCGGGTTTTCCGCGTCACCAAAATTCCTCGTGTCAATTTCTTATTTCGTTGCTTTTTTATTCGTTCATATCGTTGCATTTATTTAGTTCGTTGGCCCTAGATCGATCGCTTTAACCCACAATTCAAATCAATTAATCGGTAAATTTTTACCAAAACAGAGATCTAGGATGGTCCAAATACAAGCGTACAACTTTCTAATGAATTAGGCTATATTCTTTCTGGCTTATGTTGACCTAACTTCAGTTTATTTCAATTCAGTTTAGTTTTATTTAGTTTAATTCAGTTTAGTTTTATTTAGTTCAGTTCAATTAACCTCAGCATCACTCAGCTCAGTTGAGCTCCACTAAGTTTAGATCTTTTTAGTTCTACTCTTATTATTATTATTATTATTATTATTATTATTATTATTATTATTATTATTATTATTATTATTATTATTATTATTATTATTATTATTATTATTATTATTATTATTAGTTATTGTTATACACTAAGAAAGAAGAGAATGAGTTTCTTATTCGTTTGTGTATTGAACAAGTGAAATGACCTCTGTATTTATAGGGCTTTGATACAAGGATATCTAAGTTATAGAACGAAGGAAAGATATTTTCCTAGATCTTTCTTATCCTTTCTACATTTCTAACACTCCCCGTGATGACCAGTGTATCTAAGTATTCACTCAAACGAAACTAGGACTCAAAACATTAGACAATAAACATTGTTTGGACATATTTATGTTATCTCATTAAAACATTGACAAGGAAAATCCGGTGGGACAAAATCTTGACGAAGAAAAAAGAGTACAACTTGATGTATCCAACAATGATATCCCCCGATACATAACACAACATACAAGAAATTTAACTTATAAGTCCTTTAATCACGCATTCTAATTTTGAAGACCAGCTTCTTGAATGTAGAGGTTGGTAATGCTTTGGTCAAGAGATCAGCTAGATTGTCAATAGAAAGTACTAATTGTTGAATGTCAATTTCACCCTGTTCCAGTAGATCATGTGTGAAGAAAAATGTCGGACTTATGTGCTTCGTTCGGTCTCCCTTAATAAAACCGTCCTTAAGTTGTGCAATACAAGCATCACTGTCTTTGTATATTACTGTTGATGAGTCTTTAATTGAACGAAGTCCACAAGATTATTGAATATGATGTATCATAAACCTTAGCCAAAAACATTCGCGACTTGCTTCATGAATTGACAGTAGTTCAGAATGCTTTGTAGAAATGGCCGTAATTGTTTGCTTCACTGACCGCCAAGATGTAGTTGTATCTCCATAGGTGAACAAATACGCATTTGCGATCTTCCTTTATATGTGTCAGATAGATAACATGCTTTTGATTTAGGACTATAAGGATAAAATAAGCCTAAATCAATACTGCCACTAAGATATCGAAAAAGATGCTTGACTAATTCCAATGTCTTTTAGTTTTGGCATAGCTATATCTCGCTAACAGTTTGACTGAAAATGCAATGTCAGACCTTTTACCATTTGCGAGATACAGGAGGGCATCAATTGCATTTAAATATGATACCTCTGAACCAAGAGTTTCTTCATCATTTTCTTTCGGTTGGAAGGGATCTTTATTTACACCAAGTGATCTCACAATCATTGATGAATTTAGTGGATGTACTTTGTCCATGTAAAAACGCTTCAGGACCTTTTGTGTATAGGTAGATTGGTGGATAAATATTCCATTTGAGGTATATTCTATTTGTAAATTGTAATCCAAGATAAAATTTTGTCTCACCAAGATCTTTCATATCAAATTCTCTTTTTAAATATACTGCAGTTTCAGTAAGACCTTCAAGGGTCCTAATAAGATTCAGATCATCAACGTATACTACAATTATAGCAAATCTCGAGTTGGATTTCTTAATGAAGACACATGGACAAGTAGCATTATTTGTGTATCCTTCTTTCAGCAAGTATTCGTTAAGACGATTATACCACATTCTTCCAGATTGCTTTAGTCCATATAAAGTGATGAGTCATATTTATATACATTTATATGCCCCCCTTTAGTTACTTTTGATACGGTTTTCGTGCTAAATTAAATTGTTTATATGCCATTTATATTAGAATGTCGTTACTTCTGCTATTTGGTGTTTAATGCAGGAATGATGCATTTATGGAGCAAAAGAATGAAATGTAGCACCGCGGAGATGACATGGAGAAATACACGAAGTAAATCATGGGAATATAGAAGAATAAAGGAAGAGAATTAAAGAAGACTAGACGAAGAAAGGATGAGATGAAGTAAAGCGTACTCGGTCGAGTTGGCTAGTACTCGATCGAGTCCCCTTGTACTCGATCGAGTATACTTTGGTCTGACGACTTTTCGCACAAATTTCTTAAATAGGTTTATGTTTACTATAAATACCTAATTCGTCCCATATTGTATTTTACGTCTTATTTTACCCTAAAAACTCAAAGAAACCTTTAGCTTAGTTTTATTGCTATTGTTCCGGATCTAAGCACTCTCTAATTACGATATTCATTAATCTTTTTGTAGTTATTATTAATTCAAAGTTCTAGTTTATACAATTATTTTATTGTTACCAAAGTTGGCTGGTGTGAGTGGTAAGGACTCTCATCTCTTAAACAAGTGGTCAGGGGTTCGATTCCTGACTCTTGCGAATGAAAAAGCCAAACTTGGGAGGGGTCAACCCATTAAATTGCCTTCAGTACCTCGAAGGAGATTGCCCCAGCTGTCGGTAGGGGATACTCCTGGTCAACACCAAAAAAAAAACAATTATTTTATTGTTCATCTTCTATGCTTGCAATTATGTCTTTCATTCATATTATTGTTATTGTTACTATTAGTATGAGTAGCTAATTTCATAATTTAGGGTGAAAGGGGATCTAGGTTGTTCGAAGGGGGTAATTAATGAATTGTTAGTTAAATTGCTTCTTTGTTGTTTTCAGTTGATTGTTTTGAATCTAGTTGATTAGTTTCTGCAGGATTAATTAACTAGTATTGCAAACTAGGATTTTCACCGACCGGGTTAAGACTAGTAAAGGCTACAATAACTGAATGGAATTAACTTCGTGATAGCGACCGCATGTTAAGTTAAATCTAAAAGACATATTAAAATCGATCGATCATATGACCTTAAACAACATAAATCGCTCTATCAATTAGTTAAAAGACACTCCCGGATAACTACCTAGTGAACTTGATCCCTAAACTTTTTAATTTTATTGAATTCATCTTTTATTTACATCGCAATTAGTTTTAGCAAATCAATCAAATCTTTCTAGAAAATGGTTATTTTAAGACGGACTTAAATATCAACGACCTAGAATAATTAAGTCGCCTCCCTGTGGATTTGACCCTTCTTACCGCTAGCTATTAGTTAGTAGTATCAAATTTGGCGCCGTTGTCGGGGAGAGATAACAATTTTTCTGTTTGTTTTTGTTTATTTTTGTCTTTTGTCTCAGGGAGCATCAGTTCCTTGAGAATGTTTGATATTTTTCTTGTAACTTCTGCGTATACCCAGGTCTAACAGGTCGAAGATTATATCTTTTGATCCCAAACTAGAGAGGACTTTTCGGTACAGACGAAATTTTCAGAGAGAAATTAGTCAGGTGGAAGACTTTTGTACACTTGACGCATATTACAAGCTTTTTACATTTGCAGAAAATCAGTCCTTAGAAGAGGACAAGCCAATTTCTGCCACAGATCCAATAAAGATGCCTACTCTTGCTAGTCACTTTAAGCCCACTTTGGTTTCTATCCCCAAGGGATTCAAGCTCCCTACTACTAATAAGGGCACTTTTGAGATTCGTCCATCCTACATCAATTTGGTGGAGTGAAACTTGTTTGGGGGAGGAGCTAATGAGGATCTTGCCAAGCATATGGAGAAGTTTACTGATTATTGTTGCTACATTCCACTAACTGCTGGGGTAACTCAAAACCAGGTGAAACAGGTTCTCTTTCCTTTTTCCTTACGAGATAGGCCCGACCGAATGGCTCCGTGATTTAGATATAGAGGATCATGGGGTTACTGACTGAAATACTTTAGCTCTTGCATTCTACAAGAGATTTTCCGCCGCAGAAGACCAATACCTTGAGAAGTCAAATCACCAGCTTCAAACAAAGTCCCACTGAAGATTTGAATGAGGCATGGGTTCGCTTCAAGAGACTAGTCCGTTCAGTCCTCCATCATGATTTTCAGAAGTGGTTTCTTTGCAACCAGTTTTACAACGGGTTGTATGATGATCATCGAGCTCTACTTGATTCATTAGCTAATGCGAGATTCCAAGATAATACCATTGATGATACCGCATCGAAGATGATCGATCAGATAGACACTCACACTGCTGAGTATGGTAACCCCAGAGGTAGTAAGAGAGGGGGTGGATCGGATAATATCGTTGCGGCACAGTTGGAGGCCTTAACTTCTCAAATAGCCGATTAAAGACATCATAGTCTTTGGGAAAGTAGCAAACGGTCCATGCCATGGTTCAACAAGAAGTGTCATGTGAAAGATATGGGATTGATGGCCACACTGCGGCCAAATTTATGAGTACAACTGAACAGGTTCTTGCTTTTTAGTCATTCAAGCAAGGTACTCCTTATTCCAACTTCTTCCCTGAAAGAGGTCAGAATGTATTCAATCAAGCCCTGCAGCAGAATGCCTATCTTATTCCCTATAATCATGGTAATCAACCACAAGAGAATTTTGTTAGACAAAATCAAGGAGGTTTTTAACAGATGCAACCTCCTCCACAAGCTCCTACTAATGATATGACAGAGATGAAGGCCTTGTTACAACAAACTTTTCTAATTCAACAAAAGCAGACGGCTCAGATTTCTGAACTTATAGCTCATAACAAGATATTAGACACTCAAGTTGCTCAATTGACAGTTCAAAATCTCTCATCAAAATAGCCCAGAAATCTTCCTCTTCAAGGTAAACAAGCATATGAACAGGTTATTGCTATTTCACTGAGGAGCGGTACTACTTACCAAAGTCCCGAGATGCCCATTGATGAAGATCAGGTCCCTTACATGCATCTTAAGGGGGTTGGGTAACTTGGAGTTGAGTGATGACGAGAAAGAATTAAGCAAAGATAAGACACGGGATAAGAAAAAAGACGAAAAAACCAAGAAAAACTGTGTGTACTCGATCGAGTCCAACCATGATTGATCGAGTATCCACCCCAGAAGATGATATTTCTCATTTTCAGCTACGGCTTTTGGTGACAATAGGGTATTGATCGAGTGACCCCTGTTTTTGATCGAGTAACCCCCGTAACTGATGACGGTGCTTTCAAAATGACTACTAAAGCAAAAGAAGCCAAGCCCATTGCCATTGCACTACCTTTTCCACACCGACTACAGAAATCTAAGTTTGATCAGCAGTTTGGGAGGTTCATGGAGGTAGTAAAGAATCTTCAAGTTAGTGTGTCATTCACTGAATTGGTCACTCAAGTGCCGACATATGAAAAGTTCTTAAAGGAGATATTGACAAAGAAGAGGACTTTCAATGAAGTGGAGACGGTCGCGTTTACAGCAGAGTGCAACGCAACATTGCAAGCCAATTTACCTCATAAACTGAAGGACCTAGGGAGTTTCTCTATTCCTTGTCATATTGGTAGTATTTCTATAGATAAAGCCCTTTGCGATTTTGGGGCTAGCGTTAGTCTTATGTCGTATTCAATTTGTCAAAAGTCAAATATGAGTCAACTACGCATTACTAACATGAACTTGCAGATGGCTGAAAGATCTCTTAAAAACTCTCTTAGTGTTTTAGAGGATGTTCCAGTTAGAGCAGGGAAGTATTTTATTCTAGTTGACTTTATTGTTATGGATATGGTTGAGGACTTCCAAGTCCCTATTATTCAAGGTAGACCATTTCTACACACTGCTAGGGCGGTCATAGATGTTAGGTAGGGATGGTAGTCTTATATTACGAATTGGGGATGATAAAATCACTTTTATTCTTGATAAAGCATTAAAACATCCCAATTCAGAAGCTACATGTTATATGATTAATACTGTTAATCATACTATTGATGATTTCCTTGCTTTGTGTTTGGACAGGAATCGGTCTGACACCCCTGTTGTTGCGTCAGGACCTTGGAGCAAGAAAGTAGATGAGATTAAGCGGTTGATTTATGGAGATGAGCCTCATCCTAAGACGGTTTATAGCCTTGAGGTGAGTGACGATTTGGAAGTTGAGCTTGATGCTTTGGAGGCTGAGATATTCAAAGATAATCCTGTCACTAAGGTACATGGAGATGTGACCCCTCTCATTCTAGGTGAGGATGTTTATTCTTTTCCCATGGACGCCAAGGAAGAAGGTATTGAACAACCATGTCTACCTTTCATCTTAGAATTTGAGTTTGATGAACCGAAATATTATTTATTGTTAATTATATTTGATTGCATTATCTTTTTGTGCTACTTGTGTCTTTATGTAGCACATGCGGAGCTTTTCGATTTACTAATGCGAGTTTTGAGTTGTTTTGAGTGTCATGGGTGAGCACTTGGTTTAAAGTGCACAAAATTGTTGCAGTGGATGAATAATCGATCGAGTCCAACCAGACCTGATCGAGTATCCTTGTGTTTTGGGTCTGAAACGTAGCTGATGATGATGAATTTGCGCGGTTGGTCATTTTCCGTCTATTTTTGCAGCTGGTTTGGGGGGAACTCATAAGATTTTACCTGATATTCTCTTTCCTTGTATCTACTTTTATTGTATTATCTCTAGTTATTTCTCATTCCTTTTGTTAGATGTATCCTTTAGGTTGCTGGTAATTTGTTATGTGATTGCTATGTTGTAGGTGTCACAATGAGGATACTGTGACATTTAGGTTTGGGGAGGAGTCTTTAATTATGTTGTGTGTTTTGTATTATGTTGTGTGCATTTAAAACAAAAATCCCATAAAAATTAAAAAATTTCAAAATCCAAAAAACATGTTTTTCCTTTGTTTTAGGTCGAGTCTAGTGAATTGAATATCAATGATGATAAATTGTATTATTTTTGCATTTGAATCCCATATAGTTGTCCATTTATATTGTTTTGACCTGTTATTCATGAAAACAAAGCTCATAACTCAAGTCTTGGCCGTATTTGACATGTCTTACGCTAATTAGATTTGACACAATTATGTTGATAAACTACTTAAATTCTGAGGTCTATAGAGCTTCCTACGCCAGGAACATCAATAAACTGGTCTCATTGTTACTTAGGCTTGAGTGTGGTTCTCCTTGTGGAATGTGTAATATCAAATTGCATAAGTGTGACATTAGTTTCGTAATTTTTACGCGTTCATATGACGAAGTACATGAGGATAGGCGTTTTTTACCGTTCAAATAAGCCTTACATTACCTTTTATTTAGCCCGTTTGAACCCTTGTAGCCATTCTATATCCCATCTAATAGCCGCAATCCTAGAATTTGCCTACCTTATCGGGACAGTCACAGTTTCTTGTTTACCAATGTTTATCTTGCTAGTATGGTTGGGTTGGGACTATTACTGTCATTTGTGGGTGTAGTAGAATTTGTTAGCAATTGTGTTGTATCCTTTATGTCGGAAAAGGAATAAAAATATGAAGTAAAAGAAAAAGAAAAAAAAAGAATTCGAAAAAAAAGTGAGTAAAAGAAGAAAAGAAAAATATGCTTCATTGTCATTTGTTAAAGGAACTAAGGTTGGTTACTGGAGTCTAATGCATTGTTGGAGAGTAGTACTTTTGGCTCTCATGTGTTGTCAAAGATGAGATAATTTCTCTAGTTGGGTTAATTTCTGCTTATTATCATAGATTTGGTTTTGATTTTAGCGATGCGACTACCGTCTTAGCCTCACATATCCATATGTGCCTCGGAACAAACCACTTTTATACCATTTGCCCATTTGCCACCTTATTGTCCTTGATACATGTACTTTTGTCTATATTATGAATGCGTATTAGTTGGAGAAATTTCTCTCACATTTGATTGCATGCATGTTTCATAAGTCGGGTGAGTGTTCTACTTCTTTCTATCTTCACATATAACTCACCCTTACATACTTATGAGTGAATGAGTGAAATCCTCAAGAGTCTGACTAATTTGTCTTGCAAGGTCGAAAGGTATTTTGCATCAGTCTACAGTACGATGACATGAGACTTGAGTTGTGTTTTCTATTACCCGCGCCTTTGAATTTGTTTTATTGGTACACTCCGGTCATTGCTTTGTTATAGATATGGATAGCTTGGGATTTGTATATGCATTAAACATTAGCTCTGAGTTGTTTATTCGTCATTTGTTTGATTGTCTTATGTATTGTGTGATGCTTTGCTTGGGGACAAGCAAAGAGATGGTTTGGGGGAGTTTGATGAGTCATCTTTATATACATTTATATGCCTCCCCTTAGTTACTTTTGATACGGTTTTCGTGCTAAATTACACTGTTTATATGCCATTTATATTAGAATGTCGTTACTTCCGCTATTTGGTGTTTAATGCAGGAATGATGCATTTATGGAGTCAAAGAATGAAATGTAGCACCACGGAGATGGCATGGAGGAATAAACGAAGCAAAGGAGGAGAATCTAGAAGAATAAAGGAAGAGAATTAAAGAAGACTAGATGAAGAAAGGAGCTGAAGCAAAGCGTACTCGATCGAGTTGGCTAGTACTCGATCGAGTTGGCTAGTACTCGATCGAGTGGCGTGTACTCGATCGAATATACTTCGATCTGACGACTTTTCACGCAAATTTCCTAAATCGGTTCATGTTTACTATAAATACCTAATTCGTGCCCTATTGTATTTTACGTCTTATTTTACCCTAAAAACTCATAGAAACCTTGAGTTTAGTTTTATTGCTATTGTTCCGGACCTAAGCACTCTCTAGTTACGGTATTCATTAATCTTTCTCTAGTTATTATTAATTCAATGTTCTAGTTTATATAATTATTTCATTATTCATCTTCTATGCTTGTAATTATACCTTTCATTCATATTATTGTTAGTGTTACTATTAGTATGAGTAGTTAATTTCATAATCTAGGGTGAAAGGGGATCTAGGTTGTTTGAAGGGGGTAATTAATGAATTGTTAGTTAAATTTTTTCTTTGTTGTTGTTCAATTGATTCTTTTGAATCTAGTTGATTAGTTTCTGCATGATTAATTAACTAGTGTTGCAAACTAGGATTTTCACCGACCGGGTTAAGACTAGTAAAGACTACAATAACTGAATGGAATTAACTTAATGATAGCGACCGCATGATAAGTTAAATCTAAAGGACATATTGGAATCGATCGATCATATGACCTTAAACAACATAAATCGCTCTATCAATTAGTTAAAAGACACCCCGAATAACTATCATCCCTAGACTTTTTAATATTATTGAATTCATCTTTTAATTACACCGCAATTAGTTTTCGCAAACCAATCAAATCCTTTAAGAAAACGATTACTTTAAGACGGACTTAAATATAAACAATCTAGAATAATTAACTCGCCTCCCTGTGGATTCGACCCTTCTCACCACTAGCTATTAGTTAGTAGTATTTTAGGTTTATTTTGATTGAGATGATACGATTTTAGCCCTATCATAAAGCTCTTTGAAGTTTGATTGAGTACATATTTCGTTCATTGGACTTGTTTACTTCAAGTATATGAAACCCTTCAGGAATTTTTATATAGTATCAAGTGATCCATAAAAATAGGTTGTGACTACATCCGGTCATGAGATGCATATTAAGCCTTTCTGAAGCTGCTAAAATTAATCAGAAAACGAAATGTAATTGAATCCATCATTGGGGAATAAGTTTCTTTGTAATCGATATCTGATCTTTGTGAAAAACCTTGAGCAACGCGTAGAGCTTTATATTTGATTGTTCGATCAAAGTTTCAGACAGATCGCCCTTTCCCGAAATAACGACTCCCGATTTCTTTTTTCACGGAGCTGAATCCTTCGCACCAAGAGGTAGGCCACACTTTAAATGTGGCTTGGAGCCATTTATATTATCATGAACTCCTTCTGGGATATGTATTTTTTCCACATCATTTGTCGCATGTATATTCGATTTTGTTACCTTTCCTGTATCTGTAAATGCATCAGGAATTCTATTTGCAATATTCTGCAAATGTATGATCTTTTGGACTTCAAGCTCACATTGCTTTGTACGAAGATTAAAATGGGATAATGTTGGTGTATTCCAAGAAATTTCACGAAGTTCCTCAAATTTTAATTTTTCTCCCCCTAACGATGGGAAATTTGACTCATCGAATTTGCAGTCAGCAAACCGTGGTTTAAAACATCTCATGTTAGGGCTCTAAGTATCTGATGATGGATGATGAATCATTTCCAACATATCGCGAGTCTACATCGAGGACCTATTTTTACTCTTTGCGATGGAGCTATTGTAACATACACTGCATAACCAAAAGTCCTAAGATGAGATATATTTGGTTGATGCCCAAATACAACTTGTACGGGAGAGTATTGTTGGTAACTATTTGGTCTGATACGTACTAGTGATGCTGCATGCAATATGGCATGACCCCATGTTGAAATTGGTAACTTCGACCTTAAGATCAATGGTCGGGCAATTAATCGAAATCGTTTAATAAAATTTTCCGCAAGACCATTTTAAGTGTGCACGTGGGCAATTGGGTGTTCAACATCAATGCCGATTGACATGCAATATTCATCAAATATTTTAGATGTAAATTCACTAGCGTTGTTAAGACGAATAGATTTAATATTAAAATCTAGGAATTGATCTCGTAATTTGATAATTTGTGCAAGAAATCTTGCAAATGCAACGGTACGAGTTGAAAGTAGACAAACATGTGACCACTGTGTTGAAGCATCAATCAGAACCATAAAATATTGAAATGGTCCACTGGGAAGGTGAATTGATCCACATATATCACCTTGAATTCATTGTAGAAAATTAGGAGATTCAACACCAACTTTCAATAAAGATGGTCTAACTATTAATGTTCCTTGATAACAAGCATCGCATGGATGATGATACCCGATTCTGTCGATACTGACATTTATAGAATTCCCGACAACCACCCGATGATGATAGAACACTTGTATTTCCATTGACAATGCTCATTTAATAGAACTCATTTTGTGATGCGAAGCGAGATTTAATCGACGGTTAGAACAACGATTTTGTTCAAGTCACTTCAAAATTCAAACGTCCAATGTTCTAAGAGGTTTTTGCTTCTTGGTTTTTAAATATAGACAACTAAAATCACTAATTTAAATGACGATTTACCTAAAATCTCTAAGCTACAAAGCGATTTTGGTCAATTTCTAAAATTAGAAAACTTCCCCGAGGTTTTGGTTTTTTCCTTTACAGATGATAAGTAATAAATTGGTATTCTAGTTCGCGATTTTGACTAACTCTACTCAAATCGCGGTCCACAATGGCGTTTTTTTTAACGTGTTTCATCCCCAACTTACAGGGCTCTGTTTCTAACATTTATGTAGAAAAATGGCAAATTGTTGATATAAATAATGATTTTGCTAAAATCTGAATAAAAGAAAAGTGATGACATGGACTCATGGAGAGAAATAGTTTGAAACCGACACTAAAAGGAGAATTAGTTTGCTAAAAATCCGTGTATTGAGAAAAAAAAAATCTTCATAGTAACTAAATATGTATAGCTATGTTCACTCCTAAGCTACATTGTGAGGTAAAACCGGTGGGATTATGATAGGAATAAACTAGGTGTCGTTAGTAATCCAATTTAACTATCAAATTAACTATTTATAACCTAATTAGACTTTTTATCAACTCTAAACAAAACGTAGTTTAGTGACAAGTTATGGTCGAACTCAAGGGAAAGGCCTTAAACTAGAGACTTGATTTTAAGATATAAATCAATACTAACTAAGACACTAATGACTAATTAAGACTCACTAATAAAGTATATTCACAGACTATGGAGATTAATGTTTTGGTAAATTTTACCGAATTAGGTTATGCGAGGTCAATGCGGTCTTACTCGTTGCGTATTGATTGTATGTTTGTGTTTAATGCAAAATAAAGGAATTAAGTATGTAAATAAAGGTTTGACACGCGAGATTTGGTGACGCGGAAAACCCAATGTGGGAAACGACCGCGGGAAGGGACGGTACCCTTCCAAGGATTGCACTAACTTGTTAATATGAGAATGAGTACAATGGAGACGGAATGTAAATCTAGCTAGCACAATATGTTGCGTGTATATTCGAGAGATTTTCAATGCCTTTTCTCGTTTGACTTCCTGGCTATTTATAGGGTAAGAACCCTATATGTATCCTACCTCATTTATGGTAAAGAATATTAGTCCTTAGCTTCCACACCTCTTTCCATAAACGAAGTCTCTTGCCTTATTCTTCTTGATCTCCCTGAATTCTCCCTGATAGCTCCACAACACGCGGACTCCGTTCGTTCTTGGGCTTCTCGTAATTGGTCTCCTTCCACGGCCCAACTCTTCAGACGGTAATCAAATGGGCTCATTCTCCAATAAGTCACTATGCCAATTTTGGCCCAAACAGTTTGCCCCTAATTCCTTGTGAGATACGTCTCGAGGCGTCAAATAAGGAATTGCGGATTCTTTTTGAAATCCCGCGCCATCTTCCACACAACTTCCCAAGCACTTATCATTACCTCCCTCATTTCTCGCGCTTCCCCCCTCTCTCCTCCTTTATAATCTCAACTCTCCTCTTCTACTTGATTAATTTCAAAAATTAAAACCCTCTCACCTTCTCAAAACCCTTCTTCTTCCTTCTAACCCCTCGCCGGATTCCGCCGCCGTCTTCGTCGCCATTCTTCCCAAGTACTTCCTCCTTGCAATTTATATTTGATCTTTTCTCTCTTCTTTCTTTCAATCATGGGCAAAACCCGTCATGCCACCTTGACCTCTGCCTTAGCCGACCAAAACCCGGATCCTGTCTTCCCTTCTCGTAGTCTCTTCGTCCACCCTCATGATTGTAACTCTTCTTTGACTACCGCCAACATCCCCCCTGATTAAGGGATTGCTTGGCTTTGGCGACGAGGTTGATATCTGTATCCCGGAGCCGGGTCAAAAGGCGGATGCCATCCGGCAGGGATGGGCCTGCTTTTACCTTTATCCGTTTAGGTACGGTCTTCGCTTCCCTTTCCCAAAACTCATGAAAGACTTCCTTTACACCAACAACTTTACCATGGCACAAATTTCTGCCAATATTTGGAAGGTTTGTAACACCCCCATTTATTTAGGAGCCTTTAGCAAGACATTCTCAATAAATAGGATTGTTACCATCTCGGTTGCCCAAGGTAAATGATACAAATTAAAACAAACCAAAGTACTTTAATAAATATAACTGAAATAATGGTTTTATTACATTGCCAACCGATTAAATTTAAACTTTAACATTACAATGTACTACGCAGCGAAAATTACATAAATAAAGTTGTATAAGTTAACTAAGTGATCTAGACAGCAACTATGGTCCAAGTCGAGCTCACGTCCCAATGCTCCCAAGTCAGCTAATCTTTAGTACCTGTCAAATATGCTCCCCATTATGGTTCATCACAGGTGTTCACGAATACACTGCCAACCACGAGGTTCAGTAGGATAATCACACAACATTAAAATACAAACTTAACAGTAAACACATGGAATAAATACCACCACCAATTCTCCATCATATTCATCCTAGTCGTCCCGGTCCCTGACCGAGGCTCCACCACACCGTCGTCCCGCAAACTCCTGGCCTGGGGATAAACACAAATGTCGTCCCAGTCCGAGACTGAGGATATCTCATCACTCATTGTCGTCCCAGTCCGAGACTGAGGATAATCTCATAACAATCTCATGTCCCGCAACATAAACAAAAATGTCGTCTCAATTCGAGACTGAGGATAACGGATAAAATAGTATGCCAATACGAATAATCCAATGCAATAATAAACAACCACAATAATCCAACAATAATAATTTACGCATCCATTAAATCCCACAAAAGAAAACGAGTTGAGTAGTTATCCTACCTTTTCGCAAGTCTTCGAGTCACGCGAGTCACACAAGCAATCAAAATTGATCCTATACAAATTCATAACCTACATAAAATAATTATGTACAATTACTATATAAGCAATAATCAACCAACTAATCATGCACTTATCCTATGCACATCACATCCTAATCCTTTTGACAATTTCAAAGCTAAATCTCTAATTCTACCGTTTTACAGCACAGTCCAGTCTCGCTATAAAATTAATAATTAATTCAGCAAAATTCCAAACGATGCAAGACAAGTGGAGTTGGAACCCTAAGACAAATATCTACAGTTCTTGTGAAATAGACCTTCCTCAAATTCCAGACATATCAAGGTGTTCTTGAAAGCTTTATAAATACTGACGAATTCCGTCGCATAAAAAAGTATTGATTCATAAAACAAGTTTAACATATGATTTTTGAGAAATTCCTTTTCCTAACATCATTTAGACTCTTCAAAGTTATTGTATTAAAAAGTCCCAACTCAATTTCGATTTATAAAGTAGGTTTACGAATTAAAATTTAGACTACTAGTGCATTCACGGTTTTTCAGTCGACATGTTCATAACGAATTTATTCTGGAAAATCTACACAGTCAATTGCTACGAAATTATACAGGTATCAACTAGGCTTGAAAAAAACCTAAGTCTATTCTTTACATTTTCGAAGACAACAATTTTAAGATGGTCTGATAATTCGTTTAAGACAACTTACGAGTGCAATTCTTTGTAGAATTTATTCTTTAACAAAATTGTCACAAATTTACCTATAGATGATTATATTTAATTTAGACATGATTAGGTGACGAAATAAAACTTAAAACATGCTTATAAGGACTAAAGATTAAAACTTTGAAAGAATAAAGATGAACTTAAGAAATAAAAGATTGAATCCAAGAAAATTAGATGCAAAATCCTCAAATTGATTGCCAATATCCTCTTTCCCTTTTTTCTTCCTTCTTATTCTACCTCTCCCTCTCTAATTTATGTGTGATATTTGTAAAAGTAAATAAGTGATTTATGAATAGGCTAGCATGATATATATAGTAGTAAGGTAGTATTATTTTAGGAAAGTTTCTCTCTTTATTATTATTATTATTGTTATTGTTATTATTGTTATTATTATTATTATTATTATTGTTATTATTATTATTATTATTATTATTATTACTATTATTATTATTACTATTATTATTATCACTATTATTATTATCACTATTATTATTATCACTATTATTATTATCACTATTATTATTATTATTATTATTATTATTATTATTATTATTATTATTATTATTATTATTACAACTAATACAACTATTATTACTATATATTATATTAGTCTTTACATAAGTAGGATTACCATATACTCCCTTTACTAATTTATTACTAGGATTATTAATATTATAATTACTATTACCTTTACTTATTTTATTATTCTCCTTATTAATATTATTATTAAATCCCGAAATAATTCCCGACTACTACTCGTACTAAGCCATTAAAATATATCCATACAATTATAGCACACGGCCCAAGGCCCTATTATTAGCTAAGCCCAATTCCCGACTTGCTTACTCATTTTATTATTTAATTAACGTCTTATCTGCAACTATTATTAGAAATGCCATTAGTAAACTATTTGAATTACATAAATTATTCATATAAATTATTATCAAAATACCGGGTATTACAGTCTTCCCCCCTTAAAATGAACTTCGTCCCGAAGTTCGCCAAAAACTACTATAACAACATTTATAAACATCCACACAACTGAACACCATCCAACTTATGATAACACAATTATCCATTTACAATTATCAATTACACCAATTTATCAAAAGATGTCACAACAATAACACAAAATATTTGTAGTATCACATTCTATCCCCCTAAAAATTAACTTCGTCCTCGAAGTTCAAGATATCGACAATGGAAATACTTAAACCACTTATTATAACACCACGAGAACATGCAATACACCTTGAACATAACATCGATTAATGGGTAAATAGATAACAACAATCTGTGAATTACTTTGATAACAAACCCACATTGTATAGTATATTCGAACTAATATTATTTAAACTTACTACTTGCGCGTTTATTTCTTACTAACGACATCTAATCTTAAACTTCGATGCAATATATAAATAGGCTTAGGGCAACACATTCCGTATATCACTAGACATGTTATTCTACTTCACAAAATTTACAACATTAAAATATCAATGTGCAAAAGATAAGTAACAAAACTTACATTTCCTTCAAGGCTAAGAAAACATGTTACAACTTCCAAAAATCATAAATAAATAATAACATAATTAATTCTTGAGCACTTATACTTTTTAGAAAGTACAAAGAGTTAAAAATTCATGAGAGAAAGAATCAAGTCAAAAACTCATAAGGTCAATTTATAATGCATTTTAAAAATTATTTGGTCAAAACAGAAACTTTACAGCAACTTGTCAGAAACTTAGGTCAACTTGTAAAAATCACTATAAAATGTCAAAATATTTTCTTACAACGTGGCTTATCAATTTAGAAACATATACAAATCTTTTAAACAGAAGAGTTGGAATCATAACTAATCAATAAGTAGTTTTTAAATGGCAATTTTTACAAAAACATAGAACGAAAACAAACTATACAGGAATATTCTGACCACTGTCCAATAAAATATTAATTTCTCCTAAACCGTATATTATATAGGCATGAAACCAGCGGCATTTGAACGCTAACTCACAAGTATATCACACCTAAAAATATTGTACAAGGATTTTAAATAGGTAGTAAATGGCAGCCAAAACAATCAAGGATAAAATTTCGAGAAATCAACCAAAATCACATTCTTCACAATTCCATCAAATTCCATAATACTTCACATATTAATCATACTCACACCTTCCACATACATGCCAATATACTTTCTCCATATCAACATGCTTATAACAATGATTAAAAGAAATCATATTACATCTCTTGTCCGTAAAAGCAAGGTTACGTCCCGTAACCGCAATCATCAATGAAAATAACATTCAAACAAGGTAAACAAGGCAAACAAAACTCCTAAGACAATAAAAAATATTCATTTTAAATTACCCACACTTCAATATCTCTCAAGGTAACCGGTTCAAAACTAGAAGAGCTAGGGTACGAATTAAGGGATACTTCTTAACCGCACTAAGAGGGGCTCCTAATTGTTTCTACCCGGGGTTCATTTTATTAGACAAATCCTAAGTTCATTATTATTCATTGGTTAGGCCTGAGGATCGTTTTGCTCTGATACCACTTTTGATAAAACTGTAATACGGTTTATAGTCTAGGTTTATATATTATAAGAGTAGGGTTCTCCTCTACTCTCTGACTGCCAGTCAGACCACCGGCAGCTCTATCTCCGTGGGCGATCTGGCCCACATGTATGAAATCAGGTCTCTAGGAAGAGGCCAATTTTCTTTCCGGGGCTCTGGCGAGACCCCCTTCAGGCACGTGTCGAAGTCTAGGGATGAGAAGTTGTTTGAGGACTTCTTCTACGCGAGGAAGGCTTCCATCCAGCCGCCTGCTGACTACATCTTCGAAGACTGGGTTATTACCTCGAGTAAGTGGCTCTCCTGACACCTGATTTGTTCCTCTTAATGCTTACTGGCTTACTTTTATTTTCGCGTAGGTCCCTGCCACCTGACTCGTCTAGGTGACCCATTATCTGCTCGCAACAAGCTATTCTGCATCTCCTAGTCTGAGAGAAAGTTTCCTGATCTGCTACCCAGCTTCTCACCTGCCTCTTCTTCCAATCCACAACAATCAGCCCACATCATGTCTTCTAGTAAGCCATTTCGTGCTGTTATTCGCGCTATCTCTGCTTGCACGTAATCTTGCTGCCTATCTGGTGTTTCTGGTCTCTGAAATATGGCTGTTTGCAGGCTCAAAAGTCGACCCTCTGAGGCCATCCTTCAGAGCGCTAAAAGAAAGAGGACTGCTGCGAGTCCTGACGTAGCTTCTGCCTCCAAGAGGAGTGCCCCTGTTGCTTCCTTCTAGTCTCCTCCTACCCATTCCAGTACCATTCGTCCTGAACCTTTAGAAGTCAGCCCGTTGTCCGTCATCCTCCTTGATACCCGTCGTTGTGAGTATCAAAAATAAATTTATAATTCCTATTAAAACTAACCTAGGCTAGTGGTAACAGGGTCGAACCACAAGGAGGCAGACTTAATTTCTAGCTGTCTAATTCTAGTCTAAGGTAACGAGTGTATGGGTTGAGTTGAATTGGTCTATAGCTAAGAATAGATAGAGACAATAAACTAAAAAGACGGATTAACAGATAAAGAAGGGGTACTAGGATGGTCGGTTCATTACAGCTTCGGCGGCAGCATACTAAGTCGGTCTGAATCAAACACAAGTGAGGCGGGAAAACAAGAGGTCCTCTCGGTCCACTCTTAACAGATAGCATCTTTCGATCTCGCTATAAGTCCCTAATATCACTAATACTGACTCTCGTTCTGAAAAGTGACTAACGGTCTAAACTATACCTATCTTTCGATCTCAGCACAGTTTAGTCATCTTAATTGATGATCTAACAACTTTCCCTATCTTTCTATCTAATGGGTCAGTCATAAATTAAGCATCTAACTGGTCGCATGCATTCGATTCGTTAAATACAACATTAAAATCAATTAAAATGAAAGGTAACCTCACGTGGTCGATCGATCGACCGGGTATGGCGATCGATCGATCGACACGCGATTTCAGTCCAATTTTAATACTACGCCGCCTACGCCATAATTCCCCTACATCCTAGCACAATTAATTTAGCTACTCATGCTGAAGGTGATAACAACAATAAAACTAGGGCATAAAAGTACTGAATAACCGATAATCCAAACTAATTAGTAATACATACTGATTTTATAACAGCTAAACAAGACATTATATTCTAACAAAGCTTGTGTCGGATATCACCGTCACAAATGAGATTTAGTAATATTCCAAAGCAATCCAAATTAATAAACGAAATTATACGCTAAAGCAAAGAAAGGAGAAACCTTGTACTTAATTTACTTTGATCCATTTTCGTTATCCAGCAAAAAAAACATCTCAAAATTGATCTAATTCATTGTTGTTATTGGACTTTGATACTCCCAGAAAGTCAATCAATTGATCTAATTCATTGTTGTTATTCTCAAAATTTGGGATTTTACTAATTTTTTTTACTGTGAACATCCAATTACAAAAGTCTTCCTCTATTCTCATAAACAAACAAATCAAACATGTTTATCTTGCTCTTACCCCCATTCAATTAAACAATCTAATATGAAAGCAACATAAGCAACCAAAGTAATTTAACAACAATTGATTGACTTTCAAATTATCTATGAAAACCTAAGAAAATAATCAAATTGACATAGCAAATAGTTATATCGACATAAATTAATCAAAGAGATAAAGAAAATATAAGAATCTAACCTCAATTAGAATTAAAGTAATGACTGCAAGCTATTTGTGAATTATAATCATAGGTAGTTATATATGATATGAATTGGTGGGATATAGGAGAGAAGATAATTTGAGGGGATTTAGGTTAATTAGGCTAACTGAGTATTAGGAAAAAACAAAGTATCGCGGGAATTAAAGCGGGTCGGGTGGAGGAAAAAAAATATGCGCGGGAATTAAAGCGGTCCAATAAATTGCTCTTTTGAACTAGCTATCTGCGGTAATTTTGGTAGCCAAATATACCGGTTGCTACGAAATTAGCTACAAGTCACATTTGGTCTCTAAATTAGCGTCTAATTTCGCTACACCTATAAGTTAGTATCTAAAATTAGAGACTAATTAATATGTAGTGGCTAATTTTGTTACTAAATATTTCATTTTGCTACTGATTTTCACTCAGTTGCTAATTTAGTCTCTATCTACGTCTTCTCTTGTAGTGTAATTAAAGCGGTAAGACAAACAATTATGCAATGATAAAACGGTTTCGGGAATCTAACTAACAATTCTATACTAATAACGAAATAGAAGTGAATTGAAATAGGGCCGAAGAATACCGAGATTGCAGAGGAAAGATTAAGAATAAGAACGAAAATTCCAATGCTCAACAATATTCCAAACCCTAATAAAACTTAGGGTTACTGTGTAAAACTTAGATAAAAATCGGATTAAAACTGAATGTGAAGCTTAGATAAAAACTGGATCCTGTATCTGATGTTCTAGGTTACGTTATATAGCAAACATACGTAACACTTATTATCAAAACCTAAACATAGTGGGCTTCAAGTTCCTCGATCTTTTAATTCTCGTCTGGAATAGCAGTTGGGTCGATCGACTGAGCGTGGTGGTCGATCGACTGATCTTCAGTATACAGTAGCTTCTGGAACCCGCAGGTTGGTCGATCGACTAATGGCAGTGGTCGATCGACTGCTTGAGCTGCAACTTAACTTCTATAATCTCGTGGATTTGTCTTTTGGGCCTTGAATTGCGCACCAAGCTCGTTCCTTAGGCAAATACTTCACGCCAAATGCAATGCAGGATACTCGGGGACGGATTTAGCTCGATTTCCGCTGGATTCTTCACATTTCTGCAATAAAGTACAAAAACACGGAAGTTGACGGAAATAGGGAGAAATGTAGCATAAACTACATGAATGAGCTCTGAAATGCGTGTAAAATGGGATGTAAAACATCATATAAAAGACACGCATCAAACTTCCCCAAACCAAACCCTTGCTTGTCCTCAAGCAAGAACTAGACTCGATCTAATTACCTAATGGAACGAGTTCAATCTCAGAGCGAAATGCAACATGTAAAGCCTAAACCAATTTAATGCACAACCAACAATCAATTAGTAACGTGAATCATGCAAACGAGTTATGAAGTCATTAAATACTGCTGAACCGTCAACTGTAGAGACTTTATCAAATCGGACTCTCACGGGTCGCTCATATCATTCAAACAAGCACAGGTGAATAACGTAAAGATAGAAAGAATTGGTTTTGTAAAGACTCTCACCTAACTACGACCTATAAGAGCATGCCTGCAGTCTAATATGAAAGCAATCTCTACAACCGTACATACGCGTTCCAACCAACAAGAGACCATGACACATGCCGAGGTATATATGTGGATATGTGAGGTCTGGGTAAGAAGAGGAAAAACATTTATGGGAAAGTGGAGGTACAGGTGATCAAGCTAGTACCGAAATGGAACCATATGGCAACATCCGACTTCTTGCTCAAAAACAAATGGAACGGTGCTATAGCAAGCACAAATCTCACAATCTCCAGGTATAAAAGTAATCAACTAACTCCCCACAAAATATGAATAATACATGGGAGCAAAAATCGCCAAAAGATAAGGATTTTGAATTATGCGAATTGATTCTTTCTCTTTTCCCTCGAACCTCAGTCGATCGACCAAAAGGGGCAGTCGATCGACCGCATGAACAGTACAGAACTCTTTTTTTTTTTCTTTTTCCGAATCATTCTTTCATCTTTTTTTTTTTTCTTTTCTATTTCTTTCTTTCCTCCTTTTCATCTTTCCAACAATATCTCAAACATTAGCATATGCTACCAAAAACTAAGTAACAATCCCAAGAACACAGACGACTAGCTTGACAAGGGCAGGCTAAATGTAGGATGTAGTAGTGGGACAAAAAGGCTGTTTTTGGCAGTGTGGGGTTCATGGGCAAAACGAATAAGGGGAAACCTCTACCACATGTGTCAACTAACCACGATAAATGCGTACAGGTATTAAGCAGATTAAGTTCATATTTATGCACATTGATATGACATGTCTTATAAGGAGTACTACTCACATTCCTAAATAAACTGGTCATAGATGTCACCAGTTATAGGCTCTAAATCTCAGAAATATGATGTAGCTTGCCAATTTCCAAAGTCAAGTCTCAAGTCCAGCAAATAATTAACGAAAACTCGTAGGTATGCATTTATACGATTCTACTAATAACATGTCAATTATGCACGGCTTAGGCATAAACAGCTAAAAATGCAATGTCATCATTGAAATACTACCGTTCCGACTCGACCTATATGCTAAAATAAACGTGCATTTTATGGAAATTTTTGAAATTTTTCAATTTTTTTTGAATTTCGTATAAAATGAAATGAACAATGCAAAACAGAATGTAAACGTGAATGCAAGCAAATGATATGAGACGCAAAACCCTTCCCCAAACAAAATCGCACAATGTCCCCATTGTGCAAAATCATGTAGTGAAATAAAAGAGAAACGGGAAGTTGCGAGAAAATGAAGTAAATAAGACATGAAGTGGAAATCGGGAACTTAAAAGACTTTAAACGCAGCAAAGGAAACCTCCCCAAACCAAATGAGCTAGGAGGTTTCAAGAGCCAACGAGTGCTACTAATAAGTACCTGAAAGACAAATAAAACCCACGCATAAAATCGAGAAGACAATTTTGAAACGGTAAATATGTGCACAAATGAGAAAATTAGAAGAAATAATTAATTGGACGGAAAATAAAGTGGAGTAGAAAGCTCCCTGAATTCCGCGAATCGACCAAACACAGCAGGGGAGAGGTCGCGAATAGGTACAACAGCGTCCTTGGTCGATCGACTAAGAACGACAGTCGATCGACCAATGTGTCAGGAACAGTAGCTCCTGGAAAGTGCAACTCAGTCGATCGACCAATGTAGCCAGTCGATCGACTGAAAATACTGCTGTACTCCTTATTTCTTCGTATTTGCTCAATTACTTGAGCTAATGAGGTCTAAAAACCTGCAAGTGCACAATAATACGCGCCCAAAAATGCGCAAAACCCAGAGTAAAGTCTCAAACGCATAAAATCCTAAGCAAGCAAAATAAAATTCGAAGTTTCGCGCACACAAAAGCAATAAAAAGTGTCTAACAAAAGCAAATAAAATGTTTGGAAAACATGTGATCAACTAGTAGTTGATCAAGAACGGCCACGGGATGGCCCACTTTGTCGGCTTCTGGCTACTAGAGGTAGCCTCAACTGTGCTTATCTTCTCAGCTGCACCCTTCTTAGCTTCTACGTCCGTATGGCTCAAAGGATCAACACTTTCATCGTCTCCCCAATCAATGACCTCTTCTTGCTAATCAAAGTCCAAGTCGGACTTCTGTGCCTTGACCGGTTCGTCATCAACTTCCTCATCAGTGGCATAGCTAAGGCAACCAAGACCTCCTCGTGAAATGATTGGCTTCTTTGCAGCTAGAGTGACTTGCAGCTCTTCCTTCCCCAAACCAGCTCCTGCGATATCAGAAATAGACAAATCTTCCTCCAATTTGCTCCCGATGCAGGGGCGGAGGGGTTACAACAGGAATAGAGATAGGTAAATCAGGAAGCACAAAGTACGATTTCTTGTCAGAAACCGTGTTACAAGTCACAGGCCACATGGGGTCCTTTTTCTTAGCCGGTTGGGCAAAAACAATAGAATGCTTGCCTACTTTGAAAGTCAAGGTACCCAGACCGACATCTATGACTGCACCAGCAGTGTGCAGAAATGGCCTACCCAAAATAATGGGTATATGAGCATCCTCAGGCATGTCAAGTACAACGAAGTCAACAGGGAAGAAAAACTTCCCTATTTGGACAGGAATGTCTTCTAAGACTCCTATTGGCTGGACCGCAGATCGGTCAGCAATAATCAGACTCTTCGTCATATCTCATTCGCAAACCTATTTAATTTGAGCTTCCTAGCTAGACTCAAAGGCATGACGCTTATACTAGCTCCTAAGTCACATAATGCCTTCTCAATAGAGAAGGTACCTATATTGCAAGGAACAGAAAAGCTACCCGGGTCCTCTAGCTTGTGGGGTGCAGTGTGAGACAGATAAGAGGATGACTCTTTGGTTAATGCGACAGTATGAACATGTTCAAGTGACTTTTTCTTAGACAAGAGTTGTTTCATGAATTTAGTGTAGGCAGGCACTTGATTGACCAACTCAAGGAAAGGAACTTGTACATTCAAACTACGAATAACCTTTTCAAATTTATTGAAAGATACCTGTTCCTTTGTCGGCACTAGTCTCTCCGGATATGGGGCTGTAAGAAGTACCTTAGCCCTCTCCTCTAAGTTGCGCATGCCGGTATCCGTGGACATAGGCTGGAAGTCCACTACTTTGTCCTTGTTGAAGCTTGAACCCTCCTCAGACCGTCTCAAATGTGAGCCATTGACCGACATTGGGTCAAACTTCGGAACCGGGACGGACCCATCAGCACTCGGGTCTTTCCCCAACACTTTCGGAGTTGTCGAACCCCGGAACAAATGGTCCCTCAAGTTATCGGGCATTGGAGGACAAAAAATCTCGCTATCAGCAGTGATCTTGGTCGATCGACCACTATCCTCAGTCGATCGACCGAGGTGTACTGATTCCGGAAAACTGCTTTGTAACCAGCGATCGATCGATCGACGGGTGTATCGGTCGATCGATCGACCGATATACCCTGTAGACGCCTTTTCTTTGAATTATTCGTTACAGCTTTCTTTTGACTCGGATCTGCCTCATTCTTTTCAACAACGTCCTCAACCATGGCAGGCCCCTCCAGGGTGGACCCATTCCTCAACGTGATAGCGTTTAGGGTCTCCTTTTGGTCGGTTTGAGTCGGTAAGTGTCCCGGAGCTCGAGTGGTACTCTTACTAGCCAATTGAGCAATTTGGCTCTCTAGTAGCTTCATCCCGACCTCTCTTGCTTGGGACTCCTTCAAAGAATAAGTTCTTGAACTCAAAGAAAAATCGAACCATGGGATTGTTGTTGTTGTTGCGGCACATAAGGAGGTTTTTGATATTGTTGTTGCTTTTGATGAGGGGGCACATAGGGTTGTTTTGCCGGGAGGTGGAGTTGGATTTAGGACATTCTGGCTACTCCACCTCCGGTTGGGATGAACATTAGGCTCATAGTAGGTGTTTGTCCGCCTATAATGTTGAAAGGCAAAGACAAGACTCAAAGGGACTAGGACAATTCTTCGAAACGTGTCCCTCAGCTCCGCACCTTTCACAGACGAAAGGACCGTCTGACACAACATTTACTTGGTAAATACCCCCCTTTGAAGCTCTTCCTAGTTCATACTTGTCAAATCTCGCAGTGAGAGCTTCAAGTGCAGCTACAGAAGGAGATTCAGCGCTCCTCCTTTGATTCCCTCTGGAATTCCCATACTCACCCTTGTGGGTGGCTAGATCATCAATGATCTTCCACCCCTTGGTTTCTCCGAAATTCTCAGCAAATCGGCCACTGGCTGTAGCATCCAAAATAGCCCTCTGATCGTCATACAACCCATTATAGAACTGATTGCACAAGCTCTATTTTTCGAACCCATGGTGCGGTATGGTTCGCACCAATTTCTTAAAACGGACCCATGCTTCATGGAAGTTCTCGTCCGGCCCTTGTTTAAAGCTAGTGATTTGAGCTCTAATTGCATTGGTCTTCGAGGCAGAAAAATATTTCTTGTAAAATGCCAAAGCCAATGAATTCCAATCGGTGATCCCATGAACGGCTCGGTCCAGATCTCTATACCACTCCCTTGCAGCATCACGAAGGGAGAAGATGAACATGGTCTCCTTAATCTGGTCTTGGGTCACGCTGGTGGGGTATGGAACATCGTAGTCAATAAATGTCTCCATATGCTTAGCCGCATCTTCATTTGCAGCTCCCCCGAATCGTTTCTCTCAACCATATTAATGTATGAAGGCTTTGGTTCGAACTTCCCGTCATCTCCTGGTAATTCGAACCCCTTATATAAATTTGCAAATTATTGTCGGCTCGAATGACTAGCTATACTCGCTTCCTCAGCCATGACTGGAATTTCTGGAGAAGTGACTGTCTCGGCTGAAGAGGTGGAAACGGGTGAAGAATGTGTATCATCCTCGAACAGCTCGTTCTCGTAATAGCTTGACAGAGTACTCAGCTCTTCCTCTGTCGGTAATACCCTTTGTGATCATCTCAACTCGCGCAAAGATTTCTCAATCTCAGGATTGAATGGTACCAGTTCACCACCCCGTGACCTGCGCATAAGAGGAAACTACAAAAAGAATATAAGAAAAGTTTAAGGAACGGATGTTCCTTAAACTAAGAAAGACTAAATTAAAACAACTAAAAATTAGAACTATTGCCTCCCCGGCAACGGCGCCAAAACTTGATACCCGTCATTGTGAGTAACAAAAATAAATTTATAATTCCTATTAAAACTAACCTAGGCTAGTGGTAACAGGGTCGAACCACAAGGAGACAGACGTAATTTCTAGCTGTCTAATTCTAGTCTAAGGTAACGAGTGTATGGGTTGAGTTGAATTGGTCTATAGCTAAGAATAGATAGAGACAATAAACTAAAAAGACGGATTAACAGATAAAGAAGGGGTACTAGGATGGTCGGTTCATTACAGCTTCGGCGGCAGCATACTAAGTCGGACTGAATCAAACACAAGTGAGGCGGGAAAACAAGAGGTCCTCTCGGTCCACTCTTAACAGATAGCATCTTTAGATCTCGCTATAACTCCCTAATATCACTAATACTGACTCTCGTCCTGAAAAGTGACTAACGGTCTAAACTATACCTATCTTTCGATCTCAGCACAGTTTAGTCATCTTAATTGGTGATCTAACAACTTTCCCTATCTTTCGATCTAATGGGTCAGTCATAAATTAAGCATCTAACTGGTCGCATGCATTCGATTCGTTAAATACAACATTAAAATCAATTAAAACGAAAGGTAACCTCACGTGGTCAGTCGATCGACCAGGTATGGCCGTCGATCGACTGACACGCGATTTCAGTCCAATTTTAATACTGCGCCACCTACGCCATAATTCCCCTACATCCTAGCACAATTAATTTAGCTACTCATGTTGAAGGTGATAACAACAATAAAACTAGGGCATAAAAGTACTGAATTCATAATTAAAGCGGTAAGACAAACAATTATGCAATGATAAAACGGTTTCGGGAATCTAACTAACAATTCTATACTAATAACGAAATAGAAGTGAATTGAAATAGGGCCGAAGAATACCGAGATTGCAGAGGAAATATTAAGAATAAGAACGAAAATTCCAATGCTCAACAATATTCCAAACCCTAATAAAACTGAAGGTTACTGTGTAAAACTTAGATAAAAATTGGATTAAAACTGAATGTGAAACTTAGATAAAAACTGGATCCTGTATCTGATGTTCTAGGTTACGTTATATAGCAAACATACGTAACACTTATTATCAAAACCTAAACATAGTGGGCTTCAAGTTCCTCGATCTTTTAATTCTCGTCTGGAATAGCAGTTGGGTCGATCGACTGAGCATGGTGGTCGATCGACTGATCTTCAGTATACAGTAGCTTCTGGAACCCGCAGGTTGGTCGATCGACTAATGGCAGTGGTCGATCGACTGCTTGAGTTGCTACTTGACTTCTATAATCTCGTGGATTTGTCTTTTGGGCCTTGAATTGTGCACCAAGCTCGTTCCTTAGACGAATACTTCACGCTAAATGCAATGCAGGATACTCGGGGACAGATTTAGCTCGATTTCCGCTGGATTCTTCACATTTCTGCAATAAAGTAAAAAAACACGGAAGTAGACGGAAATAGGGAGAAATGTAGCATAAACTACATGAATGAGCTCTGAAATGCGTGTAAAATGGGATGTAAATATCATATAAAAGACACGCATCACTCCTACTCCACATGCTATTTCTCCTGCTGCTGCTAGAGGCGGCATTATTGCTCATTTCCTTGATGGCTTTGGGAATATTGACAAGGTGTCCTACTGGCCTGAAATCGACCAAATTCTCTTCCCTTCCTTGGTGGAGGCTTTCTCAGAATTCTCCCCAGAGGAGATGGCTGAAAATGATGTGCACAACGCTTTTATGGTGAGCGTCCTTCCTCTTTTACATGTTCTGAATTATTTATTTCAAACCTGGTAACTCTTCTTTTTCTGCCTTCAGGCCCTCCAGTTAGCTCTATGTAATAGGAAGATGATTAACGTGGTCCAGACCACCAGCAGGACCACTAGCACCAGGAACCAGGAGCTGACAGGTACCATCGCTGAGTTGAAGCAGCAACGTTCTGACTTGAGGGGGACGGGTGGTGAAGTTGAAGGCCGAGCTTGCTGTAGCAAAAAAAAAAGCTAAAGGAGGGAGCTGATAAGCTGGCGTGTACCCAGGAAGTGTGCAGTAGCTTCTCTGACTCTCTCTAGCGTTCTGACGAGAGAATCAGCGATCTAATTTCCCTAGCCACCAATATTGTTGCTTATGCTACCTGGCGGGGAAAGATCAGTGGGATGCCTGCTGCACTTGACGAGCCTCCAACACTGCAAGCTATTGAGGAGGAAGAAAGTCAGCTGGAGACCCTGTATCCTGTCCAGCCTGATTCGAGGGTGCTGATGCCAGAAGTTGGCGAGGTGAACTCTCCTGCGCTGACGGAACGGACTGCTGCTGGGGATGCTGGCTTGTTTCAGGAGGCTGCTGTTGCTGAGGGGGATCAGGAGGCCGCTGTTGCCGAGGGCATGCAAGCTGGTTCTATACCTGAAATGGGAAGTCAGCAGGAGGAGGCAGAGGAGGTGCCAGAAGTGGAGGTCATCAATGTGACCTAAAGTTAAAAGTTTTTATTTTTAAACTTTTTGGATGACGGTCTGACCAAGCGTGGGCAGACTTATATAATTTCTAAACACTTTTCTTTTTGCGTTTTCTCGCCGTGATGGCGGTTTGAACTTGGGGCCATGTTTTTGGCCAACTTTTGAAATGCCCCATTGCCTTAGTTTTGCAAGTTTTATCATATCTTGTATATTTTGTTTCTTACTTTTACACTTAGCTTAGGAAACTGCCGTGTCAACCTGCTGGCTGATTTAGGCTAGTCGTGTCAGCCTAAAAAGGCTGATTTAGATTCAACTAGCTACCGTGTTAGTCTGATGACTGATTTAGGCGTACGCGGCATTTTGTGTGAGGTGGCCGTGTCAACCTTTAAGGCTGATTTAGACCAGTCATGTCAGCCTGAAGAGGCTGATTTAGACTCAGCTAGCTGCCGTGTCAGTCTGATGACTGATTTAGGCGTATGCCGCATTTTTACTACTTAACCTTGTTCATGACGCAAGGTGTGTTCATCATGTTTAAAGCCAACGGGGGCGTACCTTAGACAAGTTTATCGTCATTCTAGGACCGATGGAACATTGTAGGATTCTGGTAGCTCAGAGATCCCTGCGCTCCATATGTATGTGCATGCATGCTGGGGCCCTGATTAATTACGTTGATTGCGAGCTACGTCCAGGGGTGGTATCCAGGGTAGCTGGGTAAGCGTTCAGCTGTCAGCCAGGCTCCCTTTCGTATGTTCCACAGGCCGCCTGGTGAGGGTGCTCCTAATAGAGAAATGTAGGTTAGGCATGTTGGAGTGCCGTGTGCCTTGTCACCCCGCGTTGCAGTTGACAATCCTACTTGCTCTACTTTCAATGTACCATAGATATTAGAATCCAGAATGATGCATTTAAAGAAGCCTGAAAATAGGAAATTTATCAGAGCGATGTGAAGTACCTGGTGCTGTCTCATAGGGTGCCAGAGCAATTGTGGTCCCAGGAAGCTCACAGACCACACAAGTCCAATAGTTTTCAAAGTTTGAAAGAAATAAAAGAAAAGAAAATGACACAAAATTGGTAGTATGCCTACTACCATTTTTTTTGCTTTTCTTAATACACTACTCTATACACTGAACTCTACTTATTATTAAAAGTGATACCTCTTCAGGTGAGTATGTTCCATGGTTTGTGTATAATCTGACCGTCCATGGTCATTAATTTGTACGCCCCATGGCCAACAACGCCTTCTACCTGGTATGGTCCTTCCCATTTGTAGGCGAATTTGCTTGCCTTACGATTCTTTGTGTTTTAGAACACTTCACGGAGAACCAGGTGTCCTACCTCCAGGAGCCTGACTTTTACATTCTTGTTGTAACTTCTGGCAACTGACTGCTTGTAGGCAGCCAGACGTATTTTTGCACTTGCTCCCGGCTCGTCTATCATGTCCAAGTTCCTGATCATCTCTGCATTGTTCAGTTCCCCTGTCATACATCCATACCTGTGAGTTGGAACTAGAACCTCTAATGGAATTACCGCTTCCGCACTAAACACCAGGCTGAATGGTGTTTGGCCTGTCGTCGTCTTTGGTGTCGTTCTATCTGACCATAACACTAGTGGCAATTTATCTGCCCACTTTCCTCCTAACTCCTGTAACCTCCTTCTCAAGTTATACATGATGATTTTATTGCTGGATTCAGCTTGCCCGTTGGACTTTGGAGTCCTGGGTGCTGATTTCTTTAGAGTGATGTTCCATCTGGCATAGTATCCCTCGACATCGTTTGAGATGAATTGTGATCCGTTGTCACATATGATTTTTGATGGGATACCAAACCTGGAGATGATATTACGCTTAATGAAAAAGATGACCTGTTTGTCTTTTACTTCTGTGAATGCTTCTGCTTCTATCCATTTGGAGAAATAATATGTCATTGCTAGCATCCATATTCTGTTTCCTGTGGCTCTAGGCAGAGGACCCACTATATCCATTCCCCATGTCATGAATGGCTAGGGAGAAATGATGGGATGTAGGGGCTCTGTTGGCTTATGGATCATTGGTGCTGATTGCTGGCAGGCGTCACACTTGCGGGTATACTTTGCCGAGTCTGCCCTCATTGTGGGCCAGAAGTAGCCTTGTCTGAGGGCTTTGTTTGCAGACTCCTGCCCCCTGCATGATTTCCACACTCGCCACTGTGGAGGGCATGCAACATAGTCTGTGCTTCTTGCTTATCCAGGCACCGCAAGTAGGGCCCTGCCAATGACTTTCTGAAAAGTATATCATCAATTAGTACAAATCTAGAGGCTTTTATTTTGAAACCTCTTATCTCCTTTCTGTCATCTGGCAGCTTGCTGTGTTGCAGCCACTCTAGGTATGGTGTCCGCCAGTCCCAGTCATCTGCCTGGTCACATGGCTGATCGTCTGGATGGGCAGCTGTCTTACCATCCGGCTGGTTATCTGGCTGGGCAGTTGTCTGGCCACTTGTAGTTCCTTAAACTGCTGCCCATCTTTCTGATCCTCCTGTTATCCTTTGTCCGCTTCTTCTAATTTTTGGATATAAGGTTCCAGCATGTGCGCGATGGGGATGTTGGACAGTTCGGTTGTCTTGAAGGTTGCCCCCAGAGTTGCTAAGGCATCTGCTTCCACGTTTTGGTCTCTGGGATTTGTTTGAGCTTACAATCTTTGAATTTCTCTTTCAGCTCCTTTGCCACTTTCAAGTAGGCGATCATCTTCGAGTCCCTGGCTATGAATTCATCATTCACATGGTTAACTATTAACAAAGAGTCACTGGATTTTCGTAGGTTCCTGACTACTAACTCCAGTGCTAGCTGCATTCCTAGTATTAAGGCTTCGTATTCTGTTTCGTTGTTAGTTGTCTTAAATTCGCATCTTACTGCTTGTGCTATCAGATCTCCCTGCGATGATCGCAGGATTAGTCCTACACTCGCCCCCCTTTGGTTGGAGGCCCCATCGATGTGCATTTACCAGACTTCTGCTTCCTTGTTTCCTTTGAGGGTCATGATCTCTTCGTCTGCCAGATTCTGGATTGCTGGGCTGAAATCTGACACAAAGTTTGTCAGTGCCTGCGACTTTATTGCTGTTCTTGGATCATACCTGATGTCGTATCCACTAAGATGTACGGACCACTTTGACATTCTGCCTGACAGCTCAGGCTTTCTCATCAGGATTTCAATGGATAATTGGATACAACATGTATGGTGTGAGACTCAAAGTAAGGGCGCAGTTTGTAAGATGCGATTACCAATGCTAGTACTAACTTTTCAAGATACGGGTACCTGGTCTCTGCTGGCAACATAGACTTGCTTACATAGTAGACTGGATTTTGCTCCTTGTCCTGCTCTTTGACCAGAACTGCGCTTACCGCTACCTCTGTGACGGCTAAATAAAGGAACAATGGTTCTCCTTGCTCCGGTTTTGACAGTAGTGGTGGGGTGCCGAGGTAGTGCTTTAGCTCCCTGAATGCCTGCTCATGGTCTGCATTCCACTCAAACTTCTGGCTTTATTTTAATATGTCATAGAATAGTCTGCACTTGTCCGAAGATCTTGAGATGAACCTGCTCAGAGCTACCACTTTGCCAGCTAGCCTTTGTACATCCTTTGGTGTTTCTGGTGACTCCAGCTGTAATACGGCCTTAATCTGCTCGGTACTGGCTTCTATTCCTCTTTGGGTAACAATGTAGCCTAAGAATTTGCCGGAGGAAACTCCAAAGGTGCACTTAGACGGGTTTAACTTCATTTTATATTCTCTTAGGGTGATGAACGTTTCTGCTAGATGCCGCATGTGATCCGTAGCTTTCTCTGACTTTACCACCATATCGTCAATATATAACTCCATGGTTCTTCCTATTTGTTCTTTGAACATACGGTTGACCAGTCTTTGATATGTGGACCCCGTATTTTTCAGGCCGAAGGGCATGACATTATAGCAGTATATTCCTCTTTCAGACATGAATGCTGTCTTAACTTGATCTGCTGGATCCATCTTGATTTGATTGTAACCACTCCAAGCGTCTAAGAATGTCAACATTTCATGTCCAGCTGTCGCATCCACCATTGCGTCAATATGTAGCAGTGGGAAGAGGTTCTTAGGACATGCTTTGTTGAGGTCGGTGAAGTCCACTCATACTCTCCACTTCCCGTTCTTCTTGGGTACCACCACCATGTTTGATAACCACTTTGGGTACTTTACCTCTCTTATTTTATTTGTTGCTAGCAGGCTGTCTACTTCCTGGTTGATCACCTTACTCCTTTCAGTTGCAAACTTTCTCCGTTTCTGCTGGATGGGCTTGCATTTTGGGTCGACGCTGAGTTTGTGCGTTATGATGGATGGATCTATTCCAATCATGTCGTCATGGGACCATGCAAAACAATCCATGTTGGCTTGTAAGAATTCAATTAGGCGTTGTCTGAGGTCTCCTATGCACCCTGCCCCGATTAACACGGTTCTATCTGGGTGCAGCTTGTCTAGGTTGATCTGGTCTAACTCCTCGGCTGGAGGCTCGATGTATTTGTCCTGGACGTGCTGCTTTTGTAATTGCTATGCTAGGGGGCTGGTTGTGCATTTTAGCGCTTTCTTGTTGCAGCTTCTAGCTTCCTCCTGGACTCCTCGTATTGTCTCTACTCCCCATGGCGTGGAGAATTTTATGCATTGATGGTACGTTGAGGGAACTTGTAATACTTCGTATTTATAAGTCTTGGGGTACTCTATCGAGTAGGCCTTACTCTGTCGAGTAAGGGTAAGTTGCGTTTTAGAAAAGTTTCTGACCTGTTGGGTACTCGATCGAGTAGCTGGGGCACTCGATCGAGTAAGGGGGTACTCGATCGAGTACCTCGGGTACTCGATCGAGTAGCCGGGTTTTGGGAGTTTTCTCGGGTTTTGTTAATTATGCGATTAAGGTATATAAGCTTTGTCGTCATTATTCTAAATCACTTTTGCAAAACCTAAATTACTGTTTAAGAGAGAAAGCAAGCAAGTTTATCTTGTTAATCGCATTATTAGCAATCCCCGGAGTTTGGAAGGTCAGTTCTTAGCGTTGATTATACCGTTGAGTTCCTTGCGTCGAGGGTAAGATCTATGTACCCTTTTTATTGTCTTTCCTTTGATTTGGTTAAACCCTAATTTAGAGATTTGGGGGTTTATGTGTAGTATGTGATTTGGTAGCATTTATGTGTTGTATGATAGGAGGAGGGTTCATAGAGGAAGCTTTTTGATTCAGCAGTAGAGACCGTCTGATTGTGTGCTTACCAGGTAGGATTTCCTACTCAGTATTAGTCCCATAATGGGATATTGGTTGATGTGTTGTGTTTGGTTGTTTGATATAGTAATTGTATTGTGATTGTGGTTGTGATCGTTGTTTATGGTTCGCGAGGCGTGGCCTCGGCTGAGTGGGGTCACTTGCGGGAGTGGCTTCACGCCCTAGTTTCGCCTTCTGTGGAACCCGCCACAGAAGGGATGTGTACATTAATGGACAGGGTTATCGCTCACTATGTGGAGCGGGGATTTGGTGGTACGGCTGCGGTCCCCCATCGCGCGGTGGTCAGTCCAAAGGGACGATCGTGATTGAGATGATTGGATTTGGCGTGATTGTGTGTGTGTGACGCTTAAGTCATCTTTTATCTTATTGTTGGTATATATTGAATTGTGTGATTAGTACGACCGGTGTTGTTTTGTAAACTGCGGTGATCCATTTGGGGATGGTGAGCGATATTGAGCGGTATTGGGATGAGTACTGGGATAGCTGGGATGGACACGACATGATGATAGGAGTCTTCCGCTGTAGCTTATTAGTTATTTACATTTCAGTTAGAACAATCAGTTTGAGAACATGTATCGTACTTTTGGTTTGGTTTTGAGAATTGTAACTCTTCGCTAAGTATTTATAATTAAACGTTGTTTCTTCATTGTTATTTGATTATCATTGCCTCGGGTAACCGAGATGGTAATGTCTTCATACCTGAGTGGTCCTGGTAAGGCACTTGGAGTATGGGGGTGTTACAAATGGTATCAGAGCAACAATCCTGAAACCTGTAACCAATGAACCTAATGACCATAGGGAGTCAACTAAAATGAACCCGGGGTAAAATTTGTAGGAGCTAATGCAAAGGCTTGGGAGACGTCCTAAAGTCGCGAAGTCGCCCTACAATTTTGAACCGGTCACATGGGGGGAGTATTTGTCGAGTCGTATGTGTGTTTGGTTAACTTGTGTAAGAATGTGATGAAGTGTGTGTGATTGTTGGGTGTTGAAGTAGAAAGTTGAGAATGTGAAAGAAAAGTGATGATATATGGAAACTTGTTGATGGAATGATAACAGGTTGGATGTTTTATAATGTGGCGTTTAATAACATGATGAAATGATCTCGTAGATCGTATGAAAAGATGCGTAGCATGTTTAGTTATGATATAATATGTGGTTTTATAAAGTTTAGCATGTTAGCATATGATATCGCATGCGGGTAGCGTTTCTGAATTGGCATGACTCGATCGAGTGGGACTGACTCGATCGGGTGGGTTTTTGACGATTTTGAGTCCAGAATCGTGTTTTTGGGTACTCGATCGAGTAACTAGGGGTACTCGATCGAGTAGGGGGTCACTCGATCTACTCGGTCGAGTATGTTAGAGATCAGAAGGTCTGTTTGGGGTCTGATGTTTGGGTACTCGATCGAGTATGTTGGGCACTCGATCGAGTAGCCCGTTACTCGATCGAGTGTGTGTGGGAACTCGATCGAGTAGGTTCTGGGAAGCGTGTTTTCATGTTTTGAGGTTTAGTACGTGTGTTTATGTCTACCCTTTCTTATATATAGTTTCAAGATGCCGCCCAAGAAGACTGCTTTGTACGCGAGAGCTGAGCTTATGAACATAGATGACATCGTTAAGATGTTGGAGCATCAGGATGCTCTCACTGAGGCTTTAAAGACTGTGGGGAAAGATAAGGATAAGGATAAGGTGAAGGAGGTTGATCATTCTAAAATCAGCCTCTATATCGCGAGGTTTAACCCGAAAGAGTACAAGGGAGTTGGGGAGCCTAACCTCCTTGATAGTTGGCTGAGAGAGATGGAGAACATATTAGATTTGGTTCACTTGTCCCGATGAGATGAGAGTGGAACAGTGCGTTCTATCCGAGGGGAGGCACTGGCAAGTGGTGGGATACAATGAAAGTGAGTGCTAAGGAGATATATACAAACCAAGGGTTACCTGCTATACCTTGGTAGGAGTTTCGTAGGGCTGTGAGGAAGGAGTTTGTACCGGAACATGTGAGGAGTAAGTTGAGGGAAGAGTTTGACAGTTTTAAGATGACCGCTGAGATGTCTGTGGCCGAGTACTACAGGCAGTTCAAAGAGAAGTCTAGGTATGCTGAGGACATGGGTTTGAGTGAGGAGAATCTGGCATTGAGGTTTGAGAGGGGGTTGACCCCTAAGATTATGGATAAGTTACCCGTGGGGATCCTTACTGATGTTAAGGAAGCTTATGAGAGGGCTGGGAGAGCTGAGAGGTTGGTGGAGATGGCTTAGGAGAGGTTAGGTGGTGAGAAAAGGAAGTCTGAGAGTGAGAGTGGTGGCCAGTCTAATCACAAGAAAGGCAACCACAATCAGTCTAAGGGGTTTTCTTCTGGGTCAGGGTTCAGTGCTGGGGCTTCCTTTGGGCGCGGCCGGGGAAGTGTTAGTGGTAGTTGGGGTGTGACCTGCTATAGCTGTGGTGGTGTAGGCCACAAGAGACATGAGTGCACAAGTGCACCGGGATCTTTCCAGAGACTGCGCGCAGCTTCGCGAGCAAAAATGACCGGCTGGATCATGGCCAAACCGGGAAGTCGAGTTACCGTGTGGAGGCAACCGCAACGGCGGTAATTCTTATCAGAAACCACCAATGAACAACAACAACTATCAAGGGTCGGGTGCTAAGCCGACCACTTCAAACAAGATCTTGTCCGGGAGGTGGGCGGAAGACCGGGCAAGTTATTCATGATGGAGAAGAAAGCAGCTGAGGAAGATGCGCACGTTATCACCGGTACTTTTCTTGTAAATGGTATTCCTACCTTTGTTTTGTTTGATTCGGGAGCTTCTCAGTCGTTTGTGTCTTCGAGTCATGTTAAACAGTTGGGTTTGAGGGTATATGAGTCTGTTAGTGAGCGAGTTTTTATACCTTCGGGTGAGTCTGTATCATGTGGGAGATTGTTTAGAGATGTATCTATGATAGTTGGGCAAGTTGATCTACCTGTAGACTTGCTAGAGTTTCCTTTTGACGGTTTTGAGATGATAGTCGGGATGGATTGGTTAGGAAAGTATAAAGCTAAGATAGACTGTCATCAAAAGAAAGTGTCTTTAAGAGGTCCTAAGGGTGTTAGTGTGTCTTATCGTGGGTTTCTAGTCAAACCCAAAGTTAAGTTGATTACAGCTGTCACCTTGAAGTCTTATCTGAGGAAGGGATATCCTTTGATCTTGTGCCATGTGAGAGATGACCGGATAGAGAGTCCGATAGTTGATGAGATACCAGTGGTGGGAGAGTTTGCAGATGTTTTTCCAGAGGAGATTCCGGGGTTGCCACCAAAGAGGGAGATAGATTTCACCGTTGAGTTGAAACCTGGGACGGGGCCAATCTCTAAGGCACCGTACCGTGTGGGTCCTAAGGAGATGGAGGAGCTTAGGAAGCAGTTTGATGATTTGATAGATAAGGGATACATTAGACCAAGTGTATCGCCGTGGGGAGCACCAGTTCTTTTCGTGAAGAAGAAAGATGGGAGTTTGAGGTTATGCATAGATTACAGGGAGCTGAACCGAGTGACGATAAAGAACAAGTATCCTTTGCCAAGGATAGATGACCTGTTTGATTAGTTGAGTGGTGCATCAGTCTTTTCTAAGATTGATTTGAGGTCGGGGTACCATCAGGTGAGGATTAGAGAGGTGGACATACCAAAGACAGCTTTCACGTCGAGGTATGGCCATTATGAGTATGTGGTGATGCCGTTTGGGTTGTCTAATGCACCGACAGTGTTTATGGATTTGATGAATAGAATCTTCAGACAATTCTTGGACCAGTTTGTAGTGGTATTTATCGATGACATCTTAGTCTACTCTAAGACTAAGGAGGAGCATGAGGAGCATCTGAGGATCATGTTGCAAACTTTGAGGGATCATGAATTGTATGCTAAGCTGTCTAAGTGTGAGTTCTGGTTAGAGAAAGTTGCTTTTCTGGGGCATGTGATCTCTAAAGATGGGGTAGCTGTGGATCCGGCGAAAATAGAAGCAGTGACAAAGTGGGAAGCACCAAAGAATGTTGCCGAGGTTAGGAGTTTCTTGGGTTTAGCTGGATACTCCAGACGGTTCGTGAAGGATTTCTCCAAGATAGCTAGACCTATGACAGCGTTGATAAGGAAAGAGAACAAGTTTCGTTGGGATGAGAGTTGTGAGACGGCGTTCCAAACATTAAAGGAGCGTTTGACCACAGCTCCTGTCTTAGCATTGCCTGAAGGGACCGAGAACTTCGAGGTTTATACAGACGCCTCGAAGAATGGGTTGGGATGTGTGTTGATGCAGAATGGTAAAGTGATTGCCTATGCTTCTAGGCAATTGAAGCCTTATGGGGAGAACTACCCTACTCATGATCTGGAGTTGGGGGCTGTGGTGTTTGCTCTCAAGATTTGGAGACATTACCTTTATGGAGCAATCTTTAAGGTATTTTCTGATCACAAGAGTCTCAAGTACATCTTCACTCAGAAGGAGTTGAACATGAGACAGAGGAGGTGGATGGAGCTGATTGGCGATTATGACATGGAAATCATCTACCATGAAGGGAAGGCAAATGTTGTAGCTGATGCTTTGAGTAGGAAGAGATGAGGCTGAGAGATGAGGTAGCGAGCTTTGGGATACATATGATGCAGAAAGGAGATGCCATGGGTGATATGACAGTACAGCTTGAGTTTTATGATGATATTCGAGGTAAGGTGCGTTGGACCCTAAGATAGTGGAGTGGAGAGTCGGAGTAGAGAAAGGGACAGGTGTCCGGTTTTCTATTCATACAGATGGTAGCTTGAGGTTTGATGGTAGGTGGTGTGTTCCTAATGATGAGGAGTTGAAAAAGACTATCATGACAGAGGCACATTGCACACCATATTCAAGACATCCGGTGGTGACAAGCTATATAAGGATTTGAAGAAAACGTTTTGGTGGCCTGGGATGAAGAAAGAGACAACTGAGTTTGTGTCCCGTTGTTTGACATGCCAGAGAGTTAAAGGGGAACAGCGACGACCACAAGGTAAGATTCAGTCTTTAGAGGTACCTGAGTGGAAGTGGGAATCCATTTCCATGGACTTCATTGTGGGTTTGCAAAAGAGTCAACAAGGTAACAACATGATTTGGGTAATAGTGGATCGACCGACCAAGTCACTCACTTTGTTCCAATGAAAGATACATGGACTAAGGCACAATTGGCTATGGCCTATCGAAAGAACGTGCTTAAGTTACATGGAGTCCCTAAGGACATAGTGTCTGACAGAGATGCGAGGTTTATATCGAGGTTTTGGAAGGAGTTGCAGGAATCGTTGGGAACAACTTTGAAGATGAGTACAGCATTTCATCCTGCGACAGACGGGAAGACTGAGAGAACAATCAAGACTCTTAAGGATATGTTGCGAGCTTGTGTGATGGATTTTGGTGGTAGCTGGGAGCAGAGGTTGGACTTGATAGAATTTTCTTACAATAACAGCTATCACACTAGTATTGGTATGGCACCGTTTGAGGCTTTGTATGGGAGAAGATGTAGGAGTCCAATCTGTTGGGAGGATAGTCTTTGAGGCGGTGGTTTTAGGACCGAGAGATGGTGCATGAGATGATGGAACAGTTAAGATGATCGGGAAAGGATGAGAGCAGCTCAGGATCGACAAAAGAGTTATGCAGATCTACATCGCCGGGATATAGAGTTTCATGTTGGGGATAAGGTTCTTCTTAAAGTGTCTCCTATGCGTGGGGTTATGAGATTTGGGAAGAAAGGCAAGCTAAGTCAGAAGTTTATAGGGCCGTATGAGATCTTAGAGCGGGTTGGGGAAGTTGCATATCGTCTGGCTTTACCAGCTGCATTAGAGAGAGTGCATAATGTGTTTCATGTATCGCAGCTGCGGAAGTATGTGAGTGACCCGTCACATGTGTTAGAGGCCGAGAACTTAGAGCTAGATGAGTCCTTATCATATCTTGAGGTGCCTAAACAGATTCTAGACCGAAAGGTTAGAAAGACTAGGAGTGGTGAGACAGTTCTGCTCAAGATCCTTTGGTTTAACCACGAGACCGAGGAAGCTACATGGGAGCCAGAGGAGGCTATGAAAGAGCGTTACCCTTTCCTTTTTGATCAGGTATGTATGGTTACGGGGACGTAACCTTGTTTCTTTTAGGGGGGTAGGAGATGATCGCGAACAGTTTTTAAGAGTTTTATACCCCTTTTATATGTTGTGTCGGTATATTTGTCGGGATGAGTTGGGTTAGTAACATGTTTTATGTTGAATTTTGTATGGTTGTTGAGTCGGGGATGTTATGGGAGTACCTTTGTTTAGTAGTGGTTTGAACTTCGGGGACGAAGTTCCTTTTAAGGAGGGAAGACTGTAATACTATGTATTTATAAGTCTTGGGGTACTCTATCGAGTAGGCTTTACTCTGTCGAGTAAGGGTAAGTTGCGTTTTAGAAAAGTTTCTGACCTGTTGGGTACTCGATCGAGTAGTCGGGGCACTCGATCGAGTAAGGGGTACTCGATCGAGTACCTCGGGTACTCGATCGAGTAGCCGGTTTTACGGGGAGTTTTCTCGGGTTTTGTTAATTATGCGATTAAGGTATATAAGCTTTGTCGTCATTATTCTAAATCACTTTTGCAAAACCTAAATTACTGTTTAAGAGAGAAAGTGTAGACACCTCGTTTCTGCACCCCTCGCAAACTACCCGGTGATGATTGGGCCGCATGTTTGATTCGCGGAACGATTTGTGACAGTTCGTAAGATTATCGTCAAGTGATTGCTCAAATATAAATATCAACCTCTTAGTTGTCATCTACGCGCCGATACGGTCGTTTTGGCAGTAATTAGAGAACATTCGGAGTCCGGGTCAAAAACCGTCTCCATTTTCTGATAGCTGTTAAAACCCGAGTCAGAATGTTCTGGAATGTTCCGGATATTTCTATTCCATAATTCACAAATTTTATCTTTTGGCAAACAATATCCCGTAATATTCAAAAGATAATCGAATTAGATCCGTCCTACCATAACTTAAACACGGAAATCTTTCTTAAACAGGAGGAAACCTCCCGGGAAATGACAGACGCAAGAGTGTCGCGCGCCTCTTCCAAGAGACGCATGGGCTGCTGCGCCTCTTCCCAGGCCCTTCTTTGCATGATTTACGTATCTTTTTCATATCTTTCCGAGATTCACTTCCAAAGAGTCTCCGAAACCCTATTCCTTCACGTGATTAGTATAAATAGGAGCTTTCGTTCCTCATATTTCTCACGCGAGTGTCCGCCCTTCTCTTCTCCCTTTGCATTCTAGACTTCGTTCTTACTAATTGGCGCCTACGTGCTTGGACTTCCGACCACGTAAGCTCGGATCTTTCCGGGTACCAGCCTCTCCGTTGCATGACCGACCAATTTGACCACTACACTCAATCAATCTAATTAATCAACTTGTTAAATCGTTTTCCTCTTACGAGGGCACTTTTCCTTACGTTCGCGTCGAGCATTCACTAATCGATCTTCTTAGTTCATCTCGTTCCGTCGACATGTAAGTCTGAGGGTGTATATTCCTTTTATTTATTGTATTTTTATTATTGCATAACAATTGTAAGATTTATGTCGGAAACACCATTAAAATCGATTTCTACAAACCGTCTTTTAAAACCTGTTTTTGCGGATTTCCAGTAGATAGACGTCGAGAAAAGACGCAGCAACTGCTGCGCCTCTTCGAAGGAGCGCAGCACCTGCTGCGCCTCTTCGTGAGGTTGCCGCAGTTCCTGCTTCTTTTCTTCTTCTTCGTCCTCTGTAATTCGTCTTTCATTTTTATTTGCTTTCAATTGTCGTCTGTTAATTTGTTCGCATAATCATTAGTAAATTATTCATTCATCATTAACATGCTCAATTCATCATTGTTCCGACTTAAATCCTAGATAATCAATATTTACGGGTTTTCGTCATTAATATTCAAACCCGGATTTTAGAAGTTCAATTTGTTCATATTGGGTTTCTAGGGTTCGTCATTGATACACTTGCGTCCATATTCGTTGTTAATTCGTCATCATTCATCATGTTTAATCTAATTAATCCGGTTCGTTAGTTTAATTAGTTGTTCATTAACATCGACCCTTCACATAATTAATCCGTTTAATTCCGTCTCATCCATGTTCTACTGTTTTATGACCTCAATCATATGTAAATAATCCATTAATCACTTTCATCCGAGTCTAAAAATAATAATCAATCCATTAATTTATCAATCAACGTTAACAATCTGCAGTTCCGGCTTCACAGCCAGAACTCACCCTTGGAACAGACGCAGCAACTGCTGCGCCTCTTCCAAAGGGCGCAGATTCTAACTGCGCTGTTCGGTGAATTCTGTCCCGAACTCTGTTCGCCTTGACCTAGTTTGTTTAGATTACGTATTAATCAACTATTATTGTATTATCACCTTCTAATCTGTTCGTGTAATTTATTCTTTTATTTCCTTTTTCACATTATCCGTTTTAAAGGTATTTTCGACATAAATCGCCTATCCCAATGTAATTATTGTAATTTGTACTTATTATTATTGTATTTTGTATTGCTTGGATGTTTTCACATGTAATTGAATATTAAATCCAATTTCGACCCAATTGTTTGCCTAATTAATTGTTAACCGACTTAGTCTAATTCTCACATGCTAGGATTAATCTATGGATGTTGCATTGCATGCATGTAGCCGACGATATATCGAGTATAAATAACTTCCCTAATCATTAGTAGAGGCCGCTATCGAGGCGGGCGGGATTAGGTGTTCGATCAAAAGAGCTTCCTAATACGTACCCTCACCCCTTACTCCAGATCTCCGTGAGCACCCGTGTTCATTGGCATCCACGAGAGTCATTCTAGACATAGAATGCTAAGGGTAACGATTGCTTAGTGTTCATGTCACTACTTTGTGTCTTGACATGACACGAGGTACTCGTACGGTTCCAATTTCCCATAAAAATTGGTGGCGACTCCTTACAAAATGCAAACGCTTGTTTTCGAGCCCCTTCACTCCAAGCGCCCCCGTGGGCGGCCCGCTCGTCCACGGTTTGGCGACTCATTGGGAACATACACTTACGTGTAGCTAGGGTGAAACTTGAACAAGGTTAGGGAATAAGTTTGTACAAGACAATTGTCGGTTTTCATAACTCGGTCTTCCTAGACCGTTTAATTCGGCCTTCCTAGGCCCAACCCAACCCATTTGACCAATCGTCCCGTCTAAACGGTCCTAATTCTTATTTGGGCCTAAGGATGGATAGCGATTGACGTCATCCATACCATGATGCTTACTCTTGTTTGTATCAAGGGCCTTCACTACTTGAGGAAATGGACTAGGAATCGGCCTTACTCTTGTTTGGCACGAGCCTCTCCACAGACTTCGGGTTTGATGGTTCGGTATGGCAACCCACCCTTTAAACCAAAACCCTTTTAAATGCACTCAGCATCCCGTTATAATGCTTGTATAAATGTGTAAACCTTATGTGATCACCATTTCTAAACAAAACCATGACGAATTTTCAAAAAAAAATCAAAACCCGTTTTCAATCAAGAATTTCGAAAATAGGGCCTTTAATTAGTACAAAATCCGGTCAAAACTCTGTCCGTTTGTCGTGTCAAAATTCGGGCCACAAGCCCATTTCAAAACCTCACTTCGAGTCCACTCCTACAACTACACTACAGTTGGCTAGGACACACATTTTCAAAGACCTTGTCTTTCTTCAAACTCACTCAACACAAGTGGCACATACCCACTTCACGAGTCAAAACTTTTCCTCTTTTAGCAAGTGTGATAGAATGGTCGATCGTGTTTTGATTCGTCGCCGGTCTCTTATCCAGTTTCCAAGATGCCTGGGTCAAGTGATGATACGAACCTCCAAAGAAATTCGGAAAGTAATGATCGAATCCTAGCCGCGATAGCCCAAATGCAAATCACTCAAGAACAAACCTATGACCGCCTTGAGCTTATCGAAGGCCGTATCTTTGATGTAGAGGGAAAGCTACCTCCCATTAAAAGTGAAGCACTGCAATTTTCCGATGACGAGTCTAAGGATGAGAATCCTCTCATGGGGACCACCGCAGCTGAGAAAAGACTCCAATATCTAGAAGAGCAATTGATGTACCTTAAGGGGGATGACATCTATAGGGAAAACAATCGTAAGTATGAAGCCGTCAATTCCAAATTGTCCACTAACTTTAGCATGACGGATATCCCTAAGTTCAAAGGACATGAGAACCCTTTGAACCACATCCGCGCTTTCAAGGACTACATGTCTATCAAAGGCATCAAACCCGAGATGTTCTTAAGGATCTTTCCTTCATCTCTCGACACCATCCCAAAGCAATGGTTCTACACTTTAGATCACAAGAAGGTCGCTACTTGGGAGGACGCCGCGATCGAATTCTCAAAGCAATATGCGGATAACGCCGAGATCCAAGTCAACATGCGTACTCTAGAGGTTCTTACCCAAAATGACAAAGAAGGATTCACCGACTTCCTAAGTAGGTGGAGGAAGACTAGTACTCAACTAGTTGAACGCCCAGATGAGGCCACTCTTGTGGAGAAGTTCGTGGACAATCTCAAGCCCATATATGCCAACCATTTGAGATATCAAAACATCAAAACTTTCAAAGATTTAACCGTGTTAGGGACACGAATTGAAGATGACATCCGCAAAGGACTCTTGTCCAAAACGGTAGGTCGAGGATATCAAGGGTCCACAAGTCGTTCATACGGCTCTACTAGCAAGACAGACGAAGTTAACCTTCTCGAGCCATCCAAGAAAACTAGCCCACCAAGGAAGTTCACAAACCTTGGGGATACATACTCCAATGCTCTAAAAAGGCTAATGAAGCAAGGTAAACTCCAACCCATTGGACCTACTCCCGAACCCGAAAGGAAGTCCAAATTCTGGGATGAAAATTCCTAATGTGAATACCATAGGGGCAAGGGGCACGACACAGAAAAATGCTACAAGTTGAAACACGTGCTTCAGGATATGATCGAAGATGGCCGACTTCCAATCCCACCAGGAGGTAAGCCCAACAACACTCAGAATCCTCTTGGAGTTCTAGTGATTACAAGTGATGAATCTACCTTAGATTGCTCACATCTCATCTCTCCCGTCGAAAATGAAATTCACGCAATTGAAAAAGAAAGACTCTACTCTACCATCTCCCCTACCATTTCCGACTTCATCGCATGGGCAAGAAGTGTAGATAGACAAGTGTGGGAACTAGAAAACATGGTAATGATCTTACGCAATCCCAAGGCAACGCCTAAAGAACGCGTGCCTTTGACCTTCTCTCAAAATGCCACTATGCAAGAAGTAGTCGCCTTGGTCGATAGACTAGTTGATCAAATCATACAACTAGAAAGTGACATCATGAGGATGAAAGAACTAGCTGCAATTAATGGGGTGTGGGCCGATGACGATGAAGACGAATATCTCATTGAAAACTCTTTGGTAAAAGAGATAGTCCAAAATGGCGAAGACCAAGATGTGGATCACCTAACTCGCTCGGGCCGTCCATACCAAAGTACTACTCAAAACAGTCCAACCAATGTCATCACACCAAATGACAACGAAGACGATCCCACCGATCATTTGCTCAAGCAATTACGTAAAAACCAAGGCCGATCTTTCAGTCTGGCAACTAGTGGCAAGCTCATTTCCACACCGCCAAGCTTTGCTGCAAGCTTTGGCCAAATTGAATGTGGCACATAACTCTACTCCCGAAGATGTAGTCAACTTGGTCTTCCAAGAATCACCCAAGCTAAGTAATCCTATTACTTTCTCAGACGAAGACTTGCCACCTTTCGGCGCTAGTCACAACCTTGCTCTATACATCACTGTCATCTGTCTAAAGAAAAATGTGCCAATGACCTTGGTAGATGATGGCTCCGCGGTCAACGTCATACCCCTCAAAACGGCATACAAACTAGGCATGAGGGAGTCGGACTGGACCCCTACAAATCAAGGTGTACGTGCATATGACGGTACACGGCGAAAAGTGGTGGGACTTGCTAACCTAACCATAGCAACGGGACCAATCGAGCGAAAGGTCAATTTCCAAATAGTGGACATCGAAGCTTCATTCAACATACTTCTGGGAAGGCCTTGGATTCACGCTTCCAAAGCGGTAACATCCACCCTTCATCAAAAGATCAAGATCCCACTAAATGGTAAAGTTGTGACAATCACTTCGTCACCCATCAAGGCCATAATCGAGAAGCAATCAAATAATCAAGTCCTTGCGGATCCCATATACGAACTTGGGGGCTTCCAAAGTGTAAATGTCATAGAAAGTGAGTTGGCACCCTTATACTACAATCCCTACTCTAACTTAGTGGTCAACCACATACTCAAAAATCAGGGATACTTCCCTGGAATGCCTTTGAACCCAATTCGGAAGAACACATTCGCGCCATACAAGAAAGGCAACTCATCAAGAATACCACTTGGACTGGGGTACAAACCCACAACAGAAGAAGTTCTCGAAATGCTCGCCCAAGTCCAAAATCGCAAGTATGTGGGAGTCCAAATGAGGCCATATCTCCCTACCTTGAATGGGTACTTCGTTCAAGAAGGAAGTTCGGAACTCTTTCATGGATTTCCCGAACCTTGGCATTACCTCGAGAAGAAGTTAGCCGGAATCGAGATCTTTCACGATTGCTACTTTATCCCTCCAGAAACGGTTCCTACCGTCAAAACCCGTCAAGCACCTTGCTTAGACGAACAAGCTGTTAGCCTCCTGTTTGGAGAGGACCGATTTGTTAGGGCCGCGCAGGATGAGATCATTACTACGATACTTCAAGACGATCGCTTCAACCCCACCGCCTTGATCACGGAAATCGACACAAAGCAGCAGAAAGGGTGGAGAAAATCGATCAAATGGACTAACAATCAAGGAAGACTCTTCAAGCTCACTACTGGAGAAGGAGAGATGTTCAAAGAAGAACCAGAAGACGACGAGTTCGAATCAGAGTCGGAGTCGGAGTCAGAGTCGGAGTCTAGAGGAGTCATTAGAGAGTCTATTCCTGTCGTCAACCCCACTCCCTTCGTTTCTCCTAGCTTGTTTTCAAGTAGTCACAGTAGTTCGGGAAATGCCCCAATTATCGTCCCTTTGCCGCCACTGACCATGGATCAGTTGGCTTCTTTGTTTCAACTTTACTCAAATCTTAATATGAATAAATCAGGTTCTGCTTACTCTTTGCGTTATCTTGAGTGCAATTCTGTTTATGATGATACTGAGGATGACCAAAACCCAGACTTGACCGAGATACCTCCCTACGTAGCCAAAGAAATACTACAGGAAGGGGAAGGGGGACCTGTAATTGAGGACACCGAACCCATCAATGTAGGAACTGAACTAGAACCCAAAGAACTTAGGATAGGGACTACCTTGAGCTCTACCGAACGGGCCGACTTCATAGACCTCCTAAATGAATTCAAAGACGTTTTCGCTTGGTCCTACAAAGACATGCCAGGGATCGACAGGGATATCGCCGAACATAGGATTCCGATTAAGCCAGGTTTCAAACCTGTGAAACAGAAGCTTCGACGAATGAGAACAGAGTGGGCTCTAAAGATCAAGGAAGAAGTTGACAAACAATTCAAAGCCGGATTCATCAAAGTTTCCGAGTATTCTGACTGGGTAGCTAACATAGTACCCGTACCCAAAAAGGATGGGAGAATCCGAGTTTGTGTTGACTTTAGGGATTTGAACAAAGCAAGCCCAAAAGACGACTTTCCTCTACCTCACATCGACATATTGGTAGACAATACTGCGGACCACGCGTTACTTTCCTTCATGGATGGATACGCGGGTTATAACCAAATCAAAATGGCCATGGAAGACATGCACAAAACCGCGTTCGTCACCCAATGGGGAACCTATTGCTATACAGTAATGCCGTTCGGATTGATCAACGCCGGAGCTACATACCAACGCACCGCGACTACACTCCTACATGACATGATGCATAAAGAAGTCGAGGTATATGTGGATGACATGATCGTCAAATCCAAGGAAAGAGAGGGACATATTGCGAACCTTCGCAAGTTCTTCGCAAGGCTACGGAAGTACAACATGAGACTCAACCCTCAAAAGTGCACATTCGGAGTGACATCTGGCAAACTCCTAGGATACGTCGTTAGCCAACGAGGTATAGAAATAGATCCTTCCAAAATCAAAGTTCTGATCGAAATGCCACAACCTCAAACAGAAAAAGAAGTCAGAGGATTCCTGGGAAAAGTTCAATACATAAGTCGATTCATATCGAAACTTACGATGATTTGCGAGCCTATCTTCAAGAAACTCAAGAAAACAGACCACACCATGTGGGATGATGATTGTCAAAAGGCGTTCGACCGAATCAAGGAGATATTAGCTAAACCACCAGTGCTCATGCCGCCACAACGAGATCAACCTCTTGGTTTGTATCTCACAGTAACTGAAACTGCCATGGGTGCTATGCTAGATCAAACCGTAGGAAGTGAAGAAAGAGCTATTTACTATCTAAGTAAAAAGTTCTTGGAATATGAGTGCAAATACTCGCAACTCGAAAAGACATGCCTCGCTCTTGTGTGGGCAACAAAGAAGCTACGTCACTACATGCTTAGCTACTCTGTCAAGATATTCTCCAAAATGGATCCAGTCAAATACCTCTTCGAGAAACCCGTTCTCAACGGACGTCTGGCAAGATGGACCATGATGCTCTCAGAATTTGACCTCAAATATGTGCCACTGAAAGTAATAAAGGGTCGCGCCGTCGCCGAATTCTTCGCAGAAAATCCCATCAACGACGCGCAAACCATAGATACTTGGTCATTTCCCGACGAGGATATACTTCAAACAGATGTAGACTCTTGGGATCTATACTTTGATGGAGCATCAAACCTAAGAGGATTTGGGATAGGAGTGTTGCTCATTTCTCCTGAAGGTGAGCATACACCGATTGCTGTCAAACTCGACTTCGAAGTGACGAACAACGCTGCAGAGTATGAGGCTTGTCTAATTGGACTACAAGCGGCAGTAAGCTTAGGCATCAAAAATCTACGAGTGCACGGAGATTCGTCACTGATCATCAACCAAGTTACAGGATCCTGGAAAATCCGAAGTGAAAGCCTGGCACCTTATCAGGCTAGGATAGACCAAGTGGCTCAATTCTTTGATCATGTAACCTACTTACACCTACCTCGAGAAGAAAATCAATTTGCGGACGCTCTTGCGAAACTTGCATCTTTGATAAACATGCCAGATTACATGATGGAAATGCCTTTGTGTATCGAACGACGGTCGGAGCCAGCGTATGTCCATCAAATTACCAATGAAGAAGAAATCGCACAAGAACCCTGGTTCCAGGCAATCCTGAATTTCAAGCTTAATGGTACCTATCCACCAGATATGGACAAAAGGGGACAACGAGCTATACGCCTACTAGCTTCCCAATACATCCTAATGCAAGGAGAATTGTACAAAAGAACACCTCTTGGTGTAATTCTACGTTGCCTTGATCATTCACAGGCACGAAAGGTGATGGAAGAAGTTCACGATGGAGAATGCGGTCCTCATATGAGTGGACCTATGATGGCAAAGAAAATCACACGTCTAGGGTACTATTGGACCACAATGGAATCCGATTGCATCAAATATGTGAGGCATTGCCACAACTGCCAAATCTTCGGGAACGTGCAACACGTCCCTCCTTCGTTGCTCTACACAATGACATCTCCTTGGCCATTCTCCGCATGGGGAATTGACATAATTGGGAAAATAACCCCAAATAACAGAGGTCACTGTTTCATCCTAGTAGCAATTGACTACTTCACCAAATGGGTAGAAGCGGCTTCCTACACCGCTCTCACGGCCAAAAATGTAGCCAAGTTCATACAAAACAACATCATCTGTCGATATGGTTGCCCACATGAGATCATTAGCGATAATGGGTCCCACTTCCAAGCCGAAACCGAACAGTTGCTAGCCAAATACAAAATCAAGCATCACCACTCCTCGCCCTATAGACCACAGACTAATGGCGCGGTAGAGGCGGCTAACAAGAATGTCGTCACCATTCTCAAGAAAATGACTGACAATTACAGAGATTGGCCAAGCAAGATACCCTTTGCTTTATGGGGGTATCGTACATCAGTCAGGACACCCACTGGGGCTACTCCTTTCTATTTGACCTACGGCATGGAAGCCGTACAACCAGTCGAGCTCGAAATACCATCGCTACGCATCCTCCTAGAGAGTCAAATCCCGGAAGCCGACTGGAAGAAAGATAGATATGAAGAACTCATCCTCCTGGATGAACGTAGGCTACGTGCCTTACATAATGTCCAAACATACCAAGCACGTATCAAACGAGCTTTCAACAAAAGGGTTAGGCCAAGAAACATCAAAGAAGGAGACTTAGTACTCAAATCGGTTAGAGCTCTTTTACCTGTCGACCCGAGGGGAAAATTCAAACCTAATTGGGCCGGACCATATCTAGTCAAATCCATACTCCCAGGGGGTGCGGTTAGAATCACAGACCTAGATGGGAATGAGTTTTCAAACCCCACAAATCTCGACCAACTGAAACGGTACTATGCCTAGGATAGAACAAAAACGCGCCTCGCGTAAACCTAAGTGTCGCTCTTGTGGCACTAAATGAACGGCCCCTGGCCTATTTGGATGTCACTATGCTCTTGCATCTTGGCAAACTTGTCATCCTCATATCATCACACAAACTAAATTCGCACCTCCCGAGTAAGCAAAGCTCATGCTTATTTTCTACGTTCACTACAAGCTCTTGCTTCGAACAATTATCCTTTTACATTTACTCGAACTACGCGCAAGGGTTTGATTTCGCTTTTTCTAAGTGAATACGTAGGCAATCCTTCACGGGATTCAACCCACCGTTATATTTAAAATGTAAATAGAAGGACATTTGCATTGCACTTGAAATTCGACAAGGATAATTATAGAAAATACCAACGGTTTCATAACCATTTTTTTATTTCATTCATTCAAATTCTAATAATAATAATACGACAGATAATAAAAATAGATAGGCTAGGATTCTAAAAATCCCTCCTTTCTTATTACAACAATAATAATAATAATCAAATAATAATAATAAGACTTGGGCTATTCCTCCATCTTCCCCTTGCCCTTGTCAGTCTTGTCATATTTCTTGTCACGACCTCGAGCCGGGCGCTCTTGACCACTTCCAGACCTAATCACCAACGGTCTTTCTCGAGGCCTGACTCTTCCGTTCTTGCCAACCACCATCTCTGCGACAGGAGTAGTCTTCGATTTCTTTGAAGGATGAATGACTTGAAACCCGGCTTCTTCTTCTCCTTCAGTTAGATGCTTCTCCTTCTCTTTCTCTCCCTCGCGCACCTTGTAGTCAACGGGCTCACGCTTCCTCAGTCTTTCGCGCTCCTCCGAAGTTGCAGCCTTTCTCCACCTCAGATAGGAATCCGACACCCACAAAGCATTGGCGGAGAAGCTCAAGAACCACATGTTTCTTTGGGCCCACTTCATAGCCCACTCTCTTCGGCTCTCGGTAGTCAACGCCATAGCAGTCTGCGGGACAGTGTCAAGCCTGGGGATCATCTGCTTCAACCCTACTTGCCTCATCAACCTCTCAGGAAAGATGCATACCATAAACTCCAATCCAGGAATGCGCACGGACCTAGTAGGATCCAAAGAAGACACTCCAGTGACAGACTTGAGGTGCCACCACGGTACAATCCACCTGATCAAAGGACCATCATCAGTCTTCAGCTTGTTTTTCCAATAGTCACAGACCCGAGTGAAATCCACCATGTACAACCTCGTCCTCATCGAAATCATACGGGCATGATAGGAAAGTGCATGAACAGGGGGCTCGAGCAATCGGAGCCGTTCCATAAGCCAAACCTACCAAAAGACAAGTATTAGACATCCACGAAAAAAAAAAAAAAAAAAAAAAAAAAAAAAAAAAAAAAAAAAAACGAAAGAAAAAAAAGAAAGGTGTCTTTTACCTGTAAGATGACGGGACTCCCCAAAAATGGAAGATCGCGGTTGGATTTCCTATTATCCAAGCCCAAAATAATCTCCCCTAAGCATAGACAAGCAAGGGCTCTGCGACTCCATTTGCTCAATAAGACCCAATAGACGGGGATCACCTCGCAGTTCTTCGCCAACATGTCCCCGAAAGACATAAACATGAAGCGATTAAGCCAAATGCTCTCCTTCTAGCAACATAAGAGACGAGGGTCGGCCCCGTTGATGAATCGATCTATAAAATCCAACATCCGCACGCCTTTCGAAGTAACAAGACGATCTACCCCGAGTCCGTCGGTCAAGCAAATCTCTAAACTTGCTCTTATGCCCTTGAGCGAGAAGGGATGGCGGAGTAAATGTTCGGGTCCCACCCGCTAATAGCAATTTCCTCCGGAAAAGGACAAATATCACCTCCTGGGAACGCAAAAACATGATAATTTGGATCCCAATAGTCAAGGCAAGCATCCAAGAACGGTTTTACAACCTTAATGAGTTTCAAACTCAACAAAGACCCAAGATTATAAGCACCCATGTCATGCTTCTCAATGTTCGAAAACTCATTAGTCCATTCCTTCAAGCGGATCTCCAAAGTATTCATGATTTTCTCTTGAAAATTTGTTTGGAGAATTTTATGTGTGAATCGACGACGAAGAGACGGAAGAATTATATGATTTAAAGCTTCATCGGCGCTTCTATTTATACTAATTGCTGTTTCCAAAAATCCGTCGAATCGACTGCTTGGGAACAGCGCGGCACCTTTGCGCCTCTTCAAAGGGACGCGGCTCGTCTTTGCGCCTCTTTCCCGCATTCACTTCGTGATTTCCGTGTTTGGATCTTTCCTAATTCTATATCGAATAATTTCCTATTCCTACGGGATTTTATTTTGGTAAATCCGAGAAATTTACCATGCTTCAGGTTTCCTAAATTCGCGGGCACGCATTTCGAGGCGACATCGACACTTTCGCCATTACAGCACACTTTAAATCATTTCTTTTTGACATAATTCATTTTAATAAAATTTCAATATTTCTAACTTATAGATTTCTCTTTTTCTTTTTTTTTTTAGGGGGTAGCCCTCCCTACCGTCCGGTCATTTCCGACAAATTTTTGCATTTTGGTCCTTTTGAGTCTCATTTTGCACTAATTAAAGGCCTTATGTGTATATAAAATGTATGTGTTGCGTTTTTTTTTTCTATGTAAATTCCGGCAGCATGACGGCGTAAACCGTTGTCTACCAAACTTGTTCAAGAACTAACCTGCAGATACAAGCAACACAACCCAACAGCAAAGGCACTCAGGCCGTCATATATGCAACAAAAAGCAAATGTACAAGCAAACTGGGGGCTTGCGCTCCGAACAAGGTACAAATGCACAAGCAAACTGGGGGCTTCGCCCCAAACAAGTCGAAAAGTCCAGGCAAACTGGGGGCTTGCGCCCCAAAACAAGCCCAAAATATTTCAAAATCAAATGTACAAATCTACAAAGCTACGCCGGACTCATCGCTGGGCACCCTCCAACTCAAAACCCTCGCCGTAGGGCGGCAATCTCGGCGTCCCGAAACTCGAGCTCCCTCAACAAGCGAGCCGTCTCCTCTCGAGCCCGGCCAACTCTCGCTCCGACTCACGACCACCAGTAAACAACAACAAGATGGCTCATGTCAATCAATTCAAACAAAACTGGAAATCAAAATCAAAAAGAGATCAAATAGGGTTCATACGTGACGACCTCGACCACCGACGAGCGCCTCGATGGCGGTAGCTCGTAGCCGGTTGGCCACCCTCCATAGTGCCACGAACCGAGATGGCGCGACCTGCATTTCAAAGAAATTCTTAGCAAATTGAACAAGTTTAATCAAATGTGTTCTTACACGAAAGGTAAATAAGCTAGAGGCTCACCCTCCGAATCAGATGCTGCCAGTCGTCTAGGCCAGCATCCGTCACCGCTACGTCAAAGTCACGCAACTCGGAGATCGTCGTCCTCCCAGTCGCGTCAGTGTACTCAAGAGTCTCGGGGTACACTGGGGGCTCGATGCCCGCCGCCTCAACCTCCTGCAAAGACAAACGACTCTCATTAATCGATGATCTTTCACTACTGGCCAGTACGCCAACCTCCCGTAAAGGAACACCGAGTAGTCCTCGCCAGGCAGAAGAAGGTCGTCACCACCAGCACCAGCTAAGTCCGCCTCTCTCTCAGCCTCAGAAGGCTCCCTGAACATCGTCCTAGGAGGATCGACGGGAACCGTCAACGCGCCCCGAAAGCACTGACGAGCTAACCGCTCGCCCAGATACCATACAGACCCATCGACGTCCACAACAACAGCCGACTCGAGCTCCTAGGACGGAGGACCTCAGCAACAAAAGGAGGCGCTCCAGCGTACTCCGCCCAAGGTCTGGGCACCCACTGTGACAATATGAAGGCAAAGGTCATTCCTATGATCAAAATTAAAGCAAAGGACAAAAATATGAATGAATACAAACGGGATACTCACGCTGCTCAGCTGAAGGGCGTTCACATCCCGCCGGTAGACGTTGTGAGAAGAACGCTTGCTCTTCGTCCGGCACATGACCCAATCCCTCACCACGGGATAGGCCCTCTCCAACGGCTCCGTCCTCTTGGGCGCAAGGCTCGGAAAGTAGGAGTACACCCACGCCTATAAAATAGAATGGTCAATGACAATCTTTCGATCTTTGATAAAAGAAATTGCTATCAAAAAGAAGGTTCATACCTCCAACAGTAGCCCAGGTCCGACAGCGCCAGGAGAAGTCCCCTTCTCCATCAACTCCGGACGAACCATGGCCCTCATGAAGCGGATGAGGACCGCAAAACCAGCAGTGACCCAGTCCCAGCGCCCTAGGGAACTCAAGTCAGAAAGAAAGGGAAGAAGCTTCGTCGACAGCCTCTCACCCTTGTCTCCGAGGTAAATCGAAGACAAGAACCACCGAGCCACGGGCACGAGCCCTCTCGCTCGGTGCATACAAGGAGGAGGAGCCGTCTCCCTCCCATCGATCACTACCGATGCCGGGGTCTTCCCCGCAAAGTAATCTCGAACATAGGTACTGGGTACCAAACCCGCACCGCCACGGCCTTCGACGACAGTTCCACCAATCAACCTCCTCGCCTCGGCCGAATCGCCCTCATGCCGCCTCTCGCCACGTCATCTCCTCGATCCCACACGGGACCGGAATCATGCCGTAGTCCTCCAAGGTGACTCCCACCTCACCGAAAGGCAGGTGAAACGTGGAAGTCGTATCCCAAAATCGATCCAAGAAAGCGCGGACCAGGCTAAGGTTGGCTCGCAACTTCCTCTTCACGATATCCCTCCAGATTTGAACCAGAGGACCAAACGCTCCGCGCTCGATCATGGCCCTCTCCTCCTCCGACAGCCGCTCGTAATGCTCCATCGCCGTCGTGTACCCCGAGAACGATCGGATGTTCCCGGCCTCCTATTGTGATTTGAAACAAAGCTATCTTTAGTTTTGAAATAAGTTTAAAAGAGATTTGAACGAAAATAGAAAAGGATAGGTAATGAGTTAGGGAATTCTGTTTACTCTCTTCACCGTCCCGTAGGACAAGTGACCCTCTGCAGCCCACACAAGGTGCCTACTCTCCCAGGTCTCAGCCCACGCAGGAGCACCTCTCAGCTGGCGACCTCCTCGTCCGAGATGGGCCCGTCTCGGAATCTCCTCCTCGTCCGCGGCCTCTTCCTCGGGAACCTCCTCTGCAGCAGCCATCACCGCAGCGGTGAAGGCCAGCTCCAAAGCCTCCTCAACAACAGCGGCATCTACATCCATCGGATCTCTCCCGGAAGTAGAAGCATCGTCACCTGCAACGAATAAAGCAAATCCAGGCCGCATCACATGATGACAAGCCTTTGTTAAGAAGTTATTTCGAGCCTTCAAGGCTCGGAAATCGCCCCTTTCTGGCCATCCTTGGCCATATTCCCGCCGATTCAATCACTCACGTGATGAATAGGGTCAAGTCAAGTCCAAGTCAAGGCCTAGTTCCGAGTTCGAGTCGAAAATTCGGCAGCATTTCGCTATAACGGCGATTATGCCCTAAAAGGTGTCCTGCAAAAGTTGTCACAAACCAAACTTCCGAGATGGTAGGAAGTTTACCCATCATCCAAGGGTCCCAAATATCAAATTTCATCACAAATGGGCAATCCTAAGGCCGTTTTCGAAGCAATTTATGATCTAGCTGTGAAACCGTCTCAAAATTCGCTCAAGGGCTCAAAACTTGATGAAAATTCGAAGTAAATACATGGTTATGTTCCTAACATTGCCTACTACTCATTTCTAGTATCAATTTGGCATGACAAATCCGTTTGGGGGAAAAGCCCCAAATTTTCGATCAAAAGGGTCGAAAACCCTAATATTTGCGGCTCAAAATTCGACAAGAATGAGTGATTAATGCAAGATTAAAGCACATACCTCGATTAGTCATATTTTAAGCAAGCTTTTGAATCCAACCTTGACGAAAATGGTGGAGATTTGAGAGAGAATGGAGGAATTGTGTTTCGAAATAATGAACATTAAACCTTCTGACTTTCGCGTTTTTACGCAGAATTGCCAACTTGGGGAACAGACGCAGCAGGTGCTGCGCCTCTTCCAAGAGACGCAGCTCTTGCTGCGCCTCTTCCTTTGTTTCCCTCCATATGGATTTTCAAAAATCCGTTATGAGTTCGTTATTCGTGGGCCCATCTTTGGTGCGCCTCTTCCTCGATGACATTTTTATCACTTTGGTCCGTTTCGACGATTTTCTTTCGTTCCGGCCCGCATTTTATCCAGCGCGACAATATTTTGCAGTATCGTCCAAATTCATTTTATCCCGCGCGGCAGTATTTCGCAGTATTGCTCAACCATTCTACCCGGCGCAGTAGTATTTTGCAGTACTGCTCACTTAAGGTTTTCTCTTTCGACGATCAAGATGTTCCTGGTCATCGACATATTCTCCAACAAGAGTCCGCTTGAGACCGACGCAAGCAGATTCAACTTCCAAATTTCGCCAGAATTCGCTTGAGACCGACGCAAGCGGATTCCCCCAGCAGTTTTCTACCGACGTCCTGCTGTTTTCAATATCTCTTATTTCCCGCGAAGTCCGAAGAAGTCTCAGGTATGATCTCTTCTTATGGCTGGCGAGCTTCCGTACGTAGTCTAATGGACTTTAAACGACCCTCCCCGATAGTCGACAGACTCTAAAATGTTCCCGACGACAGGTCCTTGGCTCAGACCCCTTGAGCCGCCTCGCGTCGCCATAGTCGTCGAGTTGTAATCTTGATTGACCTGATGGCTATACTTTGACTTTCGCCTTGTCCAAGCCTCAGTCAAAGTGGGGGCTCTGTAGACACCTCGTTTCTGCACCCCTCGCAAACCACCCGGTGATGATTGGGCCGCATGTTTGATTCGCGGAACGATTTGTGACAGTTCGTAAGATTATCGTCAAGTGATTGCTCAAATACAAATATCAACCTCTTAGTTGTCATCTACGCGCCGATACGGTCGTTTTGGCAGTAATTAGAGTACATTCGGAGTCCGGGTCAAAAACCGTCTCCATTTTCTGATAGCTGTTAAAACCCGAGTCAGAATGTTCTGGAATGTTCCGGATATTTCTATTCCATAATTCACAAATTTTATCTTTTGGCAAACAATATCCCGTAATATTCAAAAGATAATCGAATTAGATCCGTCCTACCATAACTTAAACACGGAAATCTTTCTTAAACAGGAGGAAACCTCCTGGGAACAGACGCAAGAGTGTTTGCGCCTCTTCCAAGAGACGCAGCGTGTCTGCGCGCCTTTCCCAGCCCTTCTTTGCATGATTTACGTATCTTTTTCATATCTTTCCGAGATTCACTTCCAAAGAGTCTCCGAAACCCTATTCCTTCACGTGATTAGTATAAATAGGAGCTTTCGTTCCTCATATTTCTCACGCGAGTGTCCGCCCTTCTCTTCTCCCTTTGCATTCTAGACTTCGTTCTTACTAATTGGCGCCTACGTGCTTGGACTTCCGACCACGTAAGCTCGGATCTTTCCGGGTACCAGCCTCTCCGTTGCATGACCGACCAATTTGACCACTACACTCAATCAATCTAATTAATCAACTTGTTAAATCGTTTTCCTCTTACGAGGGCACTTTTCCTTACGTTCGCGTCGAGCATTCACTAATTGATCTTCTTAGTTCATCTCGTTCCGTCGACATGTAAGTCTGAGGGTGTATATTCCTTTTATTTATTGTATTTTTATTATTGCATAACAATTGTAAGATTTATGTCGGAAACACCATTAAAATCGATTTCTACAAACCGTCTTTTAAAACCTGTTTTTGCGGATTTCCAGTAGATAGACGTCGAGAAAAGACGCAAGAATCGCCGCGCCTCTTGAAGGAGCGCAGCACTGCTGCGCCTCTTCGTGAGGTTGCCGCAGCTTCTCGCTTCTTTTCTTCTTCTTCGTCCTCTGTAATTCGTCTTTTCGTTTTTATTTGCTTTCAATTGTCGTCATTAATTTGTTCGCATAATCATTAGTAAATTATTCATTCATCATTAACATGCTCAATTCATCATTGTTCCGACTTAAATCCTAGATAATCAATATTTACGGGTTTTCGTCATTAATATTCAAACCCGGATTTTAGAAGTTCAATTTGTTCATATTGGGTTTCTAGGGTTCGTCATTGATACACTTGCGTCCATATTCGTTGTTAATTCGTCATCATTCATCATGTTTAATCTAATTAATCCGGTTCGTTAGTTTAATTAGTTGTTCATTAACATCGACCCTTCACATAATTAATCCGTTTAATTCCGTCTCATCCATGTTCTACTGTTTTATGACCTCAATCATATGTAAATAATCCATTAATCACTTTCATCCGAGTCTAAAAATAATAATCAATCCATTAATTTATCAATCAACGTTAACAATCTAGCGATTTAAACTTCACGGCCCAACTCACCCTTGAACAGACGCAAAGAATCGCTGCGCCTCTTCCAAAGGGCGCAGTATCTGCTGCGCCTGTTCCAGGGTGAATTCTGTCCCTGAACTCCTGTTCTGCCTTGACCTAGTTTGTTTAGATTACGTATTAATCAACTATTATTGTATTATCACCTTCTAATCTGTTCGTGTAATTTATTCTTTTATTTCCTTTTTCACATTATCCGTTTTAAAGGTATTTTCGACATAAATCGCCTATCCCAATGTAATTATTGTAATTTGTACTTATTATTATTGTATTTTGTATTGCTTGGATGTTTTCACATGTAATTGAATATTAAATCCAATTTCGACCCAATTGTTTGCCTAATTAATTGTTAACCGACTTAGTCTAATTCTCACATGCTAGGATTAATCTATGGATGTTGCATTGCATGCATGTAGCCGACGATATATCGAGTATAAATAACTTCCCTAATCATTAGTAGAGGCCGCTATCGAGGCGGGCGGGATTAGGTGTTCGATCAAAAGAGCTTCCTAATACGTACCCTCACCCCTTACTCCAGATCTCCGTGAGCACCCGTGTTCATTGGCATCCACGAGAGTCATTCTAGACATAGAATGCTAAGGGTAACGATTGCTTAGTGTTCATGTCACTACTTTGTGTCTTGACATGACACGAGGTACTCGTACGGTTCCAATTTCCCATAAAAATTAGTGGCGACTCCTTACAAAATGCAAACGCTTGTTTTCGAGCCCCTTCACTCCAAGCGCCCCCGTGGGCGGCCCGCTGTCCACAGAAAGCAAGCAAGTTCATCTTCTTAATCGCATTATTAGCAATCCCCGAAGTTTGGAAGGTCAGTTCTTAGCGTTGATTATACCGTTGAGTTCCTTGCGTCGAGGGTAAGATCTATGTACCCTTTTTATTGTCTTTCCTTTGATTTGGTTAAACGCTAATTTAGAGATTTGGGGGTTTATGTGTAGTATGTGATTTGGTAGCATTTATGTGTTGTATGATAGGAGGAGGATTCATAGAGGAAGCTTTTTGATTCAGCAGTAGAGACCGTCTGATTGTGTGCTTACCAGGTAGGATTTCCCACTCAGTATTAGTCCCATAATGGGATATTGGTTGATGTGTTGTGTTTGGTTGTTTGATATAGTAATTGTATTGTGATTGTGGTTGTGATCGTTGTTTATGGTTAGCGAGGCGTGGCCTCGGCTGAGTGGGGTCATTTGCGGGAGTGGCTTCACGCCCTAGTTTCGCCTTCTGTGGAACCCGCCACAGAAGGGATGTGCACATTAATGGACAGGGTTATCGCTCACTATGTGGAGCGGGGATTTGGTGGGTACGGCTGCGGTCCCCCACTGGCAGGGCTGGTCCAGTGGACAGTCAGTGATTGAGATGATTGGATTTGGCGTGATTGTGTGTGTGTGACAGTTAAAGTTAAGTCTTTTATCTTATTGTTGGTATATATTGAATTGTGTGATTAGTACTGACCCGGTGTTGTTTTGTAAACTGCGGTGATCCATTCGGGGATGGTGAGCGGATATTGAGCAGGTATTGAGATGAGTACTGGGATAGCTGGGATGGCCACGACATGATGATAGGAGTCTTCCGCTGTAGCTTATTAGTTATTTACATTTCAGTTAGAACAGTCAGTTTGAGAACATGTATCGTACTTTTGGTTTGGTTTTGAGAATTGTAACTCTTCGCTAAGTATTTATAATTAAACGTTGTTTCTTCATTGTTATTTGATTATCATTGCCTCGGGTAACCGAGATGGTAATGTCTTCATACCTGAGTGGTCCTGGTAAGGCACTTGGAGTATGGGGGTGTTACAGAACTGATTTCATCAGGTGCAACCATGGCCTTCCAAGAATAACGTTGTAGGTGGAGGGTCCATCTATGACCAAGTACCTCACCTGTTTGTTGACTCCTCCCATGTAGGTTAGGATTACTATCTCACCCAACGAGTTGGCTGTCTCTCCACTAAACCCTACCAGCGGGATAGTCTTCTTCTACAAATCCTTCTCGCCGAACCCCATGTTTTCTATGGTTTTCAGCATGATCAAGTTGACCAAGCTACCAGTATCCACCAGGACTTTTCTGACTGTGCAGTTGGCCATTGACAGAGTTATGATGAGTGCGTCATGATGCTCTTGCTCGTCGAGTACATCTCCTTCGTCAAAAGCAACCGCATGTAGATCATTATGGGAAATTCTGCAAGAGGTTTCTAGTTTATCTCCCTTAGTCTCAGTGGCATGTCTTTTGGCTGCTGAGTATATCAACTCGCTTAAGTCTGAGCTGCCTGTTATCACGTTTATTATCTTAGTGCATGTAGGTGGAGCTGCAGGCTTCGCGGAGCCTACCTTATCTTACTGCTTGCCCTCACGTGGTAATAGGTGGCTCAGTTCCCCCTGCTGGTACAGGCGTCTGATCTCCCTGCGTAGTGTGTAGCAATCCTTCATGTTATGCCCGATGCCACGATGGAACTCACATTTTTTCTTACTGTCCTTTCGCCATGTCTGTCCTTCTACTGGTGGCCTGGGCCATCTTACCCCGTCTCCCATCTCTCTAAGTGCTTTTAGGATTTCTCCGACGCCAGTTGTGAATCCATATTCTGCCAGTGTGGGGAGTTGCTGATTTTCTTCTCTGTTGTCGACCCTGTTGACTCCCCTTCCATATGGCCTGTATCTTTCATCCTTCTTGCTGGTGGACTGCTTTCTACCCGACTTCTCCCTGGCTGATGTGCTGGATACGCTTGGCGTACTTGGTATGCTGGCTCTAGCTAGGATATCTTCTTCCAATCTGATCGCAGCTGCCGCTTTCTCTTGTACCGCCTCGAAGCTATGACAAGGGTGTATAGTTAACTGCTTATACAGGTCAGACTCGCAGTGCAGGCCCCTTCTGAAGGCTTCTACTGCTGTTGACACGTCACATTCCCGTACTGCCACCTTCTCATTGTTGAACCTTGTGTTGTATTCTCCAATGGTCTCGCCAGCTCCCTGAACAATTTTGTACAAGTCTCCTGCGTACTTCTGCGGCTTCCGGCTGCTTGCAAATTGCTGAGTGAATGCGTTTACCAGGTCGGCAAAGGTAGATATTGACCTATTAGGCAAACTTACGAACCATCGGAGTGCTGGCCCTGTCAATGTGATTCAAACCCTTTGCACCTACATGCTTCCTTTACTTATCCTACAGCCATTACTGTCATCATTTTCTGCTTGTATTGGCTCATGTGGTCAAAGGGATCTGTAATGCCATCAAAGAGAGGCATGTTTGGAGTTGTGAATCCCTTTGGCATGGCAACAATGGATATGGCGTCCACAAATGGCGAGTCAGCATAACTGTCGGGTGACGCCTTCTCAAGTGGAGGTGGCAATCCTGGGACCCTACTTAGCATCTCCCTTAGCTCCAGGTACTGATGGTTGTTCAGGCTTCCTGAGTCCGGGACTCGTCTGTCTGCTGCTTGCTGATTTGGAGTACTGCTTCCAGGCCCGAACTCTTGAAGGTTTTGATGCGGTGTGGTGGCTAATGACGTTGAGGTTACGAGCGTTCCTTGATGCCAGCTGACCTGCGGGCTACCTGCGGATCCTGCACCAGGTGTCTGATTAGTTACCACGAAATTACCAACTAGGAGGTTACCTGGTTGTATTTCTACGCGACTGGCTGGCTGCCAGCTATCTGGTGTGAGGTATCCTAGCCCTTGTGGGGCTATTCTTTCTCCTGTTGGTACTGCTGTCATGTCTAATCTTGTTTCCAACTCGGCTGGTATTTGTCGAAGTTGACTCCTGCTACCTGATGCCCCCTGGGTACGATCTTCTACCGGGGCTCGACCTTCACCCTCCGTGCTCGCTGGTGTGCTGGACTGCTGCCTCAGAATATCTATCTACTCCCAATGTTCCCTATTCCTCTTCCTTGCCTCAGCTTCAGCTTTTCTCTGGTCTTCTCGCATATCTTCCATGACCTTCTAAAGATTCTCCATGCCACTAAGCAAGGTTTGTGTTTGACTGGGTGGTGGAGTAAGGCCTGAACTTGCTGTGCCCATGTCTGATCTAGTTTGGGCCACCACAGCAGGAGTTCTGGGAGGTAGAGCGACTTTTGTCACGGATGTGGTTCTCGGAGTGTGTCCGAGGGCCTGAGTTTGTGCCGCTGATGCCGGATTCTGCACTGGATTGGATGGTATCGACGGCTGACCGCTCCCTGACACGGCTGCTGATGTTTGTTTGTCCATTATATGTCTGAGTAATCAACGATTTGACGACCACAATGCCCCCACGGTGGGCGCCAACTGTTTTGGTAAATTTTACTGAATTAGGTTATGTGAGGTCAATGCGGTCTTACTCGTTTCGTATTGATTGCATGTTTGTGTTTAATGCAAAATAAAGGAATTAAGTATGTAAATAGAGGTTTAACACGCGAGATTTGGTGACGCGGAAAACCCAATGTGGGAAACGACCGCGGGAAGGGACGGTACCCTTCCAAGGATTGCACTAGCTTGTTAATATGAGAACTAGGTTTGTGACCCGTGAATTTCACCGGTTCATCTGTTTTAGTTTTGATATTTTTATCGTATTGTTAATATTTGTTCGAGCAATTAGTTGTTGATCCATTTAAAAATATACAGTCTTGAATTACATGGAAATTAGTTAGTTGATACCTTATTTCTTTGACAACTTTGGTTTATTTTTTTAAATCAAATCCTGCAAGTGACAATGTGGTAGCTACTAATTTTGAGAAACTTGACAACGCAGCAATGACAAAGATGACTCATTATATATACGTGTGTTTTACTGTGCAATATAATAAAGTGAGTTTTTTAAATATTAAAAGTTGAAACCATCCGTATATAATAAATTACGTATGGAAAAATCTTCAATGACGCCTTATAAGGTTGTAAACTCAATAGCTCAGTATAGTCATCTCCAAATTATTTCCAGACCTCTCCATCAACCCTCCCATAGAAATATCTTGAAGTCTTATCACCACGTGCATGCTTCAAATATTATTTACATCCGAAAAACATTTATTATATCGTTAGAAAAATATTAGATACGATTCAACGGTATGGTCGGTATCTATTCCATGTATTACGAATTAAATTTTCATTTCAATTGCTCAATAATCTAAAAAACTATATTCCCTAAATCCGAATTCCAAAAGGTTCATAAAATTTTTAAAGTTCCTTATTACTATTTCAAGAATTCGACCCGTCTCTTGTTATACTTATGTCTATGATCCTATATAAAAATAAAAATAGTATTAAAGACTATACTGATTTTGAAAAAAAAAACACATAAACTTAAAAATATACGGATTAGAATTTAGAAACCATACTATTTAATATTTATCTGAAGGTTCACATTCGCTTCCTTTTAGTACGCTTCGTTTTAGTACATGCCTTGATAATAGTTCATATGAAATGAAAAAGAAAAATATATGTTTGAGATGATTATACTCATGAATACAAAAATACAAATTCAAATAGGTTGATCGGGAAAGCATAAAAGTAAAATTACACAACAATATACGCTTAATAACAAATTTAAAGAAATATTATAAGAACTCCATTTTGAAATCAACGATCATCTTATAATGGTTAAAAAAGGATAAATCACTTAAAAAAAGTAAAGTAAATTTTATAGAAAAACAATCAAAAGGTGGGAGTTGGAGAAAACTTAAATTGGAAGAGGATATGACATAATTAAAATGATTAATTATTGTCATGATGGTTCAAAAAGTAAATTGTGAAATTTTAAAGATTTTCCATTCAATTATTTGTACTTATTTATTTACCATTAATTATGAGAGTATGTTTTCTTTTTTTAAGGAAATTATGAGAGTAAGTTTTATGTATTATTCCTGTTTTGACAAAATAAACGCATGAACTTAAAAACATACGAAGTAGAATTTAGAAATCATACTATTTAATATTTACCCGAAGGTTCACTTTCACTTCCTTTTATTACATGCCTTGCTAATAATTCATATAAAATGAAAACGAAAAATATATGTTAGAGATGATTATACTCGTGAATACAAAAATACAAATTCAAATAGGTTGATCGGGAAAGTATAATAGTAAAATTACACCACAATATACGTTTAATAACAAATTAAAAGAAATATTATAAGACTTCTATTTTGAGATCAACAATCATCCATTACTTATCAGTCTCTACCTTACGTTTTTTTACCTTTAATTTTACCTCAGTTTCGTGCCTTTTGTATTTCTTCCCTATTCAGATTACCCACGTGATGGGTTGCCTTATCGACATTCACATACGTTTCATGGTGCTTCAAAATTATATAAAAAAAATACATTGACCAAAAGATAAAACATCAACCTGGCAAAAACTTGACAAACGAATCAAAACATTGTCACATGTAAATCACTTAAATTAAACCAACTGGAAAACATGAATTCAAATATAAAGCAAACGATTCATAAAACCAACAACATAACAAATTAAAATATATTTTATGGGACACAACAACAACAACAACAACAACAACAACAACAACAACAACAACAACAACAACAACAACAACAACAAAAACAACAACAACAACAACAACAACAACAACAACAACAACAACAACAACAACAACAACAACAACAACAACAACAACAACAACAACAACAACAACAACAATACTCAACAATAATACTCGGCAATAATACTCGACAATAATACTCAATATAATCAATATAATCAATATAAATAAATTAAACCATAAAATACAATCCACAACTTAGAAACTCATGACCAATGGGCATAATTTAAATAAATAAAGTGAATAGAAACTATTATAGGTATTGTAGGTTTTATAGTCATTAAAAACCATAAATTCCCATATTTTAATTAAATTTTTAATTTATTTTGTGGTATTATTAAATTAGATAATTGATTGCCGAGGACCTCAAGAGATGAATTAAATAGGACAAAATGTTAATGAAAATTATGGGTGTTGAGTAATATAAGGAGTTTTAATAAAATTATTAACATATTATATTACAAAAATTAATTAAATAGGAAAAACTTTTAATTAATTTGGTGTGTGTTAAGTATTATGAAGAGTTTTAATCAATTTATTACCATGTTTAATTAAAAAAATTAAATAGGAAAATGTTAATAATGGTGGGTGTTCAGTAATATGAAGAGGTTTAATTAATTTATTAACAGGTTTTATTACAAAATTTTTTAAGACAATGAATTAAATAAGAAAATGTTAATAGTGGTGAGTGTTTAGTAATATGAAGAGGTTTAATTAATTCCTTAACATGTTTTATTACAAAAATTTCAATTAAAATTTCAATTTTAATTATAAATTATAAAATTTATTAACATGTTTTATTACAAAAATTTCAATGAAAATTTCAATTTATTATAAATTATGAAATTTATTAACATATTTTATTACAAAAATTTCAATTAAAATGTCAATATTAATTATAAATTATGAAATTTGATGTAAATTTGTAAGGGTTATATAAATTTTGGAAGATAATATATTTAATATACAAATTTAAGAATAATGATAATATCCTTTAATATTATAGATATATGTGAATTAAATTAATTTATAGATAAATCATAAATGATTTAAATTAATGTCATGTAATAATAAATTGATAATCCATGTCACATTAATTCGCCATGTCACATTAAAAAATATGCAACATCACATTTAAATATGCCACGTCACATTCAATTTTAATCTAGGTGGTTTTTTAGATCCTATGTGGCTTTGTCTAGGTGGCGTTTATTTGTCATTTTAAGGTAGCCTTTTAATTATATTTTATAGATGAGTACAATGGAGATGGAATGTAAATCTAGCTAGTACAATATGTTGCGTGTATATTCGAGAGATCTTCAATGCCTTTTCTCGTTTGACTTCCTGGCTATTTATAGGGTAAGAACCCTAGATGTATCCTACCTCGTTTATGGTAAATAATATTAGTCCTTCCACACCTCTTTCCATAAACGAAGTCTCTTGCCTTATTCTTCTTGATCTCCCTGAATTTCCCGAATTCTCCCTGATAGCTCCATAACACGCGGACTCCCTTCGTTCTTGGGCTTCTCATAATGGGTCTCCTTCCACGACCCAACTCATCAGACGGTAATCAAATGGGCTCATTCTCTAATAAGTCACTATGCCAATTTTGGCCCAAACAAATAACAATGGTAAACATGTATGTAGGTTGACAAATAAAGAGAAACTGGTGTGAAAAGTGATATAATATGCTAAAAGATTCAAACTTTACTCTAAGAAACAATAACACAAACACTAAATAGGCAAAGATTCAAGATTTTGAAACAACTTGATGTAACTATCCCACGTATCCAACTCCTAAGCATGTAAGACTCCTACCCTTCCTTTACTATAATTACCCAATACTTAAGTTCATGAGATAGTGATAATTAGTCCTAAGCTAGATCCCCTATCTACTAAAAGAATAGGTGAATTTTATCTACTAAAAGATAGGAATAGCACTAGTTCAATGAGTAATATGGAAGGTTAATTAATCCTACCATAAATTCACCAAACATAACATTGAAATTGTAGAGAAATGCAATAATTAAGAAGTAGGAAGAGTGGATATGTAATACCCGTCCTGTTAGGGACCCGTTGACTGACCTATTGACCAAAGGAGAGCCTTAGCAAGGGATACGGGGGAGATTAGTTGACCAACGTAACTTGTTACTCGACCTAACTAGGGCTACTTGGCCGACAAGTTTAGATACTCGACCGAGTAGGGCGGCCGAGTATGTCCATACTCGACGAGTACATCGTCAGTGAACGCGTTATTATAAAACGCCAAGTCTTAAACATAATTCATTTTCGACAGTTTCTTTCTCTTTCTAAACCTAATATCTCTCTCCCAATCCTCTCATCTCACCTTATACTTCTTGTATGGTCCTGAACACTAATCCGGGAAGGGAGATGGTCTATGCATGAAGTCATCGAGTCGGGTTGTCGCCGTCGATGGCATCGGTCTGTGTATCAAGGTGAGTATGTATTTAATTGTCGTCTTTCAATAGACCTTGAATAGTTTAGCGATAGGATATGGTTGCTACTTGTAGGATTCGTCATGGAGTCTAGCTTGGCTTGTATGATGGACGCAATTGATTTAAGACGATAATGATTGATGCATTGACATGATTAGTATTGTTATTGAAATTGCAATTCTTGGATGTTTGGCTTGGTTGTTTGTTTGTCTATGGTTCTCGAGGTGTGCCCTCGGCTGAGTAGAGTCATCATCGAGAATGGCTTCATGCCCTTGCTTTACCCCTTGTGGTTCCCGTCACAAGGGGGATGTGCACATTATAAAAATGGGTTATTCGCTCGTTGTGATGAGGGGGGCTCAGGTGGGCAAGGCTGCGGACAATCTCAGTGGCGGAGCTATGATTTGAACCTAGGGGGCGAAAAATTTTAGGAGGGAGGCGAACGACTAATTTCATAAGGTACCCTCGAAACAATTTCGAAAAATTTAACTAAAAACTTCGAAAATTTCATCCGCCAGGGAGGGCGACCGCCCCTGATAGCCCCATAGCTCGACCACTGGCTGCAGTCCCCCACTGGCCGTGTGGGTCTCCTGTTGTGATGGGAGCCCGACAGGACTACACAGTTCGGTGTGTAGTCATTTACTAATTACTGGTGGAGTTTGGAGGAATGTGTATTGCGTGACTTGGATGTTGTCTTGTTATTTTTCATATCTTGGCTATACAGATGACTAACCCCGTTTTATGTTTTCAAAACTGTGGTGATCCATTCGGGGATGGTGAGCAGTTGGTTTAGCAGGTGTTGGTTGACATGTTGCTTGCGGGGCATGGAAGGGAATCGAGTTACCACGCTGCCTAGCTAGTTATCGATGTCACTCATGCTTAGTAATTCTTTTGGTTGTTAGAGTTGTAATCTTTGTTATGTTGGTATAATCTGTAAGAAACATTTAATAAACGTTCTGTTATTGTTTATTTGATATACTTACCTCGGGAAATCGAGATGGTATCGCCCTTACTTATGGGGGAAGGTCTTGTTAAGACTCTCTGGTAAGTGAGGGTGTTACAGAATAACCTTACAAAGCTTAAGGAATTGAAATACTTGTTCAAATTACATCAAGAAGAGGAAGAATAACCTTCCATAATTTGTTTACAATCCAGTAAATGAGGAAAAATTAATATATAAATTAAGGAAAGATTAAGTTTTTCTCAACAAGGTTTTCTCACCGAGTGGAGCTGCACTCGACCGAGTGCCCTAAGTACTCGGTCGAGTGGGCCTGTTTAGCTGGGAAATTCGTGTAAAATTTGTTTTTCTACCTTAGCTTTTCATTTCTAGATCGAACCTCGTAACTTTGACATCGATTTATCTTGAAATAATTCAAAGTTTTCATATTATGATTTATTGTTTGAATCACACTTTGCTACTCCACTTTTCTTTATTTGTCTTCTCAAGTTTCGACCATGTAGTTGAGTCATCTTCTTCATTTTACAATTTAAAATGGTTTTATATATACACATGTTTATTCAAGTTTTATCAAATAATTGCATGTCTTTGTTCAATTTCATAGTAACGGTTAATTTTCTTTATCATGAGAGTGGTCAAAAATTAGATTTTACGATAATTTTTTCTTTCCCAACACGGATGAGCTTAGAAACTTGTGCTTTTGAGTCGATAACCGGATTTTCATGCTTGTTGTTGGGTCATATTGAACAAGAAAGGCTTAACGTTTGCTGTTAATGTTGGATTTTACCTTCTATGCAAAAATTTCAATTTAAAAGTTTTGACTTACTTTTCATTTTCATGAGAGAAACTTGTTTTAATCGGCTTATAAATACTATCGTTATCCCTAGTAGTGTGGTACATTCTCTTGAAAATGAAGATTTCGTTGCAAATTTTAGCCTAAAATTTTGAAACCAGTGAGGAATATGAACAATTTTGACTTTAACCCAAATGTGGTTTAATAATATTATAAAACTATAATATTATTTTGGAATTTTGCAATAAAATGGTGTGAATCAAAATTTTCCGTCTTGAAGGTTGACAAATTTCCCAAAAATGTTGTGAAAAGTATACATAAGCTTTTATTTTACGCTCGTGATGTACCTTTTTTACCCCTTATTTGTCATCTTTAAATATAATGTTTTGTGAAGTCAAACATAAGAAATTTTCACCTTAAAGCTTTCTTTTCGAAAATGAACGATATACCTACCCGGATTTTAACTCTTATAAGTTATGTTTTGCACCAATCGAATAGTAATGCTTTGAATTTGGCTTATAGTGACATGTATCATCCTATGACGGATTAATCAATATTAAAAGTTTTCGAGAAAATTTGAGACAAATGACCCATTATGTTAAAGTTTTAATATAGCATTTCACATTGAGTCAAGTTTGAGTAAAATTGCATTAGAGCTGAGTTTTTGAAAGTGCATCTTTTTACAAAGTTCATCATTTTCCAAGTGTGCTATTAGGGCAATTTTAAGGTGTCGGTCATGGATTTCTTATCCCCTCCATGTTATTGATTCCCTATCCTTTACATATCCATTCTGGCTTATTTTAAATTCCCATCATCCTTATCCGTTGAGTTAACCCGGGATATCTAATTGGAGGGTGTGAAATGTAGCTTAGGGGATGATGTGAGTTAAATAAATGGTGATAAGATTTAGGAATCTGGAATACGAGAGAGAGAGAGAGAGAGAGAGAGAGAGAGAGAGAGAGAGAGAGAGAGAGAGAGAGAGAGAGAGAGAGAGAGAGAGAGAGAGAGAGAGAGAGAGAGAGAGAGAGTACTAGAGCAAGAGATTAGATGGAGATTTTGCAAGTGGTAAACCGTCATTCAGTGAGGAATTTGTTGTAAGTTTTAAGTGAACCCGTGTGAGGGGGCATAATTGTGGATTTGGTAACATCAAGTTTGGTTTTGTGGCCATGAGAGTAAGAGTGGGGCATAATGTGATCGTTAACCTAAGTACATAGAAATGATGTGTGAAAGTGGTTGTGTCGGACTCCGACCCTGAGAGTGGTAGTATAGGCTTTATTTGTAAAATTACCTCCCAAATGAGATTGTGAAACGCCCACGGTGTACATCGTGATTTTGTTGTAGTGATTGAGTGAGTGATGATGTTGTTATTATTTCTTGAGAGTGATGAGTGATTAGGCCATGTCCCTGAGTTAGAGTAAGTGTTGTGCTTACCGATGTGACACATACGGTGCAGTTGTTGGTGATGAAATAGTATGGTCGTATTGGTAGTATGCCATGGATATTTTATCTTAAATGTGTAGTGATGATGGCCACAAGGCCAATAGTTGTGTTTGATTAGGTTGTTTAATGGTATATGAGTCACCATCGGGATTTATTAGCATCTATGTGATGGAATAGAAAAGTTAGGAAATGGGTTTGAGAACGGAAATGTTATACCCAGGTGACACTCGACCAAGTGAACTATGCACTCGACCGAGTGGCCGCCTATTCTGCCGAGTGACCTCCTACACTTGACCGAGTGGCCTGCTTTGGCCTTTATTTTGTCAGTACTAGACCTGACTATGTGTATACCCTTATGTTCACAACCTATAGTGGTTGGTTCACTTCGGATGGACATGTTGACCCCATATGAATGAGACCTTATGAATTGCTTGTGTTTGACCACATTTTGTGGCTTTGCTTTGTAAAAGTGAGACTTCGATGAAACTTATTAGCGTAACATATATAATTGGGTTAAATGTGTGTGTGACATAGTGGTCATTTGCATGATTGTGTATATGGTCTTCCGTATGAGCGGAAACGTTGGTGATAGATGGGAATGGATGTTGAAAACACATGTGTGATCATGTGATAGATTTGACGCAATATATATGTGGCATAGTATTCGGAAAGGGAGAATGTTGAGCATAGTTGAGTCATATGACGAGTGACGTTGTATTATTTGGTTGTTTCATAGAGTCCGCATGTTTATGATTGATTACATACATGTGCATGTATGAGATTAGACTTGATATATATGTGTGTAGTAATAATCGAGTTATACCCCGAGATTGATGCGTAGACTTAGAACTAATAGAGTTGGGAGTTGTTATGGGATTAGGGTTCGAACCGTGGGATGAACCTTGTACCTTGACGTTTAGAAGGCTCGTAGAGTAGGGTTATATCAATGGCATTAGGACTGACACGGCTATCGCAACCCTATCAAAAATAAAACCAACTGGCTCTACTAATGCAGCAGAGGTAAGTCAGGTATCATATCCACAGGGAGGCGGCACTACCTACTTTTTATTCGGTCTGTCTAAGGTCACAAAACGGGGGGTTTGAGTTGAATAAACTAAACTAATAAAATTAAGGGTAGAGAGAAAATAAAGAGAGAGATGCCAAGATGTCGGGTTACCATGGTATTACACAAATCAGCTAGAGATGAGGTTAGTCGGTCTAATGTGAGAAGGGTAAAAGAAAGGTCCTTCTGGTCCGCTATCCGCCCTAAAATACAACCAGCTTAACTTCCGCCCTCACTAGTGTAGTCTATTGCTCATAACAGGTCTATTCTTCCAATCTTCCGATCTAGGACTGAACTTAACCAAATTAACTAATTCAGTTGCATGCATTCAACCAAACGATTATATTTATATTGTTTTTTTTTTTGGTGAAATGTGAGCTTTGTATTAATATAGAACAAAACATTACATGAAAGTATTTCATAGTAGACTATGTCAAACAGCCTACATCATTACATGAGATGAATATTTAACAAAGATAACCGATCCCTATCCTTCAAGGCAAGTAGTCTATCAATTTTTTGGATGAAACGTTGATGCACTTGTGCTTTAATATCTTTGACTAAGAGATCAAGCCTCTTCACCTTTTGTTCCAGCCTGCAAACATTCCTTGAAAACCAGATATTATACCAAATTGCCATTTTTGCCATCCTACAGATTTTAATCTGATTCTGTGAACGATTAGCCCGACCATTGTGAGTAAGATGAAGCCATTGTTCTAATCCTGCAATCACCATAGAACTGTAAACACAATCATTAAACAGGTGTTCATGTGACTCTGCAGCATTCTCACAAAGCAAACACCTATCAGAGAGACTAACTCCAAACTTTGCCAGTTTAACCCGAGTATTTAAAGCTTTTCTCTGAATTAACCAGCCAATAAACGCATGCTTAGGTACATTCCAAGGATCCCAAACTTCCTTATTCCATTGGACAGGGAGGTGTGGTCCCTACAGCCAATAGTAGCCAGACCTGACAGTATAACCAATGGGTTGTACAACCCATTGATTACCCTGATAACCACCAGAAAATAACTCCCTTGCTTTACAGATGTTCCTTCAGTTCGAATTAAAATCTGGAGGAGATTGATAGCTAGACCAATCAGATCCTTTTAAGTACACATGGTCAATCCACAAGACCCACATCGGCTTTAGTATATAACCAGTGTACCAGCTTTCCAACACTAGCAACATTCCACACCCCGGCATTTTTAATCCCCAGTCCACCTTCTTTCTTGCTGTAACAGATGTCATTCCAAGCCACAAAAGGGGATCTGTGATATTCAGTGCCATTTTCCCACAAAAAATTTCGACAAATAGCTTCAATTTGATGGATCACACATTTAGGTATTAAGAAAATGGATGCCCAGTAGTTGTGCAAGGTGTTTAGCACAGAATTGATAAGTACCAGTCTTCCAGCATAGCTAAGCTTCCTTGCCCCAATACCTCTGATTTTCCTAACAATTTTGTCAGTGAGAACTCTGCAATCCTTCCTTAGTAGTCTGCCAGGTTGTATTGGGACTCCCAAACACTTGAAAGGCAAAGTACCTTCCTGAAACCCTGAAACTTTAATGATATCTTCTTTCAGTCCAGTTGTCACCTCATTGAAGATAACCTCAGACTTAGCAACATTCACTTTCAACCCAGATGCTGCAGAGAAGGTTGTCATAACTCTAAGGAGCAACATAATAGACTGAGTATCTCCTTTACAAAATATTAACAAATCATCAGCAAATAAAAGGTGGTTCAATTTGAGACTCTTACATAAAGGATGGTACCTAAAATACCACCTATCAGTTGCATACTCCTTTAGTCTTGTGAGATATTCCATACAAATACAGAATAGAAGGGGGGAGAGAGAGCCTCCCCCTGCCTCAGACCTCTTTTCCCTGGGAAGTATCCAAAATGACCTCCATTAAGGCTTAAAGTGTAAGTGGGAGTAGTAAGGCATTCCATGACCAGACCTTGGAACTTCAGTGGAAAATTAAGAGCTGCAAGCATCTGAGCCACAAAATTCCATTCAATTATATCATAAACCTTCTGCAGATCAAGTTTGAACATGCATCTAGGAGAAGCCATGCCCCTATTATACAGTCTAACAAGATCCTGACATAATATTCTCAAGGATGCTTCTCCCCTTAACAAAAGCTCCTTGATTTCTGATGATGATATCAGGAGAGATCAAAGCAAGTCTAGCACATAAAATCTAGTAAATTGTTTTATAAATCATATTATAAGAGGAGATAGGCCTGAAGTGCTTGACACTAGTTGGTCTCTCCATCTTTGTGATAAGTGTAATGATAGTAGAATTAATCTGTGACAAAAGTTTGCCAGTATCAAAGAAATTGACTACTGCAGCACAAACCTCAACTCCTATAATATCCTAAGCATCCCTAAAAAATTGACTACCATATCCATCACGGCCAAGAGATTTTCCCTTAGGGATACTAAAAAGACAGTGCTTAACTTCCTCAGCTGTAACAGGCTTACTCGGGATTGACCAGTGATCAGCAGTACAACAAGCCCCTTGCCTCACTATAGTTTGATTCACCCTTTCAGTCACTGTATGAGAACCCAATAGGTCCTAATAATAGGCCAAGAAGGCACTTTGATTAGAGTCTCCCTCAGTACATAAGACTCCATCCTTATCTTTAATTTGGAACACTTTATTTAAGAAAATTCTTTTCTTAATAGCATGATGGAAATAATTAGTATTCATATCACCTTCTAAGGACCACTGGGTTTTGGCTTTTTGAATCAAGAAACTATCTCTGGAAGATATAAGTTCTCTAAGGTCCAGAGCCATATCCATTTTCTGTTGCAGTAAATCAGGATCACCAGGATTATCAACCAACATCTTCTAAATGTTCTCAAGTGCCAAGTTTGCAATATTGGTGTTGTTTTCAATATCAGAAAAACAACTCCTATTCAGACTCTTCAAAGCAGGCTTTAAAGCTTTTAATTTCTTAACTAAGGAGAACATTCTGGTTCCTTGAAACCTGAGACTCCACACAGTCCTCACTATATCTTTAAATTGACTAGTAGATCCCCACCTATTGAAATATTTGAAATTTTTCTTGCCACCCAAAGCAGCATGCCTATCCAGCATAGTACAAGGACAATGATCAAATAAACCTTCTGGGTAAAAATGTGCATAACTGTCACCAAACATATCCAACCATTCTTGATTCCCCATAGCCCTATCCAACCTACTATAGACTCTAGCAGATGGATTCTGTTTATTTGACCAAGTAAACAAAGCTCCAGTAGAGGGGATATCATCCATTCCACAAATAGAAACACAATCCTGAAAATGTGCCATTTCAGTATCTGTTGTATTACCCCCAAGTCTCTCTACAGGTGACATAACAGTATTAAAATCCCCTAACCATAACCAAGGATCATTACAGTCATTGAAAATTTCCTTAAGAGCATTCCATAAAGCCACCCTTTCCTCTAAACCATTAAAAGCATATATCATTGTAAGTTGAAAAACCTTATTATCAGCTCTAGAACAAATAATCATATGGATATGCTGAGCACTATAGGATATAAAGTTAACATCAAAACATTCAGGTTTCCACATTATCCAAATTCTACCTCGTCTATGCCAGCTGCAGTTGGTGGAAATGCTCCATCCATCACAAATTGAGGTATTTTTATTCAAAAGAGTTCTAGGTTTTAGCTTAGTTTCTAATAAGCCAAACAAACCAACCCCATTATTGTGCATAAACCATTTAACCACCTTCTGCTTATTCAGGTCATTTAGACCTCTCACATTCCAAAATCCTATAGTATGCATTGAGAGTTTCTCCAGGAGGGTCCTTTCCACTCTATACTACCCCCCACCCCCTAGGAGCATTAAAGTTGTTCAGCGCATCTAGGAATGAATATTTGCTATATTTGGCAGAAAGTCTCACCCCCACCATAGTCTCCTGTCTATTCAACCTCATAATATTTTTTGCTAGAGTAGACTATATAGGAACAGATTTAACAGTATGTAGAGGAGGAAATTTAGTTGGAGTTAATATGGGGGAAGTGGTCAGAGGTTCTACCACAGTATCATGAACCACGGCTTTCTTAACTGGCCTCCATATTTGTTTTTGTTATTGTTTAGGCTTAAGAGATTTGTTAACAGGTTTCCTGCACTGTGTAGCATTATGCCCAATCCCATTACAACTTGTACACGAGATAGGTTTCCATTCATACTCAACAGGCACAAAAACCATATTCCAATATTCATCTAAAAATTTGAATTTCTCAGGTAAAGTTTGATCCATAGACAGTTCCACCATAACCCTAGCATAGCTTAATCGGATTTTATCATGGGTCTCCTGATCCTTTTGAACAAACTTACCCACCAACCATGCAATTGCTGTCAAACAACTCCCCCAAAATTTCAGAGGAATGTTGTAGAGTTTCACCCACACAGGGACAACATCAACTTTTGCTTTAACAAGCTCCATATCCACAGTCCAAGGCTTAATAACAATAGGTTTATTGTCAAAAAGATAGTAACCAGACTGTAACAGTGCCTCCCTATCCTCATATTTGGTAAATATCACAATAAAAACCCCATTATCAAGGAAAGAGACTCTATCAACACCAAACCTATCCCAGACACGATAAATGTAATCCTCTATCATAGCCAGGGAGGATTCGAACCCAAAATATAACACATAACAGAATGGTTCCAAAATGCTACCTCTGTTTTGATATCATCATGGGTAAACTGTAAGAATTCTTCAGGCACTTCCTCCTCATAAATTGTTGGCATGACTGGGACATCCTTTCCACCATGGCGAAGCATCCTTCCCGCAGCTCACCATCCTCTTCAGGGAATTCCTGCAACTCATCTTCAGGGAGTTCTAAGACAGGGATACCCTGAATATCATGCATAAATCGAGTTTTCCTTGCATCAGATGATGGTGCAAAAAAGGTAGTAACTTTCGGACCTTCATGACCTCGACCACTGATAGTAACATTTTTTTGTGATTTTTGAAAATTTTTCAGCGAAGAAGATGATGAAATTAAAGGGGAAAGGCGATTTTGTGTTGCTTTGACAACCGTCATTGTTAATTTTTAGGTTTGAATTTTAGAGCTGACTTCTCTCTAGCTTTCTCTCTCATCTCTTATTTATTATATGTATATTGTTGATGAAACAATTCTCACATTAAATCTCCTAAACCAACTATCGCATCATTGCTATTCTACCATGATTCCCCTAATCCTAGCATTAAGAGATTAGCTATGCATAAACGTAACAAGAACAAAAGATGAAGAAATAATGAACATCGCAAATTAAAGAGAGTAAAGAGAGAATTACAAATTAAGATCCGGAAAGGAAAAAAGAAGCAGCGTTCAACGGTATCCGGTTACAAAAGGGAGAAAAAGGGTGAAAAACCGAGAGGAGAAGCGATCCCCGTAAACCTATTTATGTCTCTCCTTTTTATAGGAGAGATATTTATTAAACCTAAGACACGATATTAAGATAAAAATCCCGCATCCATAGAAAAGTACTCGATCGAGCACTTTCATATCACTCGATCGAACAAATCCAAGCTAAAACCTCTTGATAAAGGACATTAGGTACTCGATCAAACACTATAAAAAAAGCACCATTCGATCGAAGATAATAGGAACTCGATCGAACAAGATTGCACTCGATCGAGTACTTCCAGCGCACAATTCCTGCTTCGTGCACTGAACTTCAAACGACCGTCATTTCTTTGTTACTTGGGAAAACAGAGAGTTTCCGGTGGCTTTGGAAAGCTAACAGGACAAGCTTTCATCTCCAATTGGAATCACTTGAAAATCGGTTGTATAACTCGAGATATGGCTCTTTCAAGTAGGCACTAGAAATTTGAAGCTCTTACTTTGCTCGCCTAGCTAACTTACTTCTATGCGCATGTCAAAATAGTAGTCTCCAAGCTCGGACTCAACTCATCTCCTAAATGCATGCATAGGGAAATGTTTTAGGCTTGATTATGCTCCTCTCCGGTTCATACCTGCAAATAATACAAGAGAACCCAAAGTAGACAATTCAGGGGACATTTGTAACTAAACACTACTAAATATGCATAGAGATGCGTGAAAATATGGTACAATAAGTCTATATAAAATGCACGCATCAAGGACCATATCTGATTTATTATCGATTTACAATAAGTACGGGAGAGTGTTGAACCTGGAACATGGTCATTTTGGGAATTTAGTAATGAGTGTATGAGACCGTATTTTGAGGTTGATAGTTGATCGTCAGGGCGAAGTTCTCTTTTAGGGGGAGTGAATGTAATTTAATAATTCGGAAATTAAGGAAAAAGGAAGTACGGAATGTGAGAAAGCGTGAGAGTTGTACAAAGAACTTTGGGATGAGTGTGATGTTTATAAAGGGATTGTAAATGGTAGATATGTAATACCACGGTTTTTTAAGTCTGTTACTCGGTCGAATATGGCTTATTCGGGCGAGCAAGTGTGTCGTGTGTTTCTGGACAGTTTACTGCCCAGGAATACTCGGCCGAGTATGGGAATACTTGACCGAGTAGAAGATACTCGGCCGAGTATACTATATACTCGACCGAGTATCCGGTCTGACGGGTAGTAATTCCGCGGTTTGATTTAGAAAGGATTAGAGTTATTTAAGACGTGATTTACAGTTTCTAATCATTTTCACAAAACCTAAGCAATACAACGTAACTCTAATCCTATCCAAATCTCTCTCTCTCTCTCTCTCTCTCTCTCTCTCTCTCTCTCTTAAGTGCGCGAATCGTTCTTGAGTCTAGTTCATCTTTCGTTGCGTCGATTGTGTCGTTAAGCTTTTGATTTCATAAGTTCTATTGATTTATCTTTTAGGGTTTTGCCCTAATTTGTGATTTAGGGGAAAGGGGTTTTTGCATATGGTGATTGGAATTAGGTGATTGTTGTTAGGTGGAGAATTCGTAGAGGAGCCTTTCTAGCTTGCGTGTTTGTCTCTTTGCAGTTGTGCTAAGGTAGGGTATCCCTACTCGGTTTACTGTTAATTGATTTAAGATTGTATTGTGATTGTTGTACGATTGATATTGTGATTATCTGCCGTTGTTGGATTGAAGTTGGGTGTTGGAGTTGTGATGGTTGATGGTGATGTTCGCGAGGTGCGTCCTCGGCTGAGTGGAGTCACTTGCGGGAGTGGCTTCACGCCCTAGTTTTGCCCTCTGTGGAACCCGCCATAGGTGGGGATGTGCACATTAATGGACAGGGTTATCGCTCGTTGATGAGCGGGGGCTTAGGTGGGTACGGCTGCGGTCCCCCACTGGCAGGGCTACATACTTTAGTGTGTAGTCAGTTACATATTGTGATTGGGAGTTGGAGGTGGATGATGATCAACTGTTTATCTTTTCGTACTTGTCTTATGTTGATTATACAGTAACTGACCCCGTTGTTGTTTTATAAAATCTGTGGTGATCCATTCGGGGATGGTGAGAAGATTTTGACAGGTGATGATGTTTACTAGCTATGGGGACGAGATGGGGAGTCATCAGTCGAGTCTAGCTTCCGCAGTCGTAAGATTTATCATTCAGTTTTAGTTGTTGAACATTAGTTGTAATACTACGGTTTTCTATGTCTTTGGGTACTCTATCGAGTGGGGCTTACTCTGTCGAGTAAGTAAGTTGTTTTACGAAACAGTGTTCTGTCTGATGGGTACTCGATCGAGTAAGTGTGGCACTCGATCGAGTAGTGGTCACTCGATCGAGTAAGTTAGTTTTTACGGATTGTTTTAGCCGGGTTTTGTTAATAACGCGAGATTAATATAAAAGGCTTCCGTCATTATTCTTAATCATTTTATTTCTTAAAACATTTCAAGAGAAGAGAAAAGAGTTACGTAGTTCACATTCCTCACGTTATTAACAAATCCCAAAGGCTAAGGTGGTCGGATCGTCATGTGCTTTACGCCGTTGAGTTCGTCGTGTCGAGGGTAAGATCCTTGTATAGTTTTTATGTTGTTTAGTCAATTTTGGTTAAACCATAATTGAGTAGATTTGGGGGTTTTGGGTGTTTGATTGGCTTAGTAGTAAATACATGATTGTATATGTGATTAAAGGAGGAGATTTCGTAGAAGAGCATTTTGATTAGCTGCTTGTGATGGTCTTGTGATGGCTTATTCCAGGTAGAGTTTCCCTACTCAGTATTGGTTACATAAGTGTTGTTGTTAATTTTGTTGTTATTGTTGTTGTTGTTGTTGTTGTTGTTGTTGTTGTTGTTGTTGTTGTTGTTGTTGTTGTTGTTGTTGTTGTTGTTGTTGTTGTTGTTGTTGTTGTTGTTGTTGTTGTTGTTGTTGTTGTTGTTGTTGTTGTTGTTGTTGTTGTTGTTGTTGTTGTTGTTGTTGTTGTTGTTGTTGTTGTTGTTGTTGTTGTTGTTGTTGTTGTTGTTGTTGTTGTTGTTGTTGTTGTTGTTGTTGTTGTTGTTGTTGTTGTTGTTTTTGTTGTTGTTGTTGTTGTTGTTGTTGTTGTATATCGTGTTGGCATTGGATTCTGATTTAGTGATTGTTGGTAGTGTAATGTGATTATCGTTGTATAACTGTCTGTGACCTTCAGGGTGCGTCCCTGGCTGAGTGGAGTCACTTGTGGGAGTGGCTTCACGCCCTTGATTCGCCTTCTGTGGAACCCACCACAGAAGGGATGTGCACATTAATGAACATGGGTTTATCGCTCGATGGTAATGAGCGGGGCTTAGGTGGGAACGGCTGCGGTCCCCCACTGGCGGCGAGGAGTATCTGTTGCGATGGGTACTCTGGCAGGGCTACACACTTCGGTGTGTAGTCAGATATGTGGAGATAGGGTGGAGTTGTGGAGATTGAGATGTGCTGTTTGAGTTGTTTATAATATGGTTTCATTGCATCTGTTGTTTTTATGTAATTAGTACTGACCTCGTTTAAATGTTTTAAAAACTGTGGTAATGCATTCGGAGGCGGTGAGCAGTTATTGAGCAGGTATGAGACGATGTGCATGGGATAGTTGGGATAAGTCACCACGTTGCTGTTTTAGAAGTCTTCCGCTGTGTCGAACACTTTTAGTTGTTTAGTATTTTACAGTTTTGAGAACCTTTGTATTTTCTTTTATCAGTTTCGGTTTTGGTTGTACCGCTTTAAACTTTATTATTATTAAAGTACGTTTCATTATTGTCTATTTGATTATCATTGCCTCGGGTAACCGAGATAATAGTATGGGGGTGTTACAAAGTGGTATCAGAGCGACGATCTTGAAACCTATAACTAATGAGCCCAATGAATCTAGAGAGTCAAAATATAATGAACCCGGATAGAAGTTGTAGGAGCTAATGCAAAGAAATGGGAGACGTCCTAAAGTCGCGAACTCGCCCTACAACTTTGAACCGGTCACTAGGGGGTGTCATGGGATCACTATGTGTTTGCTAATGTTCTATTGCGTATGTTGGATGAAGTGTTGTATAGAAATGTTGGAAAATGATGAAGTGGTTATATGATAAAGTGTTGTGAATAAGCATGTTGCATGATAGTTGGTTTACAATGTTGTTTGGAATTGTTGGAAAGGTGTTTGAGAATGATGAATGATGTGGTGCAAAAAAGGGAGTAGTTCATATATGAGAATATGTGATGTATAATAGTGTTGCAGGATGGATGATTTATAATGTGGCATAATAGTAACATGTGAATAGGAATGTTGTGTCGTATACATATATTTTGTTTGCGTAAAGTTGTATAATAAGTTTATGTAGTTGTCCACTATTGTTCATATGTATATGTTGTATGAAGCGTGTAGTTGTAATGGATGAATTGGTTGGAAAATATTAAGTAATCGCATAATAATATGAAATTCATGTATGGAACATGTTTATGTGGGTAGTGGATATTATAATGTTGTTATGTTAGTAACATGTGAATGGGGAATTTGATGTTTTATATTATGCTATTATTTTTTTTTTTTTTTTTTTTTGCGTAAAGTTATAGAATAAGAGTATGTGGGTAGTACATGATTGATAAGTTGAATAATATATGTGCATAGGGATGTTGTTGTTTGGCTTTTGTAGATAGTAAGATGTGGTTAGGGGTACTGGTTTTATGAGTTTTGGATTGGTTTTGTTTGCTTGGTTGTTGTTTAAGTTGTTTGGAAGTAAAAATCAAATAGTTATGTTGTCTGATCACGACGAAGTTGTCTTTAAACTGTTATAACTTGAGATGAATAAATGATTTTAATGTGATTCCAATTAGAGGTGATAGCTTGTTCTTTTACGATTCCAAAATGACGAAGAAACGAGTGAGATATGACCGTTTTACGAAAATTGAACAGTGCTGAGAAATGCGTAGGGTACTAGATCGAGTGGCTCTCACTCGATCGAGTGCACCTCTTTTTACTCGATCGAGTAACCCTTACTCGATCGAGTAGCCCTGGTAATTTGTTGTACGTGCCTCTGACCTTCACCTACTCGATCGAGTAAGTCACTTGCTCGATCGAGTGACCTGTACTCGATGTAGTGACCCCTGTTTTGGGTTATATGTTTATCTTTTGACTTCGTCGCCTATTATCTTTAATTCAAAGGTGTTCTTTTGCTTTTTTATGCATTGTTTTACGTATGTGTTGGTCCTGATGCATAAGTTACCCAATCTTATGATGTAAGCTGTGGTACCTGTGGTGAGTATGAGTTTGGTGGGAAAGCCATGAGTTATATGTGGTTGTGATAGATAGTGGAAAAAGAAAAGGAAGATTGCTAAGGCTTATTGAGGCATGGAGCATGTTTTGTGAGATGAGAAGAGTGATATGATTGTGTGTTGAGTAATGTAAAAGTAAGTGAATGTGGGCAAGGGATGATGCGAGTCTAAGGAACGTGATAATCAAAAGATTGAAAGGAAGGATGTGAATAGTAGCAACTTGAGATGTGTAAGGAATTATGGAGAGAGATGTTTAGATTGTGTTGGTTAAGAATGTATGTAATGAATGATCATTGTAGAGGGATGGAGAAGAGTGGTATATAGTGAACTTAGTGGAGACATGCCGCGACGTGGATTTGCAGATAGTGAGTGAGTTTGGGAATTTGTATTATCAAGAGGTAAAACCAATGTGTGATTTCCTTGGGCAATTAACGGTATGAAATGAGTTTTGGGATTCTAGAAAAAAAAAGTGATTGGTGATGAGTGTGAGTGATAGCATGAGATGGTCTGGACTAATTGGTGATAAGTGTGAGTGATAGCATGATAAGAGAAGATCCATGGTAAGAAAGAGTGAGATGATACTAATATAAAATAATCGGATTCGAGTTTTGGAGCAATGAGAAGGTAACCGGAGCCGCACTAAAGAGTTAGATATAAGTAATAAGGAGTTGAACTATTAATTGGTATTGTTGAGTGTAAAGAGAAAAGAAGGATAAAAAGTAAGCTGAGAAAAATGTTGACCGGAGTTATGTGATATAGAAGTAATGAATCATCGAGATGTGTGATACTATCATGAGGATTTGAGTTAACGGTTATGTAGGGGTTCCAGGACGACATGTTAATCATGAGTTTCGAGGAATTAAGAAAAGTAAAAAGCTTGGTGAAGAATTTGCATGATAGGAGATCTTGGTGGTGAGTTGGGTGACGATACAATTAAGTATAATATTGGGAAGAAGGTTAAGGTAAATTTTGTTGGTGGATTTGATGTCGTTATTTGGAATGCTAACCGAAGATAGGAAATTAACTGTTATATTTAGAGGTAAGTGGAAGATATTTGTTGTACGAGCAGTGGTGGTATTGTGGTGTTGTCACTAGTGGTTAAGGGTGATGATAGATAAGAAAGATAGCAATTCTAAAGAGGTTGATCTTGTATAGGCCGGATTGATATGTACAGTTGTGAGGAAGTATAAGACGTGGTCTTAGGAGGCGGTTGCTATTAGTTGAGTATTAGTTGTATGGTTATATTTGGCAGGGGATGATGGTTATACGAATGGGAGAGTATGTTATGAGGGGCATACGAGTTAAGCTCGGGCGAGAGGTAACCTTTATCAAGTGGTAACTTACGTGTTCAGGATTGACTAGTTGGATGTGATTATGGGTTTATGATGTCTATAAATGTTTGTGTAAGGTTCTGACCTCACGAGAAATGGTATGGTGTGATAGTTATAGAGTTGTTATATGAATGTTTTGTGATATATGATGGGTACGATAAACTAATAGAATGATGTTCAAAAGTGATAGTTTGGGTGATTTGGCATGGTTAGTTATACTTGTATGTGTATTAATGATATATGTTTATTCCGTGAAAAGGTATGGGTGATATTCATGAGATTTTTGTCTGTTTATTCCGTATAATATGTTGTGTTGTGATCTAGTAAAGCATTTTTGAGTAAGTTTTCTTATCCGGAAAGTAATACTAAGTCAGTGTTTATGGGAATTGTATGTGGTTGTGATGTCTATCGATGTGGTTGTTGTGCGTCGGGTGGTGATACGGGCACGATACTTCGTGTTGTGATGCGGGTATTTTCGCGCTGCGGTGTGGCTATTGGTGACGATGTTGCGATGCCGTCACTGGTTGTCGTGGGGTAGGCGGGATGATTACGATTCGAGTTTCGAAAGTACATACCAGTTATACATAGATTGTTGTTTTGTTTGCTGTTGTTTCCTGTGAGTTTCAGTTTGGACAGATAGACGGTTGTTTTGTTTATTGATGTTTCTTACCAGTTTCAGCTTGGCCGTGAGGGTAGAGTATGATATGGAAGAGAGTTGTGTATGTTTCTGTTGCCGACATGGTATAGCGATATTCTGTTGATGGGACATAGTTGTGAGAGGTTGTTACAGTAATTTTGATCTTGTTTTAAGATGAGGCATTGGTAGACATAGTAATGGCAAGTGAATGGTGGAACATGTGTTGTACTGATCTGAAAGCTGCAAGTGGTTCATAATCTTTTATTGGGACATTGAGTATAGGGTGTTGGAAATTAGTATCATGTTCAGTTATGGATGAGTTTTGCGGTAATGAAAGAAAAGAACTTGAGGATCTAGTGTGAGTGTATGTAATAATTGTGGATCGTGAGTTATGAGTATGGAGATAGGTGCATGTATAGAGGACTATGTCGTTTTGGCGGTAATAGGGAACAGTTGAAGTTTTGGTTAAGCTAAAGATTTTGTGGTATAGGTTAGGTGGTGTGCCGAGTGAATTGAGGTATGAGAACTGTTTAAGTAAGAGAGCCTTGGATATATGAATGGTGAGTGTTTAGATTATAGGCGGTTTTCTTTGTCATGCGGTGGTGATGAGGATAATGAGAAGATGTAGCTAAGGATTTAGTATTAGTGAGTTACGAGGACGTAACATTTATCTCAAGAGGAGTAGGATGCGATAAAAGAGAGTTTCATGGTTGTGCATGTTGTAGTATAATTGGAAGTAGAGTGTTGGAAGAGGAGTAGGATGCAAGTGACTCCACTCAGCCGAGGATGCACCTCGCGAACCGCAGACAAACAATCACAACCAACTACAGAATCACAATCACCAATTCCAATACGATATAGACAAATGTTATTAATCAACAACCACCAACACTCAATGAACCAACACATATGTAACCAATAACTGAGTAGGAAATCCTACCTGGAACAAGCAATCACAAGACCATCACCAGCAGCTAATAAAAAATGCTCTTCTACGAAATCTCCTTCTATAATCACATATACAATCATGCAATTACTACTAAACCAATCAAACACCCAAAACCCCCAAATCTACCCAATTAGGGTTTAACCAAAATTGACGAAACAACATAAAAATTTTACTAGGATCTTACCCACAACGCTATGGACTCAACGGCGTAAATTAAAGAACACTGAATTCCGATGACTCAAGCCTTGGAATTTGATAGCAATGCGAAGAAGAAGGAGTAACATAACTTTTTTTTGTCTCTTACGAATTTAGATCGGGGCAAAAGTGAAAACAAACTGACGACTTATGTTTTTATATCATTCTCGCATCGTTAAAAAACCCGACAAAATAACCCATAAGATTGACCTACTCGATCGAGTAAGTGACTTACTCGATCGAGTGCCCCTTACTCGATCGAGTGCCACATGTACTCGATCGAGTACCCATCAGGCAGAGTACTGTTTCATATAAAAACATACTTACTCGACAGAGTAAGTCCGACTCGATAGAGTACCCATAGACATAGAAAACCTTGGTATTACAAGGATGCACTCCTTGAGGCTCTTAAGAATGTGGGTAAGGGGGCTGAGAAACCGGTTGACGCAACCCACCTGAGCAACATCATTGCCCGCTTTAACCCATCAACTTACGAGGGTACCGGAGAACCTAAGCTACTTGATAACTGGCACCGAGAGATGGAGAGTCTTCTTAAGGCTGTGAAGTATCCAGCGGAGTTGGTTCTTGAGTAGGTGGTGTACTACCTGAGAGGTGAGACTGCAGTTTGGTGACAGAATGTGAAGGAATATGCAAGGGCATACTACAAGGATAGGGGGCTTGATGATATACCATGGGCAGGTCTGAAGAGTGCTATGAGGGAACATTTTATGCCGGAGCACATCCGCTACAAGTTGAGAGCTGAGTTTGATTCCTTAACCATGACTAACGACATGACTGTCACAGAGTACTATCACCGGTTCCTTGAGTTGTCTTGATATGCAGAAGATATGCAGCTGGGTCAGCGAGGTTTGGCTCTTCGGTTCGAGAAAGGGTTGTCTCCTAAGATCATGAACAGGTTACCAGCTGGAGTTCTAAGCGATCTAAAGGAAGTTTATGCACGAACTGGACATGTGGAAGAGTTGGTAGATTTGGCCACGAAGGCTAATGAAAGAACTGCGGAAAAGAGGAAAGCAGAGAATGAAAGTGGCAATCAGTCGGGCCACAAGAAGAGCAACTATGGGTAGTCTAGGGCTTTTTCTGGAGGACCTCGATTTTCAGGGGGATCCCGAGCAAGGGGAAGGGGTGGTGGTCGGAGTGTTAGTGACAACTCCAACCTTACTTGCTTCAACTGTGGGGGAGTGGGTCACAAGAGGCACGACTGTACCAGTGCCAGAGTTAAAGGGTTTTCAGGAGCTTATCAGGGGAGTTTCTCTCAGGCTCCGAGCTAGAGCTTTGCTAGAAACAGGCCATCTGGGTCTTAGGGTAACCATGGAGGGCAGAATAACAACAATGGCAGCTTCAATCGCAACAGTGGAGGATCCTATCAGCGCCCGAACAAAAGTATGACTCAGAACTCGGCAGCTAAGCCGACTACTTCAAACACCTCAGTCCAGAGTGGAGGCTAGAAAAGCAGCGGGAATCTCTTTGTGATGGGCAAACAGGAAGCTGAGAACGATGTTCATGTAGTTACCGGTACCTTTCTTGTTTATAATACACTGTCTTTCATTTGGTTTGACTCGGGGGCAACCCACTCTTTTGTGTTTAGAGGTCATGCCTTGTTTATAGGTTTGGAGGAGTATGAGCTTGTAAAAGATGATGTGTTTATACCTTTGGGAGAGTCGGTGTCTTGTGTTAAGTTGTATAGAGATGTGTCAATGTTGGTAGGAGGGGTAGACTTACCGGTCAACTTGTTAGAGTTTCCTATGGATGAGTTTGTGGTCATCGTCGGGATGGATTGGTTGGGTAAGTATGATGCTAAGATAGATTGTCGATAAAAGAAAGTGTCTTTAAAGGGTCCCAATGGTGTCAGAGTGTCTCATAAGGGGTTTGTTATGAGGCCAAAGTCTAAGTTCATTGCTGTAATGACCTTAAAGTCATGTTTGAGGAAGAAGTGCCCCTTGATTCTTTGCCAAGTGAGAGATCGGTGCGCAGAGCAGCTGACATCATCTGATATACATGTGGTTGGAGAGTTTAGTGATGTCTTTCCAGATGAGATACCGGGGTTACCACCTAAGAGAGATATCGACTTCAATGTGGAGCTTAAACCGGGGACAAGTCCTATATCTAAAGCACCGTACCGTATGGCACCTAAAGAACTGGAAGGGTTGAAGAAACAACTACATGATCTATTAGACAAGAGGTATATCCGGCCTAGTATGTCATCGTGGGGAGCACCAGTGTTGTTTGTGAAAAAGAAAGATGGGAGCATGAGGCTATGCATCGACTACAGAGAGCTGAATCATGTCACGGTGAAGAACAAGTATCCTTTGCCAAGGATTGATGATCTTTTTGACCAGCTGAGTGGCGCAAGGGTGTGCTCTAAGATCGATTTGAGGTCGGGTTATCACCAGTTGAGGATAGAAGATAAGGATATTCTTAAGACAGCCTTCCGGCCTCGTTATGGTCACTATGAGTATGTAGAAATGCCTTTTGGTTTGACGAATGCGCCAACAACTTTCATGGATCTTATGAACCGGGTTTTTAGTTCATTCTTGGACAAGTTTGTGGTCATCTTTATTGATGACATCTTGGTCTACTCTAAGACTAGGAAGGAGCATGAGGAGAATCCAAGGTTAGTTTTGCAAACTTTGCGAGATAATCAGCTATATGCCAAGCTATCCAAGTTCGAGTTTTAGCTAGAGGAAATGGCTTTTTTAGGTCATGTGATATCTAAAGAGGGTGTGTCAGTGGATCCTAGCAAGATTGAGGCAGCGACCAAGTAGGAATCACCGAAGAATGTTGCTGAGATTCGGAATTTCTTGGGTTAGCTAGTTACTACAGGAGGTTCGTGAAAGACTTTTCTACGATCGTGAGGCCTATGACAGCTTTGACGAGGAAAGAGACCAGATTTCGGTAGGATGAGGGTATTGAGACGGCGTTCCAGACCTTAAAGGAGCATTTGACCGCAGCTCCTATCCTTGATTTACCTGAGGGAAGTGAAAACTTTGAAGTATACACCGATGCTTTAAAGAATGGGTTGGGATGTGTTTTGATGCAGAATGGGAAGGTTATAGCTTATGCATCGAGGCAGCTGAAGTCGTATGAGGAGAACTACCCTACTCATGATTTGGAACTGGGTGCAGTTGTTTTTACTCTTAAGATTTGGAGGAACTATCTTTATGGGGCAACCTTTAAGGTGTTTTCAGATCATAGGAGTCTGAAATATATCTACACTCAGAGAGAGCTTAACATGTGAGAGAGGCGATGGATGGAGCTGATTAGGGACTACGACATGGAGATCATCTATCACGAGGGTAAGGCTAATATTGTTGCAGATGCTTTGAGTAGGAAAAATGTTCATTCGTTGTGTACAGTTATGTCCTTACTGAAGCTGAGGGATGAGATATCCAAGATGGGGATCCATATGATTCGAAAAGGGGATACCATCGGGGATTTGACGATCGAGCCAGATTTGTATGAGGATATCAAGAGAAAACAAGAGCTTGATCCAAAGATCCAAGAATTGAAGTCAAGAGTGGGGAGTGGCACGGCTTCTAGGTTTTCTATCCACACATATGGGAGTGTTCGCTTTGATGGGAGATGGTGTGTTCCTGATTATGCAGATTTGAGGAGAGTAATCATGACAGAGGCTCATTTCACTCCTTATTTAGTTCACCCAGGAGGTGACAAGCTTTATAAGGATGTGGCCGAGTTTATGGCTAAGTGTCGGACATGCCAGAGGGTAAAGGGTGAGCAGCGAAGACCACAAGGTGAGATTCAGTCACTTGAGGTACCTGAGTGGAAGTGGGAGTCGATATCTATGGACTTTATCGTGGGGTTACCAAGGACACAACAAGGTAACAATATGATTTGGGTGATCGTCGATCGGTTAACAAAGTCAGCCCACTTCATTCCAATGAAGGATACTTGGACTAAGATACAGCTAGCTTTGAGTTACAGAAAGCATGTGGTTCGGTTATATGGTGTGTCTAAGGATATAGTGTCAGATCGAGATGCGAGGTTTATATCACGGTTTTGGTAGGAGTTGCAGGATTTGATGGGTACGACCTTAAAGATGAGTACTGTGACACCCCCATATACCAAGGAGCCTTCACAAGACCTTCCTTAGCATATAAGGGCATCACCATCTCAGTTGTCCGAGGACAATAATAATCAAATGCGATAAAAGAACAGTTAAGTTACTTTACAATGATTTACAAACTAAGATATGCAAAGATACATCCCGGACTACTACCAACTATGTCATCTACACTTCTGTCATGACTCGTGAAAGACTCATCCCGCCAAGTATCATGTTATCATCCAAGACATCACCTGCTAGGACTGACTGCTCACCATAAGGGATCACGACAGACACAACAGAACAAACAAGAGACAAAACCACACAAGGTCAGTTATTGAGGCAACACATCCACAACCACAAACACTACACGAGGACACAAAACACACACATACCACATCTTCAATGAATCACCGTCACCGACTGTCCATTGGACTAACCCTGCCAGTGGGGGACCGCAGCCGGTTCCCACCTCAGCCCCGCTCATCATAACGAGCGATAACCCTGTCCCATTAATGTGCACATCTCCTCCCTTGGCAGGTTCCACGGAGGGCGAAACCAGGGCGTGAAGCCACTCCCGCAAGTGACTCCACTCAGCCGAGGACGCACCTCGAGAACCAGAGACAAACAACCACAGACAGCTGTACCACAACCATGATAAACACAATCACACCACACCAACCAACCAGTTACACTGACACAACAATCAAATCACAACCAAAGACACACTAGACAGCCAACGGAACTGAGTAGGCGAACCTACCTTTAGCGCACCGCAGCGGTTCCACGTCCGACTACATGATATCAATCAACCACGCAACACACCTATACAACCTGTACAACCATCTATCACAACCACTATAACCCTAACTGAAAACAACAACAAGAACAACAACGATGATGACGATGACATACCTACGCACAGCTATCCGGCGACAAGACCGCTACCCGTCTCAAGCAACCTATCCCTTTGTATAAGCATCTTCAAGGACCTCAAGGAAGGACAAAGGTGAAGGAGAAGAAAGAGTGACGACATCTAGGTTTATGGAAATTAATGGCGGAAAAAGATTTGCGGTTATACGAAACACGATATATAACTCCTCGCTGCAAAGACGCTACTCGATCGAGTAACTAACTTACTCGATCGAGTGGCCCTTACTCGATCGAGCCTCCCATCTACTCGATGGAGTAGCCTCGACTAGATCGAGTACCACACGCCCGATGCTTACCAAGGCACAAGATATCCCTCGTAGGGTTTCCCAACGACCAAGACATGTCACTAAGGTCGGTCAACGCCAGTCAACGGGTCGTTAAAAGGACGGGTATTACAGTCTTCCCCCCTTAAAAATAACTTCGTCCCCGAAGTTCGACTCATCCTCTCCCGAACGACACGGCAAAGAACCAAGGCTGACACCACCGTTACCCGACACAGGTCAACATAACTGTCTAGAACTACTATCCCACTATGTATGTCCGTCAAACATCATCGTCATCAACCACCTAACGTACGACACACACGCAGTCCTCAACGAACCACTAACTTCCTTCTCAAATCACTGAACCATACCAACCATAAGGACAACCAACTCGACTATCACTTATACTACAACGTCACATTATTCAAACATGTACTAACACAACCACGAGACTATACTTTCATTCATCACCGGCCAACAATCATCGATACAAGACATATGACACAACTGTCCTATCATAGATTCAATACAACACATGTTCCTGTCTTACACCACATATGTTTCACTATAACCGATTACTTTGACCCTACAACATAATTTTGCTAATAACGTTGAATTCTCAAGCCACTATAACGAACAATTACTGAAAATAAAGTATACAACATACTGTTTTATTCAACAATTTTAAGTTCTTACTCACTTATATCATTACTACTATGAAGCTATCCAAATCATCATATAAGACTAATCAAACAATCATTCACGTACTTTTAAAATATCTTTAAAATACCACAAAATACTGCAAACTTGCTATAATTATCTCATTTTTCTTTTGCGACATTACTCTTCCCCTCTAAAAGGAACTTCGTCCCCGAAGTTCACCGTCATACCACTCCCCTGTCCCTCAAACCGGTACGGACGATATTACTTTGACGTTACTCATAAACCACCAAACCAGCATCGATTCACACTAACACGACTTAGTCTCTGACTTTATATAATTACAACTCATACAACATAAAACCAAAGATATTACGTACTACATCGCGGAGATATTGTGAAAAACTAAAAGCAAACCCAACAATTATATATTATAAGACCATACCGAACAAGCAACAATATTATAAACATAGTATTCGATTCATCTATCTTGACCGCATAAAGATTACAAAGTAACACAAACACCACTAAAACGGCGTGAAGTGACCAAAATGCATATCCGACTTATGGCCGAGGCAACACCTTTCTTGATATTATCTAAACACATGACTCACATGATATATATATATATATATATATATATATATATATATATATATATATATATATATATATATATATATATATATATATATATATATATATATATATATATATATATGTATATATACGATGATTGACTTGAACGTTATCACCACATATTATGGTTCCCTAACAATTTGTTTTCTCATTCCGACCCACATATACCGCATACAATTGAAAACTAGACACATAAGACGACCACACACAACTACAAAGTTGACGGTGGAGCTAAACAATGTCACCGAACATCCACAACAAGGTTCAATATAAAAACATTCGAAAATACGATGATTTAAACAAATATCAACTCGAAAAGGTCCTGTAACAGTGACACTCGATCGAGTTGGTCAGGCACTCGATCGAGCCAGCCCTACTCGATCGAGCTTGGTAGCTACTCGATCTAGTAGGCCGAGATCAAACTGCTCCTCCACTGATACACCTACAGCTACTCGATCGAGTGAGGGGCACTCGATCTAGCTGCCATAGGTCGATAAGTTCCCCACTCAGCCAATTAACCATCAACCAACATATAATCATGAGTCGAGATGCTCTCCCGACCCTAAAATCCTGCATAACAAGTCTAACAATTCACAAAGTAAGGCCTTATGGCCAACCATACCACTCAAGTTCGAAAAGTACCAACCGAAAACGAACTAATATCCACCATAAACTATGAAACATGGAAAGAAGAAAATGGAGTATCATCATCACTCTTGCTGCTGCTCATCCATCACTGCATCATCATCACCACCACCACCCGAAGTGCCTGCTCCCGACGCGCCATGACCCGCATCACCACCAACTCCAGCATCTGCTCTCACGTGCCAAGGGGTCAAACAACCATAGAGGTACGACTGAGGCTCTCCCCAAGTAGACCTATCCACACCACACGAGTGGAAGACCCCACTGTCGTCCCCAACACCTCTCCACCACACCGGCTGAGGTCCCGTGGTCCCAATACCCTGTACGTAGGCCATCTCGTGCATGTTCCAGAGTGGCAAGGTAGAAGACACTCTCTATATAAGGTAGCTCTCTCGCATCTCCAGGCTATCAAAAGAAGGGTAACCAGGGAACTGGTACTGTGATGGCACTGGCTGCTCCGGCTGCACTGGCTCCCGCACTCGACGTGGCCCCTCCCCACTCTAGATCGGTCCTCCTCAGCTCTCACATTCTCCCCCTTTCTCGGCTCGGGCATTACCTGTAGGATCTCAGGGTCAATGAGGTACGCCTGCCGCACAGGACACTCCTCCTCCTCCTCATCCTCGTCAGAATCGACAGACACCACAACTGTGGGTAAAGGCTCTGTCACTGGGAGGTGCTCAAGAGCTGGTATACGCATCCAACTGATACCCCACACTCTCCATGCTAAACTACCATCTGCCAAGGTTCTCAACCATTTCTGGTCGAGGAAGTAGTCCCGGTCCGAGCTAGGCACCGTGGTGGTCAAAGGAGTATAGGCCAAGGAGGCCTCAAAGGAAGTCAGTTTCTCTGCCAACCCAGTGGCAATGGCACCACAACTCAGAAAACGGGTGTCGAAAGAAGCCATCAGGGCTAGACTGGCACACACTATAGCAGGGGCACTAAAGGTCACTCTCTGAGACCGGTCGGGGTTAAGGTACGCCATCAGCAACATTAACTCATGTGAGTTCAACTTACTCACATCCTTTCTCTCATAAAGCAGACAAGTTAAGGCACGAAGGAAGATCTTCAAAGTAACATGTTGAACATCATTAATCAATATGTTACTCGAAGTAGGAGCTGATTTCCCGGTAAGACAAGGCATGAGACTTCTAACCCCATACTCGGTTGGTATATCCCGAAGAGCTCCCTTGGCGGGTTTAGCAAGGCCAAGGTGAGTAGCAAACAGATCCATGGTCAGAATAAAGCTTGTGTTCATAAGGCGGAACTCAACGGTTTGTTCCACCGCATCATACTTGAAGGAGCTCATAAACTCGAGTGTCAAGAAAGCATAGGAGTGCTTACGAAGGTGATCTAACCTAGTCATCCCCAAGGTCTCAAAGATGTGCCTGACATCAGTCTCAACCCCCAACTCAGTCAAAAGGGTCGTGTCTATACAACGGGTAGGTCTCATCTTACGGTTTTGCAAGGCCACAAATCTATCCCTTTGGGTGAAATCCATAAATACTATGGACGAGTACTCCGGTACCGCTGGGACTGTAGGTTCACTCCCCTCTCCTACCTCGGGCTCAGAAGCCCTCCCCCTCTTGCTCTGTCGAGTTCCCACGGTTGGTCTCGGCATCTGTTCCAACATATAACTTAAATATACAACCACATATATATGAAAAACATGCAAGGCATTCGCGTATAATCATAGAAAAGAGCAACTAAGTACACACTATCACCAACAAGCCAGAAATTAAAAGTATAACTCTCAATTCTAGTCATCAGACGGTCTCTACAGCTGTAAAAAATTGTAACAAGTTTGGCATTCTTTTACATTACAACCACTACTTTTGAAAACTTGACATTCAAAATAGCTTTACCAACAAACAAATTTCACCAAAAGTAAGACGATTTCAGTTTTGGGCACTTTTAAGATGGAGTTTTAAGGCAATTTTTTAAGGGAAAATCATCAAAATCGTCTTTAAACATGATGTGTATAACATATATTACCCAATTTTCAACATACAAAAGACAACCAAAATTCAATTCAAATTCTCAAACCCTAGAAAATTTGAGTCACATAAACCCCCAATTTGATTCGATTTATGCATAGCTAACCATAGTAATCAATAAAAGAAAGCATCTAATTCATATTACAACCATTATAAACAAGATTTGGCTCATATAAACCGATTTTTCAGTAATTTTCAACATCTTATATGCTTCTAATCAATTAAAAACATCAAAATAGGTTTGATATTCATACCTTGATTGATTAGCAAGGAGAAGGAACGAATTAAGCAAAGAAAATCACCAAGGTTCAAGTATAAAATCAACAAAAACAAGAGTATATTGAGAGAGAGAGAGAGAGATTAGGGTCTGCGGGATAGAAGAAATAAAGGAAAGATTTAGGAAAGAAAGGGTTTATTATCCCATCTTTCAGCGGCACTGTAGCAACTTACTCGATCGAGTAAGTATGTTACTCGATCGAGTGGCCTCCACTCGATCGAGTTGGAGCTACTCGGTCGAGTTTTCGCAGGAGATTTCCAACTTTCTCGACGTAATAGCTTCCTAACTAGATCGAATGAGGTCTACTCGGTCTAGTAGGCACTCATACTCAGTCAAGTAAGGCTAGGTACAAGATCGGAAATGTAAGATTAACTAAAGATTCCTACAAAACAGCGATGCGTGTCGATTCCAAGCCAAATTCGGAAATCGTCACAGGTTATTATACTCATTCAAGACGAATTACTATCACACAAATACAATGTATCAAAATGACAAACCTATCACTTGTGTAACACATTCAACTCCATTCTATGGCAACATTATGCAACCAACTGACTATGCTATTAGCTTACTCATGCATACTTTCATCACGTTTATTTACGATCACGCATTTGTAACTTTGACTAAATAACTTCTAATCACACCACTCTAATCATACAGCTAACATTCAACCAGTCTCTATCAGCCAAGCATACCAATAATCTAACCTTATTACAGCAATTAATAAACAGCTTACTCAATTCAATCGTCACATTGCGGAAGCGTTCATTCATACACCTATTACATCTACTATAATGCTATTTTGATAGCCATCACGACAAATTCAAAACTTACCAACCATCATTATTATTACCACATATTTACAAAATCTGTTTTTATAGGGATTTGTGATAAAGTTTTTTTTTGGTCAAATGTGAGCTTTTTATAAAATAATCAAGATCAAAATAAATCATGTCAATAGATTCCTCTGATCAATAAGATCTCGTACATTCTATATTGGTCATACAATATCAAGTAAACTCAACCAAAGTCTATTATCATTACTAATAGGCAGCTGTATCTTCATCTTAACACGCGTGCAGATGAAATTTTTAATCTCCTTCACCAAAATCTCAGGTCTTCTGATAGCCAATTCAAGTCTGCACTTGTTCCTTTCCATCCACAGATAGTACCAGACTGTAAGCTGTACCATTTTGCAAATGTCCTTCTACAGTTAAGACAGACCCTGTGCACTCCCATCCAGAGCAGTCTTCAACTAGTTTTCCAAGAGCAACACCACACATCTGCTATACTCACAATGAGTAAACAAATGCTTGTGAGTTTTAGTCCCCTTTTCACAGATAACCCTAGCTCCTTGTGGGATCGACCCTTAATTTTGCACGACGACAAACCGTGCACTTGCGAGGTTTAATTTGAAACCATCAACCATCCCTATGGACCAAAAACTCGTCACCTAGAAAAGCAAGTACTTTACTCACTGACAAAACCGAAAACAACTTCAATTTCAACAACCCCCTGACCAAAACCAAAACCATCTCTAAAGCTGGGATGGAGTCATCACATGAGTCACTAGAGTTTTCCGTTGTGTCAAAAACTAGTTTATTTCATTTGGATTAGTATTTTTAAGAACAACTGTATTTTCTTTACCAGTTTTGGGATTTGACTTGTATTGCTTTAAACTTATTTATTAAAGTATGTTTCTTTATGGTCTATTTGATATTTATTGCCTCGGGTAACCGAGATGGTAGCATTCCCATGCCTTAAGTGGTCCTGGTAAGGCACCTGGAGTATGTGGGTGTTACAAAGTGGTATCAGAGCGACAATTTTGGAACCTGTAACTAATGAACCTAATGAACTTAGGGAGTCAAAATAAAATGAACCCGGGTAGGAGTTGTTAGGAGCTAATGCAAAGACTTGGGAAACGTCCTAAAGTTGCGATCTCACCCTACAACTTTGAACCGGTCACCATGGGGTGTGTGTCAGGATCGTTATGTGTTTATCTCGTATGTTACATGGTTATTTAGGAATATGTTGTGGGAATCGGTGGATGAATGCATGTGGAGGATAGGAGATGTTGTGGTGAAATATGATGATAATATGAGCATGTATGTTGATTGGATAACATAATTGTATGATAGATGATTTATAACGTTGCTTGTTAGAAACATGTGAAGTAAGTTGTCGTTTGTTGTGTATATATATATATATATATATATATATATATATATATATATATATATATATATATATATATATATATATATATATATATATATATATATATATATATATATATATGCATGTTTGTCGTTTTTGTATAAAAGTATAGTTAGTTGGAAGTGTTGAGTTGAGCATGCGGATAGTATACGAGTCATCATGACTCGATCGAGTGGGTGTAACTCGATCGAGTGGGTTGTTTTTTGTTTCTGGGCAGTAGTCTATTTTTGGGCACTCGATCGAGTGGGATCAGCTCGATCGAGTAAGGAGGTGGCTCGATCGAGTACGTTTTTGGATGCATTCTGGCCAGGTTCTGGAGTCGAGGCACTCGATCGAGTGAGTGGCCAACTCGATCGAGTGGCCTCAACTCGATCGAGTGCGTTATGTTACTCGATCAAGTAGGTTCTGCACATGTCATATACGTGTTTGAGATGTGGGATGTGTGTTTATGTTTACCTTTCTCTTATATAATGCAAAGATGCTGCCAAAGAGAAACGCGTTGTATGCCAGGGCTGAGAATATGAGCATTGATGAGATATTTAAGATGTTGGAGCACCAAGATGCTTTCATTGAGGCTCTAAAGGAGTTCGGGAAAGATAAAGAGACGGGTGTGGATTTCGCCAAGATGAGTATAAACATATATAGCGAGGTTTAACCCAAAGGAGTACATGGGCACAGGTGCGCCAATTCTGCTTGATAATTAACATAGAGAGACGGAAAACATACTCAATGTGGTTCATTGCCCAGAGGAATTTAGAGTGGAACAAGCTGCGTTCTACTTGAGGGAAGCGACCGGAGAGTGGTGGGATAAGATTAGGGAGAGTGCTCTAGACCTATATGTGAGACATGGGCTATCTGATATACCTTGGGTTGAGTTTAAGAAAGCGATGAGGCGATAGTTAGTGCCGGAACATGTGCGTAGTAAGTTCAGAGAGGAGTTTGATGACTTCAAGATGACTTTAGATATGACAGTGGCTGAGGACTATCACACGTTCAATGAGAAGTCTAGGTATACTGAGGAAATGGGGCTGAATTAGGAGAATTTAGTGTTGAGATTCGAGAAGGGTTTGACACCCAAGATCATGAAGAAGCTGCAGGTAAGAGTCCTTACAGATGTTAAGGAGGTATATGAGCACGCTGGGAGAGCTGAGAGGTTAGTTGAGATGGCTAAGGAGAATAGGGAGAGAGCTTCTGAGAAGAGGAAGGCTGAGAGTGAGGGTGGTGGACAGTCTAGTTATAAGAGGGGCGGCCATAACCAGGTGAGAGGTTACTCTTCAGGATCGGGGTTCAGTGGAGGAGCTTCTTTTGGGCGTGGTCGTGGTGGTGGTAGTAGCAGCTGGGGGTTATCTTGCTTTAATTGTTGCGGTGTGGGCCACAAGAGACATGAGTGTACACGTGCTGTGGGCAGGGGTTTCCAGAGACCATCACATGGGAGTTTCTCTCAAGGTCCATCTCAGAGTTATGCTACTAACAGGCCGGCTGGGTCGTGGAATAATCAGGGTGGTCAGAGTAACAACAATGGTGGGGCTAACCGAAATGGCGGTAATTCATGTCAGAGACCAACGACGAACAACAACCAGGGATCGAATGTTAAGCCGTCTGGTCGGAGGTTAAACTCGTCATCAAAAGTCACCTAACCAAAACAATATTTATAACTTTACAAACTACTCTTAGTAAAGAGGCAAGTAAAGGCCGGATCCCAAGGGACGGGTATTGATGTAGGATTTTCAATTGCAAATGGTTGTGTCTAAGGGTGCCGCAATTTGGGTTGAGATAGGAGATCAACTAAACTAATCAACAATATAAAAGTAAAGTAATAAAAACAAGCAAGATGATTAGAATGAGATGTAAACAATTGATTAAAGGCACTAGGATGTCATGGGTTCATAGGGTATTCATGGGATTTGATCATACAAACATGTTTTCTACTAGATGCAAGCACTTATTGTTGTGATGGGATCGAGTTAGTGTATATCTTACAATCCCTATGAAGGTTCGGGTCCCAGAGCCGAATCGATTAGATTGTACAACACCTACAAGTCGACTTAGTCCTCCCTATCCAACTATATTCATAGTCTAATGAGTCTCGAGTTGGTTTATGTCTTACAAGTCTAATTGAAAAGATAAGTGACGGGTAAAAAATGCAAGGATTCATAGGCTAGCATTTCATCAAACATAACATTTGCATAAGTTGGAATCACATCAAGCAAGCAAATTAATTATGAAAACATATTAGATTAAGCATGAATCAATCCCCATGTTGGTTTCCCCCAATTCCCCATTAACCCTAGCTAAGGAAACTACTCACTCATTATCATGTTTAACATGCTAACAAGGTTGTCAATCATACTAGCAAGGCAAAACATGATGAACAAATGAAAGTGATTAACAATAATTAAAAAGGATTAAGAGAGAATTATACCTATGAAGATGATTCCAAATAATAAAGCAAAGAATAATAGAAGTACTTGATGATTGATGGAAGGTTGTTAAACCTCCAAATAAACCCAAATAATCTTCTAATTACCCAAAATGAATGATGAACAATAGAGAAATTAAGGAAACATTAAGAAATAAGATTTGTATTAAGACTAGATTAAGAGTTGATTACAAGATTAAGATGAGATTACTAATTGATTACAACTTAATTAAGAGAGTATTAAGATAGCATGCTAATCTAGGTAGTACAATCGTTTTACTCGGCCTTCCTAGGCCCAACCCAACCTATTCGACCAATCGTCCCGTCTGGACGGTCCAAATTCTTATCTGGGCCTAAGGATGGATAGCGATTGACGTCATCCATACCATGATGCTTACTCATATTTGTATCAAGGGCTTTCACTACTCGAAGAAATGGACTAGGAACCGACCTTACTCATGTTTGGCACGGACCTCTCCACAGATCCGGGTTTGATTGCTCGGTTTGGCAACCCACCCTTTTAAGCCAAAACCCTTTAAATGCACTCAACATACCGTTGTAATGCCTGTTTTAATGCTTGTATCATATGTGATCACCATTTTTCTAAAACCAAACCATGACGAATTTTGTAAAATCAAAAACCTTTTTCAAAATGTAAATATTTTCGAGAAATGGCCCAAATTAGCGCAAAATGAGTCGAAACCCTGTCCAAATATCGAGTCAAAATTGGGGCCTCAAAACCCATTTCAAAACCTCACTTCGAGTCAACACTCCTACAACTACACTACAGTTGATTAGGACAAACTTTTAGAAACTTTGTCATTTTCAAACCTCACTTGACACAAGTTGCACACTCCCACTCCATAATTCGAGTCTTTTCTTTGAGTAAGTGTGCTAGAGTGGTCGATCATGTTTTGATTCGTCGTCGATCTCTTATCCAGTTTCCAAGATGCCTGAAACTAGTACCACAAGTGCCAACAGTCAACCCCAAAATGGTAATGATCAAATCCTAGCTGCGCTCGCTCGTCTCCAAACAAGCTAAAACCAAGTTTATGATCGCCTCAACACAATCGAGGGCCGAATTGTTGCTGTAGAAACTAGGCTACCTCCTGTAAAAGCTGAAGTTCCTAGTGAATTTGTGAATGATAACCTTCCACCCTATTTTGGACAAGTAGAAATCAAATCTCCAGTAGGTCTTACTGAAGCTGAAAAGCGACTCAAATACTTGGAGGAGAAACTAATGTACCTCAAAGGAGATGATATCTATAGAGAAAACAATCGCAAGTATGAGGCCGTGAGCGCCAAATTACCAACCAACTTCAACATGACTGATATCCTAAAGTTCAAGGGACATGAAAACCCTTTGAACCACAATCGTGCTTTCAAAGACTACATGTCTATCAAAGGCATCAAACCTGAGATGTTCTTAAGGATCTTTCCTTCATCTCTCGACACCATTCCTAAGCAATGGTTCTACTCTCTAGAGCACAAGAACATTGCCACCTGGGATGACGCCGTAATCGAGTTCGCTAAAGAATACAAGGATAATGCTGAAATCCAAGTCAATATGCGCACCCTAGAGGTTCTTACCCAAAATGAGAAAGAAGGCTTCACCGACTTCCTAAGTAGGTGGAAGAAGACTAGTACACAACTTGTCGAGCGTCCGGATGAAGCTACCTGTTAGGCCTGGAAATCCGCAGACCTTCCTGATCAGTATCTCACCTGAACCTGACTACCAGGCTGTCAGGGTGTCAGGCTATCAGGGCACATGAAGATAGGCGTCAGGCCATGAAGAGGACAACGGTCAAAATATCAGGACGATATTAGACCATATACGCGTATAATAAAGGAATTATATACGCAGCATTAAGTGTGAAGATTACGCAGTAAACGCAGCAATTAAGGGAGGAATAATTAGCAATTATTACTGGCAATTATGGAGAATATTCTGCCTTTAATGCCGGATCAAGCAGCCGTTCAGGGAAGAAGACTATATAAGGAACACTTTGAAGATACTAGAGATCATCTCATTCATACGCAAGAAGAAGCATACACAATACTTAGAGAAATACAGAAATTGTTATAATCATATAATTATTCTCCTAAATAATATAGTGAAATCCTCTCCTGGTTTGGTGCCCGTGGTTTTTTCCCATTCAAGGGTTTTCCACGTACAAAATTGCTTGTTTTATTGTTACTGTTGTTATTTCATTTACCACTGATTATTGCACCCTGACGACCTGACCAACAGACTACCTAGAGCTAGTTAACCTTACACAACTCTACCCTGACCTGATTTCGCCTTGCGTAAAATCCACACAAAACAATTGGCGCCCACCGTGGGGCATCTAGCTCTTTAAATCCTTTTTTCTTATCTTACAAAAACTCAAAAACCTACAAAAATGGCTCAACCCACCGTTGAAGAACAATTGAATGCAACTCTCCAAAAAATCACTGAGTTGGAAAGCCTGAAAGAAAAAGTGGCTCAAATCAAGGTAAATCCCGCAATTAAAAGAATCTGAGTTAGCCCCAAGCAAAATTGAAAAAACCCAAGGGGCAGGCTTTAGATTCCAACCAAGAACCCCATTTTCATCAATCATTAAAAACATTGACTTTTCCAGTTTTGGGAGCCCAAGTATCCCTAAAGCCATTAACGTAGATGGTGATGATAAACCAAAAGATGATGATAAAGAGAAACCTGATGAATCTGCAGCAGCCATCATGATGGCAGTAGTTCAGGAGATCAAGAAACTCAACGAAAAATTCGATAAGATATCGGAGTACCGCCAAAGATGGAAGAAGTCGCACTGACAGACTATGCTCGATTCGCCTTTCATAGACGAAATAGCAAAAGTAGACCTACCAAAAAAGTTCACAATTCCCTCCATGAGAGTCTATGATGGAACCACGGATCCACAAAATCACGTGGCTCTTTACAAGCGTAAAATGTCACTACATCTATTCCCAAATGAGTTCGCACAAGTTTGCATGTGCAAGGGATTTGAACGACCCGACCGCCCCGCCCCGCAATGGTACATCAACCCGCCAACCGGCAAGATCCATTCCTTTGCTAACCTGATCAATAGTTTCAACCAAATGGTTTGCAAGTAGCAGGGAGTTGGAGAAACGATCTAGTGACCTTTACCGAGTTACACGAAGCCCGATGAAACTCTCAGACATTTCTTGCAAGATTCAACAAAGAGAAAGTGTCTATACCCGTGTGTGACGTTGGAACAAAGAAAGGAGGCATTCGACAGGGGTTACTACCATACAATGACCTATACAAAGAAACTCACTAAGTATCCCCGCCACACTTTCGAAGATGTTCAAAGCCAAGACTCTTGCTTTCATCAGCCGAAGAAGATAAAAGCTACAAACTTGGATCACCCAAGAGATCGAAGGACCATGAAAGAAGCAATAGGAAAAGCAACAGAGGGAACCGATGGGGTATATTCTCGCACCACGACCGAGTCAACATATTGAGCAAGGTCAAAGATATCCACAAAGAAGTCAACGACTTAGACAAACTTAACCGACGCAGCCTGGCCTGTCGGCCTGTCTCTTGGGTCTCGGCTGGGACAACTAGCCAGCCGGGGCACATATCCGCGTACTCATATCCAAGACCCCTCGGCATAGAGTCAACAGGGCCCGCCGGCCTGCCATGGGTCCCTCGGCCGAGGGTAGATCAGTCTTTCCACCTGCTAGCCACTTGGCCACTACGTGACAAAAGGTGAAAGTCTATAAATACTCCTCAACCCTCATTGAGGAAAGGATCCGAAATATAACCTAAACACCTCATAATCTGGTAATATCTTCCTTATCTCTCTACAATATATACTTCGCCAAGTAACACACAACTTAATCCTTTTAAGTTTACTGACTTGAGCGTCGGAGTGAGTTCGCTCGGTACAAAGCCGAGCCCTCAGTTTGTTCATTGTTTCAGAAGACCGAAAGGAGGATTCAATCAAAGACGTCATTCTACAAGCCACGAGTGGTAACAAATAACTGCTTCGGAACTACACCCGGAACAATTGGCGCCGTCTTGTGGACAGCGGGCCGCCCACGGGGGCGCTTGGTGAGAAACGAAACAAGCGTTTGCATTTTGTATGGAGTCGCCACAAATTTTTATGGGAAATTGGAACCGTTCGAATACCTCGCGTTATGTCAAGACACAAAGTAAAGACATGAACACTAAGCAATCGTTACCCTTAGCATTCTATGTCTAGAATGACTCTCGTGGATGCCAATGAACACGGGTGCTCACGGAGATCTGGAGTAAGGGGTGAGGGTACGTATTAGGAAGCTCTTTTGATCGAACGCCTAATCCCGCCCGCCTCGATAGCGGCCTCTACTAATGATTAGGGAAGTTATTCGTACTTGATATATCGTCGGCTATATGCATGCAATGCAACATCCAAGTTTTAATCCTAGCATGTGAGATTTAGACTAAGTCGGTTGACAAATAGTTTAGCATACAATTTGGTCGAAGTTGGATTTAATATTGATTACATGTGAAAACATACAAACAATAAAAGAAATACAATAATGATAAATTACAATAATGGAAATTACAATAATTACATTGGAATAGGCGATTTATGTCGAAAATACCTTTAAAACGGATAATTTGAGAAAAAGAAATAAAGAATAAAAATTACGAGCAAGTCAGAAGGTGATAATACGGATAATAGTTAATTAATACGTAAACTATTTAAACTATGTCAAGGCATAAACGGAGTTCAGGGACAGAACTCAGCCAGGAACAGGCGCAGCAGAGCTGCGTCCCTTTGAATAGGCGCAGCAGACGCTGCGTCTATTCCGTGGCTCAGTTTTGGCTGTGAAGCCGTATTTGCAAGCCGTTAATGTCGATTGATAAATTTAATGATGGATTAAATTATTTACTCGGATGAAAGTGATTAACAGGTTATTTAACATGTTAATAGGTCATAAAAACAGTAAAACATGGATGAGACGGATGCAAACGGATTAATTACATGATGGAATAATGACAGAAGTGAAAAATATTAATGAGTCCTCTATTGAAATCAATTAACTAGTCTAAACATGATGATATATAACGAATATGCGATGAACATGCGAGTGAATAGATGAAAACTATATCAAAGGCGAATTCCAGAAACCCAATATGAACAAATTGAATCTCTACAACCCGGAATTGAATTAAACGACGAAAACCCGCAAATATGAATTACTTGGGATTTAAGTCGGATTTATGATGATTTAAACATGTTAAAGACGATGAATAATATACACATGTGACTTATATGTTATGAAGACGAGGAATTAACAAGCGAACAAGCAAAAGAAAGATTTTGAATACGAATTACAGAGGACAAACGAAGAAGAAAGGAAGCAGGAACTGCGGCAGCCTCACGAAGAGGCGCAGAGAATCGCGCTCTTTCAAGAGGCGCAGCAGTTGCTGCGTCCATTCTCGACGGTTATTTACTGGAAATCCGCAAAAACCGGTTTTAACAAAGGGTTTTAGAAATCGGTTTTAACGGTATTTTCGACGTAAATCTTACAATTGATGATACGAAAAGGTAAAATACAATTAGCAAATAAGGATTATACAGCCTCAGACTTACATGTTGACGAAACGAGAAGAACTAAAATATCGATTAGTGATGCTCGACGCGAATGCAAAGAGAGTGCCCTCGTAAGAGGAAAACGATTGATTAATTAAGTTGATTAAGTGTAGTTGGTCAAATTGGTCGGTCATGCAACGGAGAGGCTGGTACCCGGAAAGATCCGAGCTTACGTGGTCGAAAGTTCAAGCACGTAGGCGCCAATAAGTAAGAACAAAGTCTAGAATGCAAAGGGAGAAGAGAAGGGCGGACACTCGCGTGAGAAATATGAGGAGCGGAGGCTCCTATTTATACTAATCACGTGAAGGAATTAGGGTTTCGGAGACTCTTTGGAAGTGAATCTCGGAAAGATATGAAAAAGATACGAGAAACATGCAGAAAAGGGCCTGGGAAGAGGCGCAGCAGCCCATCGCGTCTCTTGGAAGAGGCGCAAAGACTGGCGTCTCTATTCCTGTGAGGTTTCCTCCTGCTGAAGAAAGATTTCCGCGTTTGAGTTATGGTAGGACGGAAATAATTCGATTTCCTTAATATCTTATATGAATATTACGGGATATTATTTGCCAAAAGATAAAATTTTGTGAAATATGGAATAGAAATATCCGGAACATTCCAGAACATTCCGACTCGGGATTTAACGGTTATTAGAAAATGGAGACGGTTTTAGGCCCGGACTCCGAATGTACTCTAATTACTGTCAAAACAACCGTGTCGGGACGTAGATGACAACTAAGAGGTCGACATTAATATTTGAGCAATCACTTGACGATAATCTTACGAACTGTCACAAATCGCTCCGCGTATCAAACATGCGGCCCAATCATCACCGGGTGGTTTGCAGAAGGTGCAGAAATGAGGTATCTACAGAGCCCCCACTTTGACTGAGGCTTGGACAAGGCGAAAGTCAAAGTATAGCCATCAGGTCAATCGAAGATTACAACCTGACGACTATGGCGACGCGAGGCGGCTCAAGGGGTCTGAACCAAGGACCTATCGCCGGGAACATTTTAGAGTCTGTCGACTATCGGGGAGGGTCGTTTAAAGTCCATTAGACTACGTAAGGAGGCTCGCCAGCCATAAGAAGAGACCATACCTGAGACTTCTTCTCGAGATGCTTCCGGAGTTGCGTAAGAGCTAAGGTTGAGCATGGGAGCAAAGGGTAAGACCTAAAGGGTTATGTAAGGATTGTGTTAGGGTGTAGGACCCTAAAGGAAAGCATCAAGGAAAGGAGGTCAAAAGTAAGTTCAACTTAAGGGGTAAACCGAAGGTTGGGTATAGGAACTCTATCGGTTTGGGGAATTTGAAGGCTTATGAACCTAAAAGGATTGGGATCCTATAGCTAAAAAGTCCTAATTTCGGGTTTACGAACCTAAGAAAGAAGGCTTTGGGTTTGGGAACTTCTGGAGAACGACACCCTCGTCGAACTCCGCGGGGAAACAGGAAATATTGAAAGTAGCAGGACACGGCTGGGAACTGCTAAAGGGAAAACTGCTTGGATAATCTTCGGGAAAATATTGCAAGTAGCAGGACACGGCTGGGAACTGCTGGAGGGAAGGATCTGCTTGGGTAAACGTCGGGAAAATATTGCAAGTAGCAGGACACGGCTGGGAACTGCTGGAGGGAAGGATCTGCTTAGGTAAACGTTGATCCTCACGTCTTGAGAGAGACAGTACGTCCGCTTACTCTCGCTAGAGACATCATGGGGAATTATTCTTCTTGTCATGAGAGGGAAAGTATATCCGCTTACTCTCGCTTGAGACATAATGAATATGTGTCGAATTTTTGTAAATAAGCAAATGCTCGTTGCGACAAGCAAAATGGGTCTTGGAAGGAATAAACAATCTGCCGCTGGCTTGGAAATGAGAGCCGGAACGAAAGAAAATCGTCGAATGGACCCGAAAGAGTAAAATAGCATTGGGGAAGAGGCGCACCAAAGATGGGCCCACGAATAACGAACTTATAACGAATTTTTGAAAATTCGTATGGAGGGAACAAAAGGAAGAGGCGCAGCAAGAGCTGCGTCCCTTGAAAGAGGCGCAGCTACTTTCGCGTCTATTCCCCAATTTGCCTTCCCTGCGTAAAAACGCGAAAATCAGAGGGATTGTTTCATTTGCATTCGAAACACAAATCACTCATTTCTCTCTCAAATCTTTACCATTTCCGCCAAGTTTTGATTCAAAAGCTTGCTTTAAACATGACTAATCGAGGTATGTATCCCAATCTTGCATTAATCATCTTCATTTGTTGAATTTTGAGCTGCGACATTTAGGGTTTTCGACCCTTTTGATCGAAAATTTGGGGCTTTTCCCCCAAATGGATTTGCCATGTTAAATTGATGTTAGAAATGGATAGTAGGTAATGTTAGGAACATAACCATGTATTTGCTTCGAATTTTTGTCGAGTTTTGAGCCTTTGAGTGAAATTTTGAGACGGTTTTACAGCTAAACCCCAAATTGCCTCGAAAATAGCCTTAGGATTGCCCATTTGCGATGAAATTTGGTACTTGGGATCCTTGAATGATGGGTAAAACTTCTACCATCTTGGAATTTTGGTTTGTGACAACTTTGTCAGGACACCTTTCTAGGGCATAATCGCCGTTATAGCGAAATGCTGCCGAAATTTCGACTTGAACCCGGAAGTAGGCTTTGAATTAGACTTGACTTGACCCAATTTATCACATGAGCGATCGGGTTGATGGGAATATGGCCAAGGATGGCAAGGGAAGGGCAATTTCAGGGCTTTGAAGGCTCGAAAACTCCTTAACAAAGGCTTGTCGTCATGTGACGCGGCCTGAATTTGCTTTAACGTTGCAGGTGATGAGGCTACTACTTCTGGGAGGACTCCCATGGAGATAGACGCCGCCATCGTTGAGGAGGCTTTAGAGCGTGCATTCACCGCGCGGTGATGGTCCGCCGAGTTCCACGAGGAGGAGGCCGTCGAGGAGGAGGAGATCCCGAGACGGGCCAACGTCGGGCGAGGAGGTCGTCAGCTGAGGGGAGCTCCTGCGTGGGCTAAGACCTGGGAGAGTAGGCACCTCGTGTGGGCTGCAGAGGGTCACCTGTCCTACAGGACGGTGAAGAGCTTGGTAAATAGGAATCCACTACTCACTACCTGTCCTCTTTCATTCTTTTTGTCCAAACTTCTTTTCAAATTTCATTCAAAACTAAAGATAGCTTTGTTTCAAATCATATTAGGAGGCCGGGAACATCAGGTCGTTCTCGGGTTACACGACAGCGATGTAGCACTACGAGCAGCTGTCGGCGGAGGAGAGGGCCATGATCGAGCGTGGAGCGTTCGGTCCTCCGGGCAGTGTCCGGAGGGATATCGTGAAGAGGAAGTTGCGGGCTAACCTTAGCCTGGTCCGCGCTTTCTTGGACCGATTCTGGGATACGACTTCCACGTTTCACCTGCCTTTTGGTGAGGTGGGAGTCACTTTGGAGGATTACGGCATGATTTCTGGTCTGCCGTGTGGGACCGAGGAGATGGTGTGGCCGGAGACTGCCATGAGGGCGGACTCGACCGAGGCGAGGAGATTGATCGGCTGGAACTTGTCGCCGAAGGTCGTTCATAATCTTGCCTTTGGTACCCGTTCTTACGTTCGAGACTACTTTGCGGGGAAGACCCGTGCCCGGTGACGATCGATGGGAGGAAGACGGCTCCTCCTCCCTGTCACAGCAGAGCAGAGGGGGCCTGCCTCGTGGCTTTGGTGGTTTCTGTCTTCGATTTACCTCGGAGACAAGGGCGAGAGGTCACGACGAAGCTTCTTCCCTTTATTTCGACTGAGTTCCCTAGGCGCCGGGACTGGTCATCACTGGTTTTGCGTCCTCATCCGCTTCATGAGGGCCATTGTTCGTCCGAAGCTGATGGAGAAGGGGACTTCTCCTGGTGCTGTCGGACCTGGACTACTGTTGGAGGTATGAACCTTCCTTTAGACCAAAGTAAATTCCTTTCTTTATCAAATCACGAAAGATTGTCATTGATTGTTCTGCATTACAGGCGTGGGTGTACTCCTACTTCCCGAGTCTCCCGCCCAAGAGGACAGAGCCGCTGGAGAGGGCCTATCCTGTGGTGAGGGATTGGGTGATGTGCCGGACGAAGAGCAAGCGTTCTTCTCACAATGTCTACCGGCGGGACGTGAACGCCCTTCAGCTGAGCAGCGTAAGTATCCCATCCGTATTCATTTATACTTCTTATCCTTTGCCTTAAATTGATCATAGGAATGATCTTTGCCTTATCTTGTCGCAGTGGGTGCCCAGACCTTGGGCGGAGTACACTGGAGCGCCTCCTTTTGTTGCTGAGGTCCTTCGACCTAGGAGCCCGAGCCGGCTGCTGTTGAGGATGTCGATGGGTCCTGTGTGGTACTTGGGCGAGCGTTTGGCTCGTCAGTGCTCTCGGGACGCGTTGACGGTTCCGGTCGATCCTCCCAGACGATGTTTAGGAGCCTTCGAGGCCGAGAGGAGGCGGACTTGGCCGGTGCCATGGCGATGACCTTCTTCTCCTCGGCGAGGACTACTCGGCGTTCCTTTACGGGAGGTCATACTAGCCGGTAGTGGTGAGTATCTTTTACTTTTTCTTGATTTGATTTTGAGAATTACGACGAAAGATCATCGATTAATGAGAGCTATTTGTCTTTGCAGGAGGTCGAGGCGGCGGGCATCGAGCCCCCAGTGTACCCCGAGACCCTTGAGTACACCGACGCGACCGGGAGGACGACGATCTCCGAGCTGCGTGACTTTGACGTAGCAGTGACGGATGCTGGCCTAGACGACTGGCAGCATCTGATTCGGAGGGTGAGTTTCTAACTTGTATAACTTTCGTGTAGGAACACATTTGATTGAGTTTGTTCAATTTGCTGAGAATTTCCTTTGAAAATGCAGGTCGCGTCGTCCCGATTCGTGGCACTATGGAGGTTGGCCAACCGGCTGCGAGCTACTGCCATCTAGGCACTCGTCGGTGGTCGAGGTCGTCAGGTATGAACCTTATTTGATATCTTTTGATTTTTGATTTTCAATTTTGCTTGAACCGATTGACATGAGCCAATTTATTGCTGTTTACAGGGTGACCGCGAGCTAGAGCGAGAGTTGACCAAGTCTCGGGAGGAGACAGCTCGCTTGTTGAGGGAGCTCGAGGTTTGGGACGCCGAGATCGCCGTTCTGGTGGCGAGAGTTGCCGAGTTGGAGGGTGCCCAGCAGTAGTTTTGTGTAGTTTTGTAGACTTGTACATTTGGACATCTGATTTTGAACATTTTTGGACTTTGTTTGGGGCGCAAGCCCCCAGTTTGCTTGTACATTTGCTCTGTTTGGTGTATATACGACGGCCTGAGTGCCTTTGCTGCTGGGTTGTGTTGCTTGTATTTGCAGGTTAGTTCTTGAACAGGTTTGGTAGATGACGGTTTACGCCGTCATGCTGCCGAAATTTACATAGAAATCACGCAAAACATACATTTATATACATATGGCCTTAATTAGCGCAAAAATGAGACTCAAAAGAACGCAAAAAATGCAAAAATTTTGCCGGAAATGACCGGACGGGTAGGGAGGGTTACCCCCCTAAAAAAAGAAAAAAGAGAAATCTATAAGTTAGGAAATGTAGAAATGAAATGCTGAAATTCGTTAAAAATGAAAACAAAAGAAAATTATTTCCAAAAAGAAAATGAAAGTTATTTCCTAAAAAAAGAAAATGAGAATTATTTCCTAAAAAGGAAAGAAATTAAATGTGATGAAATGGCGAAGGTATCGACGTCGTCTCGAAATGCGCGCCCGCGAATTTAGGAAGCTTGAAGCATGGTAATCTCCTCGTATTTACCAAAATAAAACCCCGCAGGAATAGGAAATCATGCGTTATAGAATTAGGAAAGATCCAACGCGGAAATCACAGCAGTGAGACTGGGGAAGAGGCGCAGCATGAGTTGCGTCCCTTTGAAAAGGCGCAGCAGGTGCTGCGCCTTTTCCCAAGCTGGTCCGTTCTGGCGGATTTTTGGAAACAACAACTAGTATAAATAGAAGCGTCGACGGAACTATAATTCACATAAATCTTCCATCTCTTCTTCGTCTATTCACATAAAACTCCCAAAATAAATCTTTAAAAGAAAATTTTCATCATGAATACTTTGGAGATCCGCTTGAAAGAATGGACCAACGAATTTTCAAATATGGAGAAGCGTGACATGGGTGCTTATAACCTTGGGTCTTTATTGAGTTTGAAACTCATTAAGGTTGTAAAACCGTTCTTGGATGCTTGCCTTGACTATTGGGACCCGAATTATCATGTTTTCGCGTTCCCAGGAGGTGACATTTGCCCATTTCCTGAAGAAATAGCTGCTATTGGTGGGTGGGATCCCGAACATTTACCTGCCATTCCTTCCACTTCACAAGGGTATAAGAGCAAATTCAGAGACTTGCTTGGACTGACCCGACTTGAGGTGGATCGTCTAGTTACCCCGAAAGGCGTGAGAATGTTGGACTTTATAGATCGATTCATCAACAGGGCCGACCCTACTGTCTCTCATGTTGCTAGGAGGAGGGCATTTGGCTTTTGTTTGTTGCACGTGTATGTCTTCCAAGGGCACGTGGATGAAGACTTGAGAGGTGATCCCCGTCTTTTGGGCCTTATTGAGCAAATGGAGCTGCGCAGGAGCCCAGCTTGCTTATACTTAGGAGAGATTATTTTGGGCTTGGATAATAGGAAATCCAACCGCGATCTGCCGTTCTTGGGGAGTCCCGTCATTCTGCAGGTAAAGACACACTTTTTTTTGTCTTCTTTTTTTTTTCGTTTTTTTTTTTTTTTTTTCGTTTTTTTTTTTTTTTTTTTTTTTTTTTTTTTTTTTTTTCTTTCGTTTTTTTTTTTTGATGTCTAATACCTGCTTTTGGTAGGTTTGGCTTATGGAACGGCTCCGATTGATCGAGCCCCCAGTTCATGCACTTTCCTATCATTCCCGTTCGATTGCGATGAGGACGCGGTTGTACATGGTGGACTTCACCCGGGTCTGCGATTATTGGAAGAACAAGCTGAAAAGTGATGATGGTCCATTGATTAGGTGGGTCGCATGCGTGGGTGGCACCTCAAGTCCATCCCGGAGTGTCTTCTTTGGATCCCACTAGGTCCGTGCGCATTCCGGGATTGGAGTTTATGATATGCATCTTTCCGGAAAGACTGATGAGGCAAGTTGGGCTGAAGCAGACAATCCCGAGGCTTGATACCGTCCCGCAGACTGCTATGGCGCTTACTACCGAGAGCCGAAGGGAGTGGGCTATTAAATGGGCCCAAAGAAACATGTGGTTCTTGAACTTCTCCGCCAATGCTTTGTGGGTGTCGGATTCCTATCTTAGGTGGAGAAATGCTGCAACTCTGGAAGATCGCGAGAGACTGAGGAAACGCGAGCCTATTGACTAGAAGGTGCGCGAGGGAGAGAAAGAGAAGGAGAAGCATCTGACAGAGGGAGAAGAAGAAGCCGGGTTTCAAGTCATTCATCCTTCAAAGAAATCAAAGACTACTCCGCGAGATGGTGGTTGGCAAGAATGGAAGAGTCAGGCCTCGAGAAAGACCGTTGGTGATTAGGTCTGAAGTGGTGCAAGAGCGCCCAGCTCGAGGTCGTGACAAGAAATATGACAAGAATGACAAGGGCAAAGGGAAGATGGAGGAGTAGCCCGAGTCTTTATTTATTATTTGATTATTATTATTATTGTTGTTGTAATAAAAAGGAGGGATTTTTAGAATCCTAGCCTATTCTATTTTTATTATGTAACGCACTACTATAATTTAGGAAATGAATGAAATAAAAAAGGTTAAATGGTCATGAAACCGTTGTGATTTTTCTTTATTATTCTTGTCGAATTTCAAATGCAATGCAAATGTCCTTCTATTTACATTTTAGATATAATGGGTTGAATCCCGTGAAGGATTGCCTACGTATTCACTTTTAAAAAAGCGAAATCAAACCCTTGCGCGTAGTTCGAGTAAATGTAAAAGAATAATTGTTCGAAGCAAGAGCTTGTAATGAACATAGAAAATAAGCATGAGCTTTTGCTTACTCTGGAGGTGCGAATTTAGTTTGTTTGATGATATGAGGATGACAATTTTGTCAAAATGCAAGAGCACAGTGACATTTAGCTTATTTCAGCTTGGCCAGGGGCCGTTTATTTAGTGCCACAAGAGCGACACATGGGTTTACGCGAGGCGCGTGTTTGGTCCTATTCTAGGCATAATACCGTTTCAGTTGGTCAAGGTTTGTGGGGTTTGAAAATTCATTCCCATCTAGGTCTGTGATTCTAACCGCACCCCCTGGGAGTATGGATTTGACTAGAAATGGTTCGGCCCAATTAGGTTTGAATTTTCCCCTTGGGTCGACAGGTAAAAGAGCTCTAACCGATTTGAGTACTAAGTCTCCTTCTTTGATGTTTCTTGGCCTAACCCTTTTGTTGAAAGCTCGTTTGATACGTGCTTGATATGTTTGGACATTATGTAAGGCACGTAGCCTACGCTCATCCAGGAGGATGAGTTCTTCATATCTATCCCTCTTCCAATCGGCCTCCGGGATTTGACTCTCTAGTAGAATACGCAGAGATGGTATTTCTAGCTCGACTGGTTGTACGGCTTTCATGCCGTAGGTCAAATAGAAAGGAGTAGCCCCAGTGGGCGTCCTGACAGATGTACGGTATCCCCATAAGGCAAAGGGTATTTTGCTTGGCCAATCTTTGTAGTTGTCGATCATTTTCTTGAGAATTGTAACAACATTTTTGTTTGCCGCCTCTACCGCGCCGTTAGTCTGTGGTCTATAGGGCGAAGAGTGGTGATGCTTAATCTTGTATTTGGCTAGCAATTGCTCGGTTTCAGCTTGGAAGTGTGACCCATTATCGCTAATGATCTCATGTGGGCAACCATATCGACAGATGATGTTGTTTTGTATGAACTTTGCTACATTTTTAGCCGTAAGACCAGTGTAGGAAGCCGCTTCTACCCATTTGGTAAAATAGTCAATTGCCACTAGAATGAAACAGTGACCTCCTGTTCCGGCGGGGGTTATCTTTCCGATTATGTCAATTCCCCATGCGGAAAATGGCCAAGGAGATGTCATCGTGTAGAGCAACGAAGGAGGGACATGTTGTACATTCCCGAAGATTTGACAATTGTGGCCATGTCTTACATATTTGATGCAATCGGATTCCATTGTGGTCCAATAATATCCCAAACGTGTGATTTTCTTTGCCATCATAGGCCCACTCATGTGGGGACCGCATTCTCCGTCGTGGACTTCTTCCATCACCTTTCGTGCCTGTGAATGATCAAGGCAACGTAGGACTACACCAAAAGGTGTTCTTTTGTATAATTCTCCTTGCATCAGAATGTATTGGGAAGCTAACAGGCGTATAGCACGTTGTCCCCTGTTGTCCATGTCCGGTGGATAGGTACCATTAAGCTTAAAATTCAGGATCGCTTGGAACCAGGGCTCCTGTGCGATTTCCTCTTCATCGGTGATTTGGTGGACATAAGCCGGCTCTGACCGTCGCTCGATGCACAAAGGCATTTTCATCATGTGATCTGGCATATTTATCAAAGATGCAAGTTTCGCAAGAGCGTCTGCAAATTGATTTTCCTCCCGAGGTAGGTGTAGGTATGTTACGTGATCAAAGAATTGAGCGACTTGGTCTATCCTAGCCTGATAGGGTGCGAGGCTTTCGCTTCGGATTTTCCAAGATCCTGTAACTTGGTTGATGATCAGTGATGAATCCCCATGTACTCGGAGGTTTTTGATACCTAAGCTTACCGCGCTTGTAGTCCAATGAGACAAGCTTCAGATTCTCGCGTTGTTTGTCACCTCGAAGTCGAGTTTGACAAAGAATCGGTGTATGCTCACCTTCAGGAGAAATGAGCAACACTCCTATTCCGAATCCTCTTAAGTTTGATGCTCCATCAAAGTATAGATCCCAGGAGTCTACATCTGTTTGAAGTATATCCTCGTCGGGAAATGACCAAGTATCTATGGTTTGTGCGTCGTTGATAGGATTTTCTGCGAAGAATTCGGCGACGGCGCGACCTTTTATAACTTTCGGTGGCACATATTTAAGGTCGAATTCTGAGAGCATCGAGTCCATCTCGCCGCACGTCCGTTGAGGACGGGTTTCTCGAAGAGGTATTTGACTGGATCCATTTTGGAGTATATCTTGACGGAGTAGCTAAGCATGTAGTGACGTAGCTTCTTCGTTGCCCACACAAGAGCGAGGCATGTCTTTTCGAGTTGTGAGTATTTGCACTCATATTCCAAGAACTTCTTACTAAGGTAGTAGATAGCTCTTTCTTCACTTCCTACAGTTTGAGCCAACATGGCACCCATGGCGGTTTCAGTTACTGTGAGATATAAACCAAGAGGTTGATCTCGTTGTGGTGGCATGAGCACTGGTGGTTTAGCCAATATCTCCTTGATTCGATCGAATGCCTTTTGACAATCATCATCCCACATGGTGTGGTCTGTTTTCTTGAGTTTCTTGAAGATAGGCTCACAAATCATCGTAAGTTTCGATATGAATCGACTTATGTATTGTACTTTTCCCGTGAATCCTCCGACTTCTTTTTCTCGCTTGAGGTTGTGGCATTTCGATCGAGCTTTGATTTTGGAAGGATCTATTTCTATACCCTCACAAACAACATATCCCAGAAGTTTGCCAGATGTTACCCCAAATGTGCATTTCTGAGGATTGAGCCTCATGTTGTACTTTCGTAGCCTTGCGAAGAACTTGCGAAGGTTCGTAATATGTCCCTCTCTTTCCTTGGATTTGACGATCATGTCGTCTACGTATACCTCAACTTCTTTGTGCATCATGTCATGTAGGAGTGTAGTTGCGGTGCGTTGGTATGTAGCTCCGGCGTTGATCAATCCGAACGGCATTACCGTATAGCAATAGGTTCCCCATTGGGTGACGAATGCGGTCTTATGCATATCTTCCATGGCCATCTTGATTTGGTTATAACCCGCATATCCATCCATGAAGGATAGTAATGCGTGGTCTGCAGTATTGTCCACTAATATGTCAATGTGAGGTAGAGGGAAGTCATCTTTTAGACTCGCTTTGTTCAAGTCCCTAAAATCAACACAAACACGGATTCTCCCATCCTTTTTGGGTACGGGTACTATGTTAGCTACCCAGTCAGAATACTCGGAAACTTTGATGAACCCGGCTTTGAATTGCTTGTCAACTTCTTCCTTAATCTTTAGAGCCTATTCTGTTCTCATTCGTCAAAGCTTCTGTTTCACAGGTTTGAAACCTGGCTTAATCGGAATCCTATGTTCAGCGATATCCCTGTCGATTCCTGGCATGTCTTTGTAGGACCAAGCGAAAACGTCTTTGAATTCATTTAGGAGGTCTATGAAATCGGCCCTTTCGGTAGAGCTCAAGGTAGTCCCTATCCTAAGTTCTTTGGGTTCTAGTTCGGTTCCTACGTTGATGGGTTCGGTGTCCTCTATTACTGGTCCACCTTCCCCTTCCTGTAGTATTTCTTTGGCTACGTAGGGAAGTATTTCGATTGAGTCTGGGTCTTGGTCATCCTCAGTATCATCGTAAACAGAATTACACTCAAGATAACACAAAGAGTAAGCAGAACCTGATTTATTCATATTAAGATTTGAGTAAAGTTGAAACAAAGAAGCCAACTGATCCATGGTCAGTGGCGGCAAAGGGACAGTGGTTGGGGCATTTCCCGAACTACTGTGACTACTCGAGGCTAAGCTAGGAGAAACGAAGGGAGTGGGGATCATGACAGGAGTAAACTCTCTAATGACTTCTCTAGACTCCGACTCTGACTCCGACTCCGACTCGAACTCATCGTCTTCTGGTTCTCCTTTGAACATCTCTCCTTCTCCAGTGGTGAGCTTGAAGAGTCTTCCTTGATTGTTGGTCCATTTGATCGATTTTCTCCATCCTTTCTGCTGCTTTGTGTCGGTTTCTGTGATCAACGCGGTGGGGTTGAAGCGATTGTCTTAAAGTATCATGGTAATGATCTCATCCTGCGCGGCCCTAATGAATCGATCTTCTCCAAACAATAGGCTAACCGCTTGTTCATCTAAGCACGGTGCTTGACGGGTTTTGACGGTAGGAACCGTTTCTGGAGGAATGAAGTAGCAATCATGAAAGATCTCGATTCCGGCTAACTTCCTCTCGAGATAATGCCAAGGTTCGGGAAATCCATGAAAGAGCTCTGAACTTCCTTCTTGAACAAAATATCCATTTAAGGTAGGGAGATATAGCCTCATTTGGATTCCCACGTGCTTGCGGTTTTGGACTTGGGCGAGCATTTCGAGAACTTCCTCTTTTGTAGGTTTGTACCCTAGTCCAAGTGGTATCCTTGTTGAGTTGCCTTCCTTGTAGGGTGAGAAGGTATTCTTCCGAATAGGGTTCAAAGGCATTCCAGGGAAGTATCCCTGGGATTTGAGTATGTGGTTGACCACCAAGTTGGAGTAGGGGTTATAGTATAAGGGTGCCAACTCACTTTCTATAACGCTTACACTTTGGAAGCCCCCAAGTTCGTATACGGGATCCGCAAGGACTTGATTGTTTGATTGCTTTTCGATTATTGCCTTGATGGGTGGCGAAGTGATCGTCACTACTTTGCCATTTAGTGGGATCTTGATATTTTGATGAAGGGTGGATGTTACCGCTTTGGAAGCGTGAATCCAGGGCCTTCCCAGAAGTATGTTGAATGAAGCTTCAATGTCCACTATTTGGAAGTTAACCTTTCGTTCGATTGGCCCTGTGGCTATGGTTAGGTTAGCAAGTCCTACTACTTTTCGTCGTGTACCGTCATATGCACGTACGCCTTGATTGGTAGGGGTCCAATCCGACTCTTTCATGCCTAGCTTGTATGCCGTTTTGAGGGGTATGACGTTGACCGCGGAGCCATCATCTACCAAGGTCATTGGCACATTCTTATTTAGACAAATGATAGTGATGTATAGAGCAAGGTTGTGACTAGCGCCAATAGGTGGCAAATCTTCGTCTGAGAAAGTAATAGGATTACTTAGCTTAGGTGATTCTTGGAAGACCAAGTTGACTACATCTTCAGGAGTGGAGTTATGTGCTACATTTAGCTTGGCCAAAGCTTGCAGTAAAGCTTGGCGATGTGGGAATGAGCTTGCTATTAATTGCCAGACTGAAAGATCAGCCTTTGTTTTCTGTAATTGCTTGAGCAAATGATCAGTGGGGTCATCTTCGTTGTCATTCGGTGTGACGACGTTGGTTGGACCGTTTTGAGTAGTGTTTTGATATGGGCGACCCGAACGAGTTAGGTGATCCACATCTTGGTCTTCACCATTTTGGACTATTTCTTTGACTAGGGAGTTTTCAATGAGATACTCGTCCTCATCGTCATCGGCCCAAACCCCATTGATTGCAGCTAGTTCCCTCATTCTCATGATATCGTTTTCTAGTCGTATGATTTGATCGACTAGTTTATCAACCACGGTGACTACTTCTTGCATAGTGGCATTTTGAGAGAAGGTTAGTGGCACATGTTCTTCGGGTATTGCGTTGGGATTGCGTAAAATTGTCACCGTGCTTTCTAGTTCCCAAGCTTGTCTATCTACACTCCTTGCCCATGTGATGAAGTCGGAAATGGTAGGGGAGATACTAGAGTAGAGCCCTTCTTTCTCAATTGCATGAATTTCATTTTCGATGGGAGAAATGAGGTGTGAGCAATCTAAGGTAGATTCATCACTTGTAATCACTAGAACTCCAAGAGGATTCTGAGTGTTGTTGGGTTTACCTCCTGGTGGTATTGAGAGTCGACCATCTTCAATCATATCTTGAAGCACGTGTTTCAACTTGTAGCATTTTTCTGTGTCGTGCCCTTTGCCCCTATGGTATTCACAGTAGGAATTTTCATCCCAAAACTTGGATTTCCTTTCGGGTTCGGGAGTAGGTCCAATGGGTTGGAGTTTACCTTGCTTCATTAGCCTTTTTAGAGCGTTGGAGTAAGTATCCCCAAGGTTTGTGAATTTCCTTGGTGGGGTAGTTTTCTTGGATGGCTCGAGAAGGTTAACCTCATCGGTCTTGCTAGTAGAGCCGTATGAACGACTTGTGGACCCTTGATATCCTCGACCTACCGTTTTGGAAAAGAGTCCTTTACGGATGTCATCTTCAATTCGTGTCCCTAATACGGTTAAGTGCTTGAAAGTCTTGATGTTTTGATATCTCAAATGATTGGCATAGATGGGTTTGAGATTATCCACAAACTTCTCCACAAGAGTAGCCTCATCCGGGCGTTCAACTAGTTGGGTGCTAGTCTTCCTCCACCTACTTAGGAAGTCGGTGAATCCTTCTTCGTCATTTTGGGTAAGAACCTCTAGAGTACGCATGTTGACTTGGATCTCGGCATTATCCGCATATTGTTTAGAGAACTCGATTGCGGCATCTTCCCAAGTAGCGACCTTCTTGTGATCTAAAGTGTAGAACCATTGCTTCGGGATGGTGTCAAGAGATGAAGGAAAGATCCTTAAGAACATCTCGGGTCTGATGCCTTTGATAGACATGTAATCTTTGAAGGCACGGATGTGGTTCAAAGGGTTCTCGTGCCCCTTGAACTTAGGGATATCCGTCATGCTAAAGTTAGTTGGCAATTTGGAATTGACGGCCTCATACTTGCGATTGTTCTCCCTATAAATGTCATCCCCCTTAAGGTACATCAATTGCTCCTCTAAGTATTGGAGTCTTTTCTCAGCTACAGTCATCCCCATGAGAGGATTTCTGTCTCTAGATTCATCATCGGAATTACCTATTACTTCCTCTTCTTGAGGGGGGAGTCTCCCTTCCACGGAATAGATCCGTCGTTCGATAGTTTCAAGGCGATCATGGACTTGATCTTGGGTGACTTGGATTTGCGCTAGCGCGGCTAGGATTCGATCATTACCATCTTGAATTTGCTGGAGATTTGTTTCATCACTTGATCCGGGCATCTTGGAGACTGGATAAGAGATCGGCGACGAATCAAAACACGATCGACCATTCTATCACACTTGCTAAAAGGGGAAAAATTTTGACTCGTGAAGTGGGTGTGTGCCACTTGTGTTGAGTGAGCTTTGAAGAAAGACAAGGTCTTTGAAAATGTGTGTCCTAGTCAACTGTAGTGTAGTTGTAGGAGTGGACTCGAAGTGAGGTTTTGAAATGGGCTTGCGGCCCGAATTTTGACACGACAAACGGACGGAGTTTTGACCGGATTTTGCGCTAATTGGAAGCCCTATTTCGAAATTCTTGTTTGAAAAAAAGGGTTTTGATTTTTGAAAATTCGTCATTGTTTTGTTTAGAAATGGTGATCATGTAAGGTTTACACATTTATACAAGCATTATAACGGGATGCTGAGTGCATTTAGAAGGGTTTTGGTTTAAAGGGTAGGTTGCCATACCGAACTATCAAACCCGAAGTCTGTGGAGAGGCTCGTGCCAAACATGAGTAAGGTCGGTTCCTAGTCCATTTCCTCAAGTAGTGAAAGCCCTTGATACAAACAAGAGTAAGCATCATGGTATGGATGACGTCAATCGCTATCCATCCTTAGGCCCAAATAAGAATTAGGACCGTTTAGACGGGACTATTGGTCGAATGGGTTGGGTTGGGCCTAGGAAGGCCGAATAAAACGATCTAGGAAGACCAAGTTATGAAAACCGACAATTGTCTTGTACAAACTATTCCCTAACCTTGTTCAAGTTTCACCCTTGGCTACACGTAAGTGTATTATCCCCAGCGGAGTCGCCAAAGTGTGGACAGCGGGCCGCCCACGGGGGCGCTTGGTGAGAAACGAAACAAGCGTTTGCATTTTGTATGGAGTCGCCACCAATTTTTATGGGAAATTGGAACCGTTCGAATACCTCGCGTCATGTCAAGACACAAAGTAAAGACATGAACACTAAGCAATCGTTACCCTTAGCATTCTATGTCTAGAATGACTCTCGTGGATGCCAATGAACACGGGTGCTCACGGAGATCTGGAGTAAGGGGTGAGGGTACGTATTAGGAAGCTCTTTTGATCGAACACCTAATCCCGCCCGCCTCGATAGCGGCCTCTACTAATGATTAGGGAAGTTATTCGTACTTGATATATCGTCGGTTATATGCATGCAATGCAACATCCAAGTTTTAATCCTAGCATGTGAGATTTAGACTAAGTCGGTTGACAAATAGTTTAGCATACAATTTGGTCAAAGTTGGATTTAATATTGATTACATGTGAAAACATATAAACAATAAAAGAAATACAATAATGATAAATTACAATAATGGAAATTACAATAATTACATTGGAATAGGCGATTTATGTCGAAAATACCTTTAAAACGGATAATTTGAGAAAAAGAAATAAAGAATAAAAATTACGAGCAAGTCAGAAGGTGATAATACGGATAATAGTTAATTAATACGTAAACTATTTAAACTATGTCAAGGCAGAAACGGAGTTCAGGGACAGAACTCAGCCAGGAACAGGCGCAGCAGAGCTGCGTCCCTTTGAATAGGCGCAGCAGACGCTGCGTCTGTTCCGTGGCTCAGTTCTGGCTGTGAAGCCGTATTTGCAAGCCGTTAATGTCGATTGATAAATTTAATGATGGATTAAATTATTTACTCGGATGAAAGTGATTATTAGGTTATTTAACATGTGAATAGGTCATAAAAACAGTAAAACATGGATGAGACGGATTCAAACGGATTAATTACATGATGGAATAATGACAGAAGTGAAAAATATTAATGAGTCCTCTATTGAAATCAATTAACTAGTCTAAACATGATGATATATAACGAATATACGATGAACATGCGAGTGAATAGATGAAAACTATATCAAAGACGAATTCCAGAAACCCAATATGAACATATTGAATCTCTACAACCCGGAATTGAATTAAACGACGAAAACCCGCAAATATGAATTACTTGGGATTTAAGTCGGATTTATGATGATTTAAACATGTTAAAGACGATGAATAATATACACATGTGACTTATATGTTATGAAGACGAGGAATTAACAAGCGAACAAGCAAAAGAAAGATTTTGAATACGAATTACAGAGGACAAACGAAGAAGAAAGGAAGCAGGACCTGCGGCAGCCTCACGAAGAGGCGCAGCAGGAACTGCGCTCCTTCAAAGAGGCGCAGTAGTTGCTGCGTCCTTTCTCGACGGTTATTTACTGGAAATCCGCAAAAACAGGTTTTAACAAAGGGTTTTAGAAATCGGTTTTAATGGTATTTTCGACGTAAATCTTACAATTGATGATACGAAAAGGTAAAATACAATAAACAAATAAGGATTATACACCCTCAGACTTACATGTTGACGAAACGAGAAGAACTAAGATATCGATTAGTGATGCTCGACGCGAATGCAAAGAGAGTGCCCTCGTAAGAGGAAAACGATTGATTAATTAAGTTGATTAAGTGTAGTTGGTCAAATTGGTCGGTCATGCAACGGAGAGGCTGGTACCCGGAAAGATCCGAGCTTACGTGGTCGAAAGTTCAAGCACGTAGGCGCCAATAAGTAAGAACAAAGTCTAGAATGCAAAGGGAGAAGAGAAGGGCGGACACTCGCGTGAGAAATATGAGGAGCGAAGGCTCCTATTTATACTAATCACGTGAAGGAATTAGGGTTTCGGAGACTCTTTGGAAGTGAATCTCGGAAAGATATGAAAAAGATACGAGAAACATGCAGAAAAGGGCATGGGAAGAGGCGCAGCAGCCACTGCGTCTCTTGGAAGAGGCGCAGACTGGCTGCCTATTCCTGTGAGAGGTTTCCTCCCGCCAAGAAAGATTTTCGCGTTTGAGTTATGGTAGGACGGAAATAATTCGATTTCCTTAATATCTTATATGAATATTACGGGATATTATTTGCCAAAAGATAAAATTTTGTGAAATATGGAATAGAAATATCCGGAACATTCCAGAACATTCCGACTCGGGATTTAACGGTTATCAGAAAATGGAGACGGTTTTAGGCCCGGACTCCGAATGTACTCTAATTACTGTCAAAACGACCGTGTCGGGACGTAGATGACAACTAAGAGGTCGACATTAATATTTGAGCAATCACTTGACGATAATCTTATGAACTGTCACAAATCGTTCCGCGTATCAAACATGCGGCCCAATCATCACCGGGTGGTTTGCGGAAGGTGCAGAAATGAGGTATCTACATGTCTGTGGGGAAAGATACTAGAAGCTAGTCACATTCATTCCCAAACAAAAAAAAAAACAAAAAACAAAACCCACCCAACAAGCTAAGAAGATGTCAAAACAGCCAGAAGTAATTGTGACTGACGAAACCGAATTCTGCCAAGATGATACCGTCCACAATTCAGGGATTGTGCGATCCCCACCGCCGAGTAATTCAACCGCGTACGGGATGCCAATAATACCGATACACCACGCTGCCGCCGAGCAAGTCACCATCATGGGACATGTGGTTGATGCAAAAAACCGGTTACTCCTGGACCTAATGGGTAGCACGCCGACTCACACTGTCACAACGACAAGAGCGGCGGCACCCGCACAGGAGACCAGGGCCCAAAACGTGACTCCGAGAAACTTGAACGGAGCATGGGAGGAAGCTGACCATGTCAAGACGCCGGGGGAGCCGAGAGTGCTAGTGGTAGACCTGAGTCCTTCCCGCACTCGCGGGAGGACGGCATCGCCGCAGCACCAACGAGGCCTGCCCTAGAGGAGTGAAAGAAGTCCGACTCACCAGAGTCGGAGAAGGAGTCCGACTCACCAGAGTCGGAGAAGAAGCCCTTCCCGTCACGGGGAGAGGAGCCGGACTAGGGATGCGAGGAGCCGATCGCCGCGTGTCGTTCGACACGTGGTCAGACAGCCCCTCAGCGCCTATGTCCTAGAGGTCCCGGTGCCGACTAAACTAAAGTTGCCACCCATATCATACAAAGGAGAAAGCGACCCAACCGACCATGCCGAGGCTTTCGAGTCTTACATATCGGTATGGGAGCAGCCTGATGAGGTTTGGTGCCGAGTTTTCCCAACGACCCTGCATGGGATGGCACAAAGTTGGTACAAGGGGCTACCCAATGGGTCGATATACGGTTATGGCGACCTGAGGGACATATTTTTGGCCCAGTATTCTTGCAATAAGAGAAGGGCCGTCGAGACATCGGATCTCCTGACTATCAAACAGGAGGGAGGCGAGTCTCTCCGAAGTTATGTGAAGAGGTTCGACGCCAAGGTTCAAAGATTCGTGAGCCGAACAAGAACCGGCGCCTTCCCACCGATGAAAGGCCTCCCAAGAGGGGACTTAAAAACGAGCTCATCAAGTGCGGAGGCTCGAACCTAGACTCCGCCAAGAAGATGGCCGACCAAGCCATAAAGGTGGAGGACTACCACAAAACCTGGGTAGGCCACAGCGAGGCCGCACTCGAGAGTAAGAGCCGCGGGAGGACAACCCGGATGAAAGACGCCGTGACAATAATAGGTCACGGTCTCGACAAGTCCGCCAGAAATGTAACTCGGCAGCGCCGGGGAGTTCGGGACCGTACTACCAAAAGCGGTACAATGGTCACACCCCCCGGTCGTATCTGCCGCCGAGGTCTTCGCCCGAGCAAGAACGAGGGTCGAAGTGGGAAAGGCCTCCCAAGGCGAGGGGGATGGTGACACGAGCCAAGATCGTGAGTACCACGCCACACCGGCCACTTAATCGACAACCGCTATGCATCTCAAGAATGCCATTGAAGAGCGATCCTAAGGGGAGCCTCAACAAATATGTTGCCGGAGGCCAAAAGACTAATGTCGGCACTCAAATAAAAAATCCGTCTTTGAACGGATAGGAGTAATCCATGTTGTCATCGGGGGAAACGAGAACGGTGGGTCCGCTCATGGGCACAAACGGCACCTGAACGAGCTATATCAGGCCATCAACTTTGTGCCCAAAACAGCGATCCCCGCTTCCAACATCCCCGATATAACCATTGGGAAGAAGGACTACGAGGGAGTCATCGCCCGCACAAATGACCCACTTGTAGTCCACTTGGGCATAGCTAACCACCTGGTCAAGAGGTGCCTGATTGACACAGCGCCTACACGAACATCATGTTCGGGAGTGCTTTCTCAATCTCGGTCGAAGGTTGAGGACTTGAGCCCCGCACCAATCCGTTGTACGATTTTTCCGGGGCCGGCTGCTACCCTCCGGGTCAATCAGATCACCGGTGATGTTCGGCGAGGGGAATGCGGCTAAGAATGTCCTATCTGAGTTCGTGGTCATTGACGGCTCGTCCGCCTACATAGTTCTCATAGGCCGAGTCACTCTGAGCGAGGCCGATGTCGTAATGTCCATCCGGGCCCTGACACTGATGTATGTCTCGGACCGGGGGGAAGCGCATAAGCTCGTCTCAAAGGACGAAAAAGACGAAGTGGTCAACGTCCAGATATCTGCCAGAGGGTGCAACATGCAATCCCTCAAAGTGGCGAAGAAGTCAGAGAAGGGGAAGAGCCCATCCTTACAACAGGAGGGCGACCTCATGGATGCAACTATCGGCATGGTCGAAGGAGCGAGATCAAGAAGTGGAAATTGACCCAGGGCGCACCGTAATCGCTCGGTGTCAACCCGAGCCAAAATTCAGGGGCCGCTCTCCTAGACTTGCCGAGGAAGAACAAAGACGTCTTCGCCTACTCGGCAGCCGAGATGCCAGCGTGAGCCGGAGGTAATTGTTCACAAGTGAACGTACTCTCCACCGCTCGCCCGTCAAAGCGTAAGATGAGGAACTCCTTAGTCGAGAAGGATGAGGCCATCAAAGCCGAGGTAGATAAATTACTAGCGGCGGGCTTTATCATGCCTTGTACTTATCCTGAGTGGTTAGCTAATGTTGTAATGGTGAAGAAAACATCGGGGGCGTGGAGGATGTGTGTAGATTTTACCAATCTTAATAAAGCGTGCCCCAAAGATTGTTATCCCTTGCCTCGAATAGATAGTTTAATCGACGCCACGGCAGGCTACACTATCTTGCCGAGCTGGACGCCTTCTCGGGGGTATCATCAGTATTCATGGCCAAGAAGACATGCCTAAATGCGCGTTCATCACCGGTAACGGCACATACATGTATAAAATGATGCCGTTCGGTTTGAAGAACGCCGGCGCAACTTACACAAGACTGGTGGACAAAGTGTTCCAAAATCAAAAAGGGCGAAACATTGAGGCTTACATCGACGATGCTATTGTAAAAAGCAAGTCTGACAGCGAGCACTTAGCCGATTTACACGAGACATTTTGTTCACTAAGGAAATACAAGATGAAACTTAACCCCATGAAATGCAACTTCGGTGTCCGGGCAGGTAAGTTCCTCGGCGTACTTGTCAGCGCCAGGGGAATTGATGCCAATCCAGAGAAAGTCCAAGCAATCCTGGACCTGCCGGAGCCGCGGAATCGAAAAGAGGTTATGATGCTGACCGGGAGGATGGCGGCTCTAGCCCGTTTCATCTCTCGGTCAGCCGACAAGAGCACCCCATTCTTCAAAGTGTTAAAGGGGAATAAAGACTTCAGCTGGGGGGAGGAACAGAGCACAGCTTTCAGGCAACTGAAAGCTCATCTTCAAACTCTCCCAACCCTGTCCAGGCCGATGCTGGGGGAGACGCTATACCTATACATAGCAGTTACCTCGGCCACGCTCAATGCCGTGATCATCAGAGAAGAAGACAAACAGCAACACCCAATCTACTTTGTCAGCCATACATTGTTGCCGGCCAAAAGAAATTACCCACTGATTGAAAAAGCAGCCTTTGCTGTCGTCGTTGCCGCAAGGAAACTGAAACCTTACTTCGACACCCATCCCGTGACGGTCTTAACCGACCAACCATTGGAAAAAGCATTGGAAAAATTTGAGCAATCCGGCAGGCTCATCAAATGGGCAGTAGAGCTATCCGGCTTCGGCATTCAATACAAGCCGAGGCCCTCGATAAAGGGGCAGGCACTTGCAGACTTCCTGGCCGAGTGCACATATCAAGAAGAGCCAAACCCCGGAGTATGGGAGGTGTACACCGACGGGTCCTCCACGGCGAACGGCTCGGGCCAAGCATACTTATCATCAACCCAAACGGGGACGAGTTTGAGTACGCCTTGAAATTTACCTTCTCGGCCTCAAACAACGAATCCGAATACGAGGCGGTGATAACTGGAGTCGAGCTAGCTAGAGCTGCCGGGGCGGAACACATCATTTTGAAAACAGATTCCCTTTTAGTGGCTAATCAAATCAGAGGAGAGTACGAGACTCGAGACGACGGGATGGTAAGATACCTGGAAAGGGTAAAAGCTGACACTTCAAAATTGAAATCTTTTCAGATACAATGCATCCCCAGGTCTGAGAACAACCGGGCCGACGCTCTCTCAAAGCTTGCCAGTTCAACCATCAAGAATGTCAGCCGAACCGTGCTAGTGGATATCAGGAATGCTAAAAGCATCACTGACACACTCTGCATGGTGGGCGACATAGAGGCCGAGACGACGTGGATGACTCCGATAATGAAGTATAAACTGACAAGTGAGTTACCGGAGGATCGCAGTCTCTCGCAGAAGATAAAGAGGATCGCAACAAGGTACTTGGTGTTTGAAGGGGAATTGTACAGGAGGTCCGTGATAAGACCACTCTTGAAATGTGTCGGCCCAGCCGACGCGGAGCTAATACTGACAGAAATTCACGAAGGCATCTGCGGTCATCACATGGGGGCAAGAACACTAGCCCACAAAGCTCTCCGAGCCGGCTACTTCTGGCCCACCATGCTTGAGGATTCCAGAACCAAAACCAAAAAGTGCAACAACTGTCAAATGCATGCTCCGGTGATACATGCACCTCCCCGAGACCTGCAGCCGGTACTTGGTCCCCTTCCCTTTGCACAGTGGGGGATGGATCTACTAGGGCCATTGACACGTCTGTCGCGTACCTGTCAAAAATAAAACCTAACGGTCTCAACTAAAATGTAGTAGAGGCAGTCGAGTATCGAATCCTCAGGGAGGTAATGCAACTACAGCTATCTATTTCTAATCCTATGGTAACAATTGGTGTTGATTGAATTTTTGGTTCTAAACTACGGAGTTGAAAGGAAAGAGAAATAAGCAAAGAGCAGTAAAGCAGGAAGGTGAATTAAAACTATCAATAAGAGGGGGACATGTCGGGAATTCGGTTCACTACGGTAGTTCAACAACTTAGCAGAAAGTGGCTCAGACGAACTAATGCGAGACGGATATTAGAAGGTCCTTTCGGTCCACTTCCCACCCTAAAATACCACTAACTTAACTTTCGTCCTCATTAGGGTAGTCTACTGTTTATAGCAGGCCTATTTAGTCCAATCTTTCGATCCAGGATTAATTGTAGCCAGATTAATGGGTGACATAGAAGCGTGCACTCAACTAGGTCGAGAATTACAGTTATATTGCTATAGTGACAGAGTCTCTTAATCAATTCGTCCAATTCACTCACTACGTCGTCATTATTCTACCGCAGATTCCCTAATCCCAACATGAAGGGAGATTAGCTACTCATGTCTATTGTTAAACTAACGATGTAAATTCCCGTGCAGAATACATAACGAGATAATAATAAATTGCAATAACAGCAATTAGGGCAAGAAAGAACGATAACATGAACGAGAATTAAAAGCAACAAGAAGGTTAATTATTATTAAAGGAAGAAGGAGATTACAATCTAACCAATTCCGGCGTAAAGAACAACGAGTCCGAGTGAAATAATCCCAAATGAAAGCAACAGTAGAAGGAGAAGAGTAACGTAGGAAAAAGTAGCAGTAATTCTTCTAAGATAAACTTAGATAATGGAAGAGATCCCTAATAACCTAGTTAAACGTGGGTTAAATAGGAAAACGAACAATGTTTTGCGAAAATTAAACACGCGGACTGAATTAAAGCCCACGCCCGTGAAAAACCTCTCGATCGAGTAGATTAGACTACTCGATCGACCATTGTCTCAGCAGAAGTCCCTCGATCGACCAACGACCAACTCGATCGAGGACTTAGTCATGTTCACTAGCTCGATCGAGGAAGGAACCTCTCGATCGACCAAAGAAGGGGCTAGGAACCACTCGATCGACCATCAAACAGCTCGATCAAGTACTTGTATCTTCAATTCAGCTCACGCCTCCACCCAAACACCTCGTAATGCGTGCAACGACACTTCCAAGTGCAATGTCTTACTCTGGGACATCCCGTCTCCTCTAAATGCATGCAAAAAGGACGAAAAGGAACATGGTTCCACCACTTTCGCGATCATTCCTATAAAAAGGACAAAATACACCAAAGTAGCCAATTCGGGGCAAAATACTATAAAAATAGTAGAGAAATGCATAGAAATACGTGCTGAAATAGGCCAAAAAGACTATACATTAGGCACGTATCAAATCTCCCCAAACCAAACCTTTACTCGCCCTCGAGTAAACTCAAAACTAAACTAATGGAACGGAAATGATAACTCAGAGCTAGCTTAACTTGTCTACTTGAACCACTTTAATGCAACGAAATCAACATTAAAGCTAGGCAAACAATACGCAAACGAATTATAAGTCGTTCGAAAATAAAGCGACCTATCGACCTTGCAAGACCAACAAAATCGGACTCTCACGTGGTCACTCTTCTCTCATGAAGCAAAGGGCAAATGTTATATGTAAAAGAGAGAAGAAAAGACAGTCACTCGCCTAACTGCGACCTACATAGCATGCATGCAACAAAAATGAAAGACAATTCAAGTACTAATGCACATACTCCAACCAATAATGTCCGTCACAGCCGAGGATTGCAAATAGTATGGGAATAGTGAGGTTCAGGTGAGAAAAGGCAAAACAAGTTATGGAAATGTGGAGGTAAAAGCGTCAAGCTAGTTCCTAACAGGACCATGATAAACCATCCGGATCTCAACTGTCTGAAAGACTAAACACAGGTGCCCTTCACTTGGCACAAAACTCACTAAACTGAAAGCACAATCTCCTCAAAAATATAGAATAAGAGTGGAGGAGTCAGACGGTCACAAAGTTCCCTTTTTTAAACACATCGTCTGAAACAACTAACTGAAACAACCAACCCTCTTGTCGATTGTACATCTTCGAACATCTTCTCAACTCTGACAAGAGGGTCCAACTTTTTCACAACTTTTTCTTTCTTTTTGTACGTGAATCTCATCATTTTTTTTCATTTTCTTTTCTTTTTTTTTCTTCTTCTTTCACGTTTTTCCTTTTTTGTTCTTTTTTTTTTTCAATACTTTTTTTTTCCTTCCTCCTTCCTTAACACAGACACCAACTCCAAACAGGAATTACGGACCAAACTGCAATGGAAAACATACCACAAAAGGACAGACTAACTAGCTTGACTAGGCAGGCTTGTTTGGAATGTAGCTAATGGGTCAAAAAGGCAAGTTTTGGTCAATGTGGAGCTAAATGGGTGTAAGATGTAAAGAAAGGGGAATTTGCAAGACCCTCCCTGCATGTGACACCAACTGCAAACCCGAATATGTGCATTTGACGAGAAATTGAATGTCATAAATGTGCAAATGAGATGAACATGCTATGCAAGGAGTACTACTCTCAAAATTCCTAATGAACTGGTCATGAATGGCACCAGTTATGGCTCTAAAAACTCAGAATTTTTAAGTAGTTTGCCAATTTATCAGGTCAAGTCTAGACAGTCAGCTATTATTTGAACAGAAATTCGTAGATTATGCGTATGACAAGGCTAATAACTATCAATGAAAGTGCACGGCTCAAGTGAATTGACAAGTTATAGTGCAATTTCATCACGGGAATCTACCGTTCCGACTCAACCTAAATGCAAAAATAAACGTGAAAATTTTTTGAATTTTAACATTTTCTAATTTTTTTGGATTTTTGATTTTTTTGAAAATAAACAACAAATGCAAACTGAAAAATTAAACGTGAATGCAAAACAAATGCGAGATGCGGACTCAAAGGATGCAATACCCTCCCCAAACCAAAACGGACAACGCCCTCGTTGTCCTCCAAAGATCACCACCAGCGAAATATGGGGATGGGGTATACAACCAACAAAAGGAAAATACAGGAGACGAAATAAAAAGAGTAAGAGAACATACAAAACACGAACTTCCCCAAACCAGCCAGAAAATTGGGGAAGTGAGTAGACCAGTAGCTACTCGTCGTCGGCACCGCCGTCTCCCAGGTACTCCGACTCAACAAAACGGTCTCCCCAAACCAGCAACAAACAAGGGGGACCTCTAGTCGTCATCTCAAGTGATCCTCCGGACCGGGTACGAACGGAGGATCCCTCTCCTCCTCTCTCTCGCGGCCGGTGTGCCGCCCGCTCCCCCAGAATCCGCACCTCTCGTGCTACCTCTGTCTCCTCCTCCTCCTCCTCTGAGTCAGAAGGAAGTGGAGGGTACCCGTCCACTGGGTATCGGTAGAAGGAAGGATGCGGCCACCCCTCTGGAATCGGTCGCCGGGCTCGGATATGGAACTCGTAGAGCGGGAATACAGCCAAAGCCATATCCCGTCTCATCTCGAATGTACCGCACATATCCGAAAGCACGGCATCACGACGCCCTTGGTCCATGACCTCGGGCGCCTCTAAGACAGGAGGGCAAACAAAATTGGCCGGGAAAACCGAACCAGAAGGAGGGTCAAGTGGAGGTGGAGTATGAGTCTGAGTGGGTGTAGGGCCGAGGCGTGGGGTCGATCCGGCTGGGCTCGAGTCCGAGCTCGAGAGCTAGAAGATGCTCCGGCCTCCCGCTTCCTCTTCCTGGAAGAAGAAGGAGAGGTGAAGGTAAGATGGTAGGTAGGTGGAGGTGGCCTCGCTCCCTCAGCAGCAGTAGGGAGTGGTAAAAGCGGCGGAAGGGTAGAGCACGGCAAGGTAACAGACGTGGAACCACAGATCTTCCACGTCCTCGCACTCCCCTTCGCCTTTGGGAACCAGGCGAAGACAGCCATGGCATCCAGGTCAAGGTGAGCCATCTCATCAGGTGCAGTGAGTCCAGGCTCAGTGGGGTAAAGGTGGCGGGCAATCCTAGTCACCAGCCCGCCACGGACAACGGCGGTCTTGACCCGAGTCCCAATTCCGTTCCAAGGCCGAGCTACCGGATAGGCAATGTTTAGAACAAACGGGTACCGGAGTCAATGTTGAGGTACCCCGCGAGAATCGCTAGCTCGGTGTTGGTCAAGTTATTGGGCTCGGGCGCCCAAAATGGTCTCTCCTAACGACGCAAGTAGTAACGGGCGCGAGTAAGTGAACATGAGCTCCCTTCCGTGAGTGGAAGGGGGTGTGAGAAAGAGCAGCCCAAAGTGGCTGAAGGAGGTCTCGAGGTGGGGCGGTGGGACCGTCACTAACTAGTCCCAAAACCTGCCCAAACCTGGCCAAGGTCCAGTGGTGCGACTCATTGCGGAGTCGAAAGTGAATGCAGGAACTGGAGTGGTCAGCCTCGTAAGAGTCGGTGTCAAAGGAATAGGAGCTAAAAAAACTCGTAAGTAGAGGTACGAATAGTAGCCTCCTGCATGGTAATCAGACCCGACATACCCGTCCCGTTCAAGAAACTACAGACCTCCTCATAAATACCTAAGGTCTCTAGGTCAGTCTGCGCAAGGAAACGGGTGGGGGAGAGAGGGCAACGAAGTAAAGCGGTTAACCGTTTCCGGTGAGCCTCGGTGATGAAACGTACCGTGGGCATCTTCGGTAAAGGTGTGAGAGCGCCCTCTCTCGTAACAACAGCCTCAGAAGGGCTGGAAGTGATGGCTAACTGGCTAGCCTGCTGGTGTGGCCTCGGTGGCGAGATACCAGTCTGGAAACGGGGCCTCAATCCGCATCCAAACAGAGAGAAAAGGCCTAGTAGGAGTAGTGGTCAGAAGCTCGAACCGAGCTCCCTACCGAGCCGGGTCATGCGTCCACTGTCCCTCGCAGTGAGACAAGTAGAACTGGTGCTGCAGTAGTGACCAAGGCGGAGCTAGTGGTTACAGCAGGGACCACTGACTCGCTCACGGACGAGCTGGAGGACGTACTAGTAGAAGGTGAAGAACTCGTGTCCATCCTGCAGAGAATCAAAGGGCATAATAAGAAAGAATGGCTGCTAACCGTGGCTCAAATGAAGCGTTAACCAGCATGTGACAGCAAATAATGGCCCTATTAGTCGAGAAATCCGACTTCCAGCATACAAAATCCAACAATCCTCAGTAATTTCGAAAGGTAGCATGTGAGTGATGGTAAAATGACAAGGTAGTGACTGCTAAAGGAGATAAACACAGCGTGAAAACCACATAGGGGAGCACGTAAGACTCCTAGCAGTCGAGCATCGCTACTCACAGCACGGGATTTCCCAACAATTCACAGCATATAAAGGCGATAGGGGACGGTAACGGCAATTAACAACAGTGATAAGTAAGCATGGACTGAAGTTAAGCAAGCAAGGCAACAGAAAACCGTCTGACAGTCGACACATTCGACTTACAGGAACCCTAATCGCGGAAATCGCGCAAAATTCGAATTAAACATGTAGAAACAGTGAGGAATTGCGAAAATATCATCAACAAGCTAATCAAGGGCAAATAAACACAATTTAATCGAAACAATTCGACTGGACAAGGAATTTTCGAACCCTAATTCAAATCACCTCAAAAAAATCGAATTAATTGAAGATAAAATGCAAAGAGTGTGAAAGGAACACTTACTTGATGATGATGATTCTATACAAGCAATTAAACTTCAAATAATCAAGCAACAAAGGCGGATTTTTAATCGAAAAACCCGCGAAACCCTAATTCCCTTTGAAAACCGTGAAAACAAACACAAAAGAAGGGGAAAACAAGGGGCTATTGAAGAATTAGGTGCTAGTGATAGAATGTAGGTGGTGGATTTGATGATTTTGGGCAAAAATTGGGGATTTGGGGGAAAATGGAAATCGCAATAAGGGGGAGGTTAGACGGAAATTATGGGTGAAATGAAATAAAATTAGGGAAATAAAGAGTTTTAAGAAAGAAAACTCCCGTTGTCCCTGTTCATTTCACTCGATCGAGTGGTTTTAATCACTCGATCGAGGACTTTTACTGTCCCTTTTGCTCGATCGAGTAGATATCCCATCGATCGACCTGTTCATCCTTGGCTTTTCTCGATCGAGTAACCAGCAAGCTTGATCGAACCATTTTTCACTCGATCGAGTACAAAAAGTACTCGATCGAGGACTTCCTAGTGTGGCCTTCTTTGAATTTCCGTCCTTCTTCCTTGAATTGCGTGCATCTTCCCCAAACCTGCGTAAAACATATCCAAACACATCCCAAAATACCAAAAACGCAGAAAGCACAGTCTATAGTCTCAGTCTAAGCTAAAGAAATGTCTAAACTAATTGTCCTAATTAAAACGTAATAAAAGAAATTCAAAAGTAATTCAAACGAATATCTATTACAATTTGTTACACGGGGCATTTCCCCGTTTAATTCCCATTAGCTTTCAGTAGCCCCTTGGTGGGCTTCTGACTGGAGGACGTCACTTCAGCGACACTGACCGTCCTCTTTGATTTCCATGAGCTTGAATTACTGTTTGCAAGAGGAGGAGGAACATAGTTCCAATCTATGTAGGTTCGAACTGCCTTCGTTCTCGCCCCTCTGTCATCTTCCTTGGCATCCTTTGCTCCAGTTCGATTGATAATGGTTGTACCACGTCCTTTGACAACTCCTTTCTTGCCATTATCTCAGCTGCGAAGGAAAACGGACGATTTTTCCTCCTTTTTGCTCTCGGTATGAGGCGGAAGGTTAGCAATAACAATATTCTCCAAATTTTCATCTGGAGTGTCAATAATAGGGTCAACGGAAGAAAGGGCATTGCAAGGCCGAGCTTGCATGGGAGCCCTCCGGGACTTGGACCGATGGAAAGTCGGCTCCTCGTCCCCTACCGGAAGGTCAAAGTCTTCCCCGACGTCTATCACTTTGCACGGGCAAAGGGACAAAAATGGTCTCCCTAAAATGATAGGGGTGTGCACATCTTCGGGGATATCTAAGACGACAAAATCAACGGGAATAAAGAACTTCCCGATCTGAAGCAGTCGTCTTCTGCTACACCTAGTGGCCGTGATAAACTACGGTCGGCCATCCGGACATCATGTTGGTGCAACTCAGCTTTGTCACACCAAGTCTCTTAGCTAGAGACAAAGGTAAAACACTTACGCTAGCGCCTAAATCGCATAGCGCATTATCAATCAATTGCATACCTATATGACAAGGGATCGAAAAACTACCCGGGTCTGATTGCTTAAGAGGTAGCTTATTTTGAGATAGGGCTGACCCCACCTCAGTCAAAGGTACGATCTCATTATCGTTTATAGTCCTCTTACGTGCTAAAATTTCTTTCATAAATTTTAAATAAGAGGGTACCTTGGTTAGCAATTCAGTGAACGGCACGGAAACATCCAAACTCTTCAAAAGCTCAACAAATTTGCTAAACTGTTGATTAATCTTGGTATTCGCAGCCGCCTCGGGAAGGGAACGAATGGTGGAATCTCGAGTCCCTTATTTCTCGCTTCCAAAGTGTCTTCCGGAGCAAGTTCAGTATCCTTTGGACGCTTCTTACCTCTCGAACGAGGCCTTTCTGGTAATTCCTCGCTTAAACGAGCACTAGCAGGCTCTCGAATAAGCTTCCCGTCATCAATATCACTCGATCGAGCAATGTGTTCACTCGATCGAGCACCTTCTTTAGCAACTTCAGTCGATCGAGCAACATTCCCACTCGATCGACCATCTTCAGCTTCCAGTTCACTCGATCGAGCAGAAAGACTACTCGATCGACCAGATTCTTCACCATTTCCACTCGATCGAACACCAGTTTTCAGTCGATCGAGTAACTCCTGTGTCGTGAGTCCTTCTCTCTTAACAGAACACTGTTCATCATCGATTCTGACTTCCCTCGGTCCGATTTACATGCTTACGGTCCTTCATAAGAGAGACCGCTTCTCAACTCTATCAGATGCACCGTCTCATTTGGGTTCTTGTCATTTTGAGTTGGCAAATGACCGGGCTTCCTTGAGGATTGATTTTCAGCCAGTTGGGCAACTTGAGTCTCAAGTGCCTTGAATGCCGTGTCCTTCTGTTGTAATTGCTTTGCAATGGACTGCATCATGGACTTTAACTCACCTATCTCACTCACCCCACTAGATGACGAAGCACCTTGGTTAGGCGGGTTGAAAGACGGAGGCTTCTGATAGCCTTGTTGCTTCTGGTGTGGAGGAATATACGGCTGCTGCTGCTGATTTGGAGGAGCGGTGGGGTTGAGTACGTTCTGGTTACTCCACCTCAAATTGGGGTGGATATTCGGTTCGTAATGAGTGTTGTTTTGCCTGTAATGTTGAAAGGCGGCACATTGCTCATAAGGACTAGGACAATAATCAGCGACATGTCCATCGACCCCACATCTCGTACAGACGAAAGGACCGTCTGTCATAGCATTAACCTGGTACATCCCTGGCTTGAGAGCTCCCCCTAGTTCATACTTGTCGAACCTCGCGGAAAGGGCTTCTAATGCGGCTACTGAAGAGGATTCAGCGGCTCTCCTTTGGTTTCCCCTTGAATTCCCATATTCAGCCCTGTGAGTGGCCAAATCATCTATAATCTTCCATCCCTTGGTCGCTCCCAAGTTGTCAGCAAATCGACCATTGGCTGCAGCATCTAATATAGCCCTCTGATCATCATATAAACCATTGTAAAAATGGTTACACAGGCTCCACTTTTCGAAACCGTGATGCGGTATGGTCCGCACCAGTTTCTTAAATCGAAGCCATGCCTCGTGGAAATTCTCGTCGGGCCCTTGTTTGAAACTTGTTATCTGAGCTCTAATGGCGATGGTTCTCGAAGCAGAGAAATACTTCTTATAAAACGCCAATGCTAGCGAATTCCAATCTGTTATGCCGTGAGCAGCTCGGTCCAAATCCCTATACCACTCCCTTGCAGCATCGCGGAGTGAGAAGATGAACATAGTTTCTTTGATCTGATCAGCTGTCACGCCGGTGGGAGGAGGTATGGAGCAGATAATCAATGAAAGTCTCCATATCTTTGAGCTGCGTCTTCGATTGCGCTCCCCGAACCGATTTTTCTCGACCATATTGATGTATGCAGGCTTGGGTTCGAACTTCCTGGCATCTCCCGGCAGTTCGAACCCTTTATAGAGATTGTCAGCCGTGGGCTCGGAGTGACTAGCGATGGTTGCTTCCTCAGCCATTTCGGGAAAATCAGGGAAAGTTATAGATTCAAGTGATGAATTGGAAACTGGAGAAGACGGTGGATTGTCTTCGAAAAGCTCGTTCTCGTAAAAGTTACCACGAGAACTAGGCTCTTCCTCTGCCTGTTGCTCTTGAAATAGTCTCCTTTTTACGTGCAGAGATCTCTCAATCTCGGGATCAAAAGGTAGTAGTGGCCCACCTTGCGACCTGCGCATAAGAAGAAACTAAAGACAAGATATGAGAGTAGTTTAAGGAACGATGTTCCTTAAACTAAAAGAAGAATTAAAAATAAAACAGCTAATAATTTGAACAATTGCCTCCCCGGCAACGGCGCCAAAATTTGACACGTCTGTCGCGTACCTGTCAAAAATAAAACCTAACGGTCTCAACTAAAATGTAGTAGAGGCAGTCGAGTATCGAATCCTCAGGGAGGTAATGCAACTACAGCTATCTATTTCTAATCCTATGGTAACAATTGGTGTTGATTGAATTTTTGGTTCTAAACTACGGAGTTGAAAGGAAAGAGAAATAAGCAAAGAGCAGTAAAGCAGGAAGGTGAATTAAAACTATCAATAAGAGGGGGACATGTCGGGAATTCGGTTCACTACGGTAGTTCAACAACTTAGCAGAAAACGGCTCAGACGAACTAATGCGAGACGGATATTAGAAGGTCCTTTCGGTCCACTTCCCACCCTAAAATACCACTAACTTAACTTTCGTCCTCATTAGGGTAGTCTACTGTTTATAGCAGGCCTATTTAGTCCAATCTTTCGATCCAGGATTAATTGTAGCCAGATTAATGGGTGACATAGAAGCGTGCACTCAACTAGGTCGAGAATTACAGTTATATTGCTATAGTGACAGAGTCTCTTAATCAATTCGTCCAATTCACTCACTACGTCATCATTATTCTACCGCAGATTCCCTAATCCCAACATGAAGGGAGATTAGCTACTCATGTCTATTGTTAAACTAACAGCATGTAAATTCCCAGCAGAATACATAACGAGATAATAATAAATTGCAATAACAGAAATTAGGGCAAGAAAGAACGATAACATGAACGAGAATTAAAAGCAACAAGAAGGTTAATTATTATTAAAGGAAGAAGGAGATTACAATCTAAGCAATTCTGGCGTAAAGAACAACGAGTCCGAGTGAAATAATCCCAAATGAAAGCAACAGTAAAAGGAGAAGAGTAACGTAGGAAAAAGTAGCAGTAATTCTTCTAAGATAAACTTAGATAATGGAAGAGATCCCTAATAACCTAGTTAAACGTAGGTTAAATAGGAAAACGAACAATGTTTTGCGAAAATTAAACACGCGGACTGAATTAAAGCCCACGCCCGTGAAAAACCTCTCGATCGAGTAGATTAGACTACTCGATCGACCATTGTCTCAGCAGAAGTCCCTCGATCGACCAACGACCAACTCGATCGAGGACTTAGTCATGTTCAGCTAGCTCGATCGAGGAAGGAACCTCTCGATCGACCAGCAAGGGGGCTAGGAACCACTCGATCGACCATCAAACAGCTCGATCAAGTACTTGTATCTTCAATTCAGCTCACGCCTCCACCCAAACACCTCGTAATGCGTGCAACGACACTTCCAAGTGCAATGTCTTACTCGGACATCCGTCTCCTCTAAATGCATGCAAAAAGGACGAAAAGGAACATGGTTCCACCACTTTCGCGATCATTCCTATAAAAAGGACAAAATACACCAAAGTAGCCAATTCGGGGCAAAATACTATAAAAATAGCAGAGAAATGCATAGAAATACGTGCTGAAATAGGCCAAAAAGACTATACATTAGGCACGTATCAGCCATTTCCAACGGCATCCGGAGGAAGAAAGTACTTGATTGTCGCCATTGACTACTTCACCAAACGGATTGAAGCTGTAGCGGTACCTGCGAAGACGACGGCGGCCGTAAGAAAGGTAATCTGGGAAAATGTCATAACTCGTTTTGGGTTACCCCAACTCATGGTATTTGACCACGGTCGAGAATTTTGGAGTGACACAATAATGAACTGGTTGGAAGAACTTGGTATCAAATTTGCATACTCCTCCGTCTGCCACCCACAGAGCAACGGACAGGCGGAGGCAGCCAATAAAACAATCCTCAACGGTTTGAAGAAGAAAGTTGAAGACCTAAAGGGAAGATGGGCCGATGAACTACCCGGCGTCCTGTGGTCCCTTCGAACCACGGAGAAAAAGCAACGGGTGATCCATTCCATTTAGTCTACGGGTCCGAAACGATCCACGCCAATTGAAGCAACGGTGCCGACATTCAGAACGGCCACCTTTAACCCGGTTGAAAATGAGGAAGGTCTGAGAACCTCCCTAGACCTGGTCGAAGGAAGCCGAGATACAGCACGCCTCAACTTGGCAGTATACCAAAACCGAATGAGAAGAGCCTACAACCGAAGAGTCCACAAAAGGGACTTAAAAGTAGGGGATCTAGTCCTAAGAAAGTCGGCCGCCACCAACAAAGGAAACATTCATGGTAAATTGACGGCCAACTGGGAGGGTCCCTACAAAGTGGTTGAAGAAATGAGGCCGGGTACATACCGGCTGACAGACATGGAGGGTATGCCTTTGATGAGCCATTGGAACACTGACAATCTCAGGAAATACTTTGTATAGCGGCGGAGGTGTCCAAAACAATTGTTAGCACCCCAACGCGTGTTTTTATCTAATTAAGAATCATCCAAGTTCTCCATCAAAGTGTTTATCCCCTCCGTAGTCATATCGAGGTAGACGCCACGGTGCAAGCCGGGCAGTCACCCTAAGAAGTAGACGCCACGGCAGTCACTACCAGCGCAGTTGATACTCGCAAAAGCGACCAACATGCCTTAGGAACGTATAAGTACAGTTGAGACGCAATTCTAGCCGCCTCGGCAAGCCGAAGGCCTGGCAGAGGAAGCGATCAATATGTCTACAGATACGAACGCTGTCGCGCCGTAACCTCTAGCCGCCTCGGCCAACCGAAGGCCTGGCAGGGGACACAACGGTCGATACGCTAACATGTTCACAGCGGCGGTTGGGAAGCGCAAATCGGACGCCTCGGCCAGACCGAGAGTGAAAGAGGAAGCGACCAACATGCCAACATGTTTAAAAAACGTTAAACACAGTTGAGATACGCATTCTAACTGCCTCGGCCAGGCCGAAGGTAAAAACGAAAAAAGCGCTCAATTAATAACGTAAGAAGATAAGTGAAGGATTGTGATCAAAGCCCCGGCCAAGCCGAGGGCCAATAAACAAACTTTGTTGAAAATGATTACAAGTAAGGAGGATACAGACGACGACCGTCCCCATAGGGATAAGCCAAAACACAACCTACCAAAGTTTTACAAAAAACAAGGAAAAGAAGAACAAAAGGTTACAGACATATCATTTGAAGCGCCAAAAGATGGCAGGGAGGAAAGGCTTAATAATTGGCCCCCGTACAGCTGAAGCTATCCGAGATGCCGGGTGAACCTGGTGACGACCGCCCGTCTCCCTATGCCTGTTGCTGCTGCTGCTCGCCATCGGCGACGTCAGCAGCATCATCTTTGGTAGGCGACCCAGAAACTGTCTTGGCAGCTTCAGCCTCAGCAGCCTCAGCTGCCCTCATTCTCTCAGCTTCCTCCTTGGCCGCCTTCGCCTTCTCAGCATGGGCCGCCTTCTCCGCGGCCTCCTCTTCCTCCTTCTTCACCCTTGCCTCCTCAGCAGCCTTCTCCTCCGCGGCCTTCTCCTTAGCTTCGAGCTTATTATCCAACAGCTCGTCAAATTTTTGCCACGGAAAGGAGCCATCAAGAAAGAGCTCCCCTATCACTTCCCTGGTGGCTTCTTCGGCCAGGTCCCGGTATTGGGCGCACATGTTAGGAAGAATCTGGCTTTGGAGTGTCTCAATGTCCAGCTCCCTCTGGGCGATGATAGCCCTCGTATTCCGAAGCACCTTCCCCTGGGCCTGGAACATAGACTTCCGTTCGTCCCTTTTCTTACCAGTGAAGTCGACGACGGCCTGAAGCTTGTCACGCTCCTCCAGCAGCTTAGCGGCTTCAGCCCCCGCAGCCTCAGCCTTGGCTTTCTCAGCAAGGACTGCCTTTTCAGCATCCTCCCTAAGTTTTCGCTCAGCAAGGACCGCCTTTTCAGCCTCAGCCTTGGCCCCCTCAGCTTTCTTCTTCGCAGCAGCGACCTCAAGCTTGAGCCGCTCAAGCTGTGGGGCAACTTCAGCCATGACCTTTTCCTGCTCCATGATGTGAGCACCGGCCACGTCAACCCACTTCGCCAACATCCTGGACAGACTTATGCCCTCCGACCTAATCTGGGCGGGGGTAGGCTTCGGGAAGGAGGAGACGACGGTGGCATCTTTACCACCCGTCTGCGCAGGTCGCTTCTCAGCACGCCGTTCAGTAGGACCGGTAGACGGCGGCGGTTGATCTACAAAAAATTCAATCAAGGCATCTGTGTCAACATTCATGGACATACCATAGAGCCTGTCATCAGGAACGCCTAATGAACCGGCTAAGTCTGAGCCACAGGATAGATCTGTACCAGGCTTGGCCTTCTTGGCCGGAGGACCCATTTCTTTGGCGGCCTCGGTAGAAGTAGCAGCAGCAGCGGCGGCAGCAACAGTCTCTTTTCTCTTGTGTAAGAGAGGAGATTCCACTACCACGGTGATCTCCTCCTCGGTGGTAATATCGACGATCTCCACAGTCTCCTTTTGGACTGTGGGGATTAGAGGTGGAATTGAAGTTGACGCCGCCGCCACCGAAGACATTGCTTTTCGCTTCCGGCGCGGAATGTTACCGGCAACCTTCGCCTGGGCCGCCGTCGTATCCAAGCCCTTCAGCTGCTGATCCATGAGATCATTTGGCGCCGGTCTGCGATCATGGGCCTCGGCCTTAGGATGCAAATTAACAACTGTCTTGTCCTTGGCAAGCCCCATTCTCTCAAGGATATCCTCAGACAGGTCCGGGCCAAAACGGTCTGCAAAGGAAACGAAGCAAGAGTTAAGTAGAAGAAATAAATCAAAGTTAAAAAAACAGAAGCATTAAAAGCAGAGATGGGCCTCACACCGACCCCACTCACCCCGTTCGAGGGCCGGTATGAGGCCGACGTGGCGAGCGACTCATCCCGAAGAATGATCTCGTCGGGGGCATCCATCCCTTCGGCATCCCATTCTTCTCCGCCTCAAACAGCCTCATCGCCCGCTTCTCATCCGCATTAAGAGGGACCCTGCTGGCGTCCATCTTAAGCTTACTCCGGGAGACCCATTTGTCATGCTCCCCCTTACTCTTGCACCGCAAATTGACGCAGATCTTTGGAAGGACGAAGGACGGTGGATAATCCTTGAACCTCAACGTACACCCACCGCTCTTTCCAGTCCTTGCAGGAAGAAAGCTTATCAACGGAGACGTAACCCGGCTCCGTCTGCACGCTGTACCACCCAACGCGACCAGGGGCCGACGGCCGAAGCTGATGAAGCCGGCGGAATAAGTTAACCGTTGGGACCTCCCCCTTGAAAAGACAGAGCCACACAAAGCCGACGATAGTCCTAATGGCCAACGGGTGCAGTTGGGCCACGGCGACGTTCATGGCTTTAATCATGGCCATAACGTATTCATTCAGAGGAAACCGGAGCCCATACTCCAGGTGTCTGATGTATACGCCGATACAGCCCTTGGGAGGGCAACAGACCGCCTGACCTTCCCCAGGAATAACAATACTATACTCCCTGCCGAAGGAGAAGTGACGTTCGAAAAAGTCAGGACCAGAACAACTGGCGAACTTGTTGGTCCAAGCACGATCAGGGCCAATCTTACAGGCGTCGCCGTGGTCCAAGAGATACGGCCTCTCCTCATTAGGATGAGTCCCTTCAACATCATCACCGTCATCATCAACGTCATCATCCTCATCCTCCCATTCCTCCAAAACTTTTGGATCAACCTCAGGAGAAGGAGACCTAGGACCACCGGACCTTAGCGGGATGGCGGCTAGTGCCTCCTCTTCATCAAGACGCGACGGGGAGCCCCCCCAGTGCAGGGTTACTAGGTCCGGCATCAGCAGAAGACATGTTCACAACAAAAACTTAACAATTAAAAGTTGGTAAATTTGTTTGTTTACCTTGAAGAAAAAGTGCTACGCCGAAGTAACGATTCTGAAGATTAGAAGAGAAAGAAACCCTTGAAAATTTAAGAAAGAAAAATTTTTGAGAAGATGAACTTTGTGCGGAAAATTAAGGGGCATACTGCTCTATTTATAGAGCAAAGCCCACGAAGACGGACCAATCAAGGCAAAGCCCATGAAGCGTCAACCAATCAACACCGAGCCACGTGTCAAGCATGCAGCCATGGAATGTCAATCGACAAACAGTTACAAAACTTCTTCAACACGCTCCTTGACAGAATGCCAATCGACGTATCTTCTTCAACATGCCCCTTGGTATCTACTTGCCAAACGGCCCGCTGATTCAACCAAGCTTCGCAGCACCGGCTGGGGGCAATCAAAAGCACACGGCACTCACAACCTCGGTCTCGGCCAGCGCCACTTTCTTTTCCACATCTGATGTCCATTACACATCCATGTGGAGGGGGGATATGATACGGTTCGGCCTAAGCAGAACCAAGCCGAGGTAGAAGAAGCCGGGGCAGAAAATTTCAACTTGCGCAGAATACGCTCAACACTCATCGAAGGTCCATACCACGGCATAGACTACGCTGGGGGCAAATTGATGGGGCATATTCTGCACCCGCTGACCGAGTCAACATATTGAGCAAGGTCAAAGATATCCACAGCAAGTCAACGACTTAGACAGCCTAACCGACGCAGCCTGTCGGCCTGTCTCTTGGGTCTCGGCTGGGACAACTGTTGGGAAATGTGTCCTCAACATTAGTGCGATCACATGATTTAAATATCATTATTAAATCTCATTTCAAGAATACGGAAGGGATGATACATTACATATATAGTCAACTGGTCCACACATATCGGTAATGATTGGCTGGCTAGAGTTTGACATTACTGTGGTGCGACGGTGGTGATCAGTTGATCCCTTGAGGTCACACCTAAAGGACGATTCCCTTAATTGAAAAGGTTAATTAATTGTATACCGATACAGATTAATTAATTCCTTAAAATTGAACAATTCAATTTGTGAGAGAGAATTTTGATATCTTATTGTAATGGGATTAAATAAGATTTATTTTAGTAAATAAAATGCTTTATTACTAAAATTGTTTATTGTTTGAGAGACAATAAAGATAAGAATGAATGGTTGATTATAATTACAAGACATTGTGAATTATAATTATATGACCCATTTTATTTACATGATCAAGTATCACTAGTCAGTTTGTTGAATGTAATTTAATTAATTTATAAAATGATATTTATGTGATAAATATGCATTTAATTAATTAGTAACATGTATCATACTACATGTGACATTTTGTGTGACAATTGACAAATTGACAAAATAAAATGATAGTCCATTTTAAGACATGGACCGAAATGAAGGATGTCATGGTGGTGTATGGTTGATTATTTTATGAGATAATGCAAGTGTAATCATTCCTACACACACTAGCCTTACACACCTAATATGTTGGTAAGAGTAAAAGGAAAAGGAGATTCCATTTCTTGGATGCTTCCCCTTGTTCCAACCGTGCTCCCCTTCTCTCTTTATGAGATTTTTGTTCTCATTTTTGTATGACAACTAATACACACTACCATTCAATCTACATGCAAAAGGTTCATGTTTTTTCTCTCTTCTCTCTCTTTAAATCTTCATCTAAAAGATGGGATTTTAATCCAAATTGTTCATGTAAGATTACTAAAATTATCAAAGTAATATATGAGTATTAGTAATCAAATTTAAGGTAAACCACAACATAAACATCTAGTACATGTTAGTTTGTGGGATTAAGGGATTGTCTTGGGTGCTACTAATTGGAGAATCTCTACTTTGGGATTTTGTATGTTCATCCATTAGGAAAGCTTAAGAACTAAGTAAGGTAGGTGACTTTACTAGTGCCCAAATATCCGAAAATCACATGGTGAGAAATTGTTTTTCTTATCTCCTTTTATTAAAGTTTGCATGCATAAGATCACCATTTAATTTTATGATTAAATTAACATAAAACATATATGAATATGTTAGTAATGAGATCTACTTTTCCTTCAATCGGTATGCCACGGTTGTTTGCATGCAAATCGGTTAAAAGTTTTTCCGAGTTATAAGAATAACATATAAAACTTGTAAAATTTGTGTTATTATGATATATCACGAAATTAATTCATGCATGTTAAAATTTCTGGTCCTAAAATGTTTTAGGATATTTTGGTTAATTTTACGGATTTTTATTGTTCATATTATACAATAATGGCATTTAAATATGATTTTATGAGTAAAAATGTCATTTTTGGTGTAAAATTAGCTATACTTCGAATTTTCCAGTGTTTTTTGGATATGTTGTCACATATATTATTTTGAGATAACCTGTAAATTTTCATAATTTTTGAACTTGTTATGCTCGAAAAATGGATTTTTCATTATTAAATTCGGATTTAGGTGAAAAATAGGTTAATATGAGTTAAATTCGAATCTGCTCATAGAAATTTAATATGTTGTCACATACATTTTTACAAGTTGTGTGTAAAATAATTGGCTATAAAGAAGTCTTTTTGCATGATTTATGGATTTTTGAAGAAAAATAGCATAAATAGTGACATTATTAGTGAAAAATTAATAAAACATAATCTATGACTTAGGAAAAACGTCTAATGTTGCTTTTTATTATCTTTTTCAGATCTAAAATTGAAAAGTTAATGAATATAAGTTTTCCATGTTTTTATGATTATTTTAGTTAAAACCGATAAACCGCAACATTGTTTTTCCGGAAAATTTCGAAATTTTTACCCTAAGATTTTGAACATTATGAGTGTCATGGTATTTTTCCAGAATGTTCATGAGTTTAAATTTCAAATTTTGAATTTATTTGAAATTTTGTGATTTATTTGAAGTTTATAGCTTATTTTTGTAATTTTTAGTCCATTAATGAACAATTTTATAAATATGGGTTAATTATGGTCAAATTATTAGTGAATACTAAATTTTGAGTCCTAAGAGGTTAGGGTAATTAACTTATGCATAAATATGAATTTATGTAATTTTTTGTGATTGTAAAATGTTGAAATCACGCAAATCCGTAAAAACCGAGTAATATACGATATTGGCTAATTAAAGGCGATTTAGCATAAAATTGGGCATGTTCATACATATTATAATGCTGCATTTTCTTTATGATTGTTATAATTTTAATTTATGTAATTTTGAATTATGTAATTTTACTTAGTATGGCCTTAGTTTTTAATTGGTATTTCCCGAAATGTATGGGAATATCGATTCGGTTGTAATTTTATTGTGATCTCGTATCACCGTTTTGTAATTTAATAGATTTATTTTATTTTAGTTACATATGTATAATAGGAAATTATGTAATTTATTATGTAATTTTATTCATTCCGGAGTTCCCAAAGACGGATTTCTTCAAGAATGGCGATACATAAAGACGGTGTTACCTCGAGATGCGTGTCACAACCGAAGTTCAAGGGACCAATGGAGTTGGTTTCCGAATATGTAATAGTTAAATAGTTTTTCTATTTTAGGAAGGCCATACTAGGATTTATTTATTTTTATGCTTGCATTTTATTTTATGTCACATGCATCGCTAAATCGGCATAACTAAAACATGCATCTTCTTCATCGAGTTTATCGACCGTGTCAATTAAAATTATCGTAGTTCACCGCTTTAGTTCACTTAATACGTGATAGATAATGAATTGACATGACTTCTCGCTAAAACAAATCAATTGAGACATAGCCTTACCAAATAGTAGAAACCATGAAAACCTATTTCGCGAGGGAGTGCACTCGGCCCTACCGGGGTACAAACCTTGTTACGTAGGGGAAGTGGGTGATGAGTGTTAATCCACCGAGTTCATGTTAATGAGGGTTTCATCGGCCATACCGTGCCCAAGTTGATGTGGATTTGGATCATGGACACATTTATTCGAAATTTGGATTGAGCTCAACGGAAGTATTCGCGACCGTAGTTGCATGTGTTCCGGGCTATAGATAAATATTAGAGTAATTTTATCGACCAAGAGTTCTAAAAGTAGAATCGATTAAAGCGTTAATCCACCGAGTTATATTGATAAGGGTTTCATCGGCCATACCGTGCCCAAGTTAATATGAATTTGGGTCTTGGAATCATTTATTATAGTTGGGTAGAGGTCACTATGTAAATGCTTTACTTGTTATCTACAAGTATTATTGAAACGATAAATGTTAAGTTTTCCACTATTCCGTTGTTATATTGTTCTATTTCTTTACCACAATTCATATACGATATCATTTCGATTTTTGATTCAAATCTCCTTAAAACATCGTAACTAAAGACAAATATGAATTTGCTTCTAAAACCTCAAATGAACCATTGCTAAGGATCTCTTGTAAATTGTATAGATTAAAGTTATTCATTATCAAACAGGTTTTTGATTCATGACTAACACTTCTACTTACAATGGATTATGTTTCATATACTTAATTGAATTAAGTACCTTGAAGCGATAAAATTGTTTTGGTGATTAGATTTTCAGAATTCGTAATTGACCAAGATAATGCAACCACTTCAATGAAAGTTTTAAGACTAAAACGAACAAATGAATAGTGATCTTCGTGAATTCAATTTTTCTTCTCAAAGCAAAGACTCATTGAAACAAGTGGGAGCATTCTCTTAAACCGTTAAGATGAGGAAGAGGTTCAAGAAGTAAAGATTATAAAGGAATTGATACAAGGTAATGTTAAAGGTAAAGTTGTTGAGAATGACGATACTAAACCTATCAATCACGACCGATAAAGTTTCCATTGTCTTAAATGTTAAACACGAGAAAGGAAACTACCCCAAATTATTGAAGAATCAACAAGTTAGTTGTGGGACATCTAATGGGACCTTCTTCTTTAAATGTTTATTTGATTAAACATAAAATTTTGCTAGTACTACTTCGTCAATATTAGAAACCAATGGAGGTTTTCATCATTGTACTTGATACATAGGATGTTTAGAATATGACGACTAGCAACAATAATGTCGAGAGATAGAGTAATTGTGTACTCAATCTAGTTTTTGGATTTAAAGTTGTACTTAATTGTGACTATTAAGTGCATAAGCTCTAAATAAGAATATAAACTTGTTAAGATACAAAAGAGGTTTTCACTTTTGTGACCTTATACACCACGATTTGATGTATGGCTAGCCCATCATCAAGGTGAGTATATTCTAAACCAAACTAGAATGATATATCATGTAGATGATGTAAGACTCAAATTGGTAACCCAAGATTAAACCTTAAATTTTGGAATGATGAACGCAAAGAGTTATCGAGTACTCTTGAAACCATTAGATTGTTAATGGTATATGCGTATCTTGTATTCAAAGCAAGATGTCTCGTGCCTTTTGGTTGAAAAGGAGATCGAGATTGTAAATCATTGATCCAAAATAGGTTGATCATCATCTTTTACCAACGATTTAAGTTGACACTAGTGTGTTCACTTAATAAGGTAAATAGAAAAATCCTTGAAGAAGTTTAAAGAGTTCAAGGAATCACGATTTAGTCGTGATGGGATTATCAAAGTGAAGACTTTGATATAAGCCAAAGGAAATGTGATGTAGTATCACAAGTTAATCTCTCTTAGCACACATTATGGGATAATGTATGATTAAATAAGAATTCAAACGCTATTCGATAAGGTTTGGACTTCGATCAAGTTACTTTGAGTTACTTGATCCTTTTGGGGATTTTATCATTTTGTCTAAATTATTTTTCCACTAAATCGAATCATATGAGATATGAAATGGTAAGGGTACCATGTTTGTAAGTTTTCACAAGAAACAGATGCTCATTTTTCCCTTTCAATTATCACGAGAACGACGGGTTTGCGGCTTGTGAAGCTGTCTTTCTAAAATACAAGTTTATTTCTAGACGACAGAGTGGGAGAAATTATTCAAAAGCCACAAAGAATGTTATGTCGCAAGAAACTGGTCTTTCTTGGCTACATGAGTTTTGTGTAAGACATTGTTTCTTCAAAACCTAGGAGGTTAAATTCGTCACTTGTTAAAAATGATGAATTCATACTACTTTTAAGGAAGTAAAGAGCTTATAACTTACAAAAGAAATTGTTTTATTCAAGTTTATTACTTCTAGAAAGTAATGAACATATGACTTACATAAGACTGTTTAAGTCACAACTCAATACAAGGCTTAGAGCCATGAAAATCCGAAACAAAAGGGCTTGATTAGTGACAAAGGGTTTTGCACTAATAAAGAGATATTTCAAAGCAAGATTGGTTGCAAAGGGTTTTGCACTAATTGAAATACTTAAGTCTATTTGGATCTTCTTAAGGATTGTGTTTCATTATGAGGTTATGAAATACATATCAAGTGAATCTAAAACCCACTTCTTCAATAGAAGGAATGTATTCAATACATATCATGAGTTTAGTAGATTCTGGCAATCCTAAGATAATGTGAAACTTAAGAGAGGGTCTTAAGTAGGACATCAATGAGTTAGAATCAACATTTTGATCATGTGATAAAACATTTCTCGATAAGTCGAGAAGTTGTGTTTATACATGAAGTTTAGTGGCAGTTACGAAAAATTTTTAATTAGTCTTATATGTGGATGGCATATTGATCATTGCGAATGATGTAAGACTTTTGGAGTATTATAATAAATCTTGAATATCCGGATTTATGAAGATAAATCCACATGATATTAGCGTCAGTAAGAAGTCTTATGTTGATAAGATTCATGACTAGTTCAATTAAATTGAACATATTTGATTGATTCCATTTGCTTCCGCTGCCGGATCAATTAAATGAGTAATGATGTATAACACTTCATATACTTTGAGTATGATGAATTGTTTTCAAAATCGAATTTAAGTAATCTTTACCTAATATATAAAGATTACCCTTAAGTGCTTGCAGAAGCATTAAGAAAGTGATGCAAAGTGTTTATGATGCAATTTTGTGTAAGGGTGTTACACAAGTGACAATTGACAATTGAGATTGCACATGGTTTCCGATAAAACCATAATCAACACATTAGGATGGTTAAGATACCATTGTGAGTATTATAATAAATCTTGAATACCCGTCGTTGTGAGTACCAAAGATAAAATTTATAATCTCCTATTAAGACTAACCTAGGCTAGTGGTAACAGGGTCGAACCACAAGGAGGCAGTTGTAAATTCTAGTTGTTCTATATTTAGTCTAAGGTAACAAATGTGGGGGTTGGTTTGAATTGGTCTACAGCTAATAGTAAATAAAGACAGTAAACTAAATAAATGATTTAAACAGATAAAAGAAGGGTACTAGGATGGTCGGTTCATTATAGCTTTGGCGGCAGCAAACTAAGTCGGTCTGAATCAAACACAGGTAAGGCGGGAAATAAAGAGGTCCTCTCGGTCCACTCTTAACAAATAGCATCTTTCGATCTCGCTATAGGTCCCTAATGTCACTAATACTAACTTTCGTCCTGAAAAGTGACTAACGGTCTAAACTATACCTATCTTTCGATCTTAGCACAGTCTAGTCGATTTAATTGATGGTCTAATAACCTCCCCTACCTTTCGATCTAATGGGTCAGTCACGAAATATGTATCTAACTGGTCGCATGCATTCAACTCGTTAAATACAAGATTAAAACAATTAAAACGAATATAAAACCCTACGAGGTCAGTCGATCGACTGGCAATGTCAGTCGATCGACCAACACGCGAGACAGTCCTTTCTAATCTAATGCCGCCTATGCCATAAATCGCCTACATCCTAGCACTAAAGAATTAGCTACTCATGATGGACGTAATAACAACAATAAAACTAACAGCAATTACTGAATTCATGCTCAAAGTAAATGACAAATAGCGATAAAACGATAATTGGCTTTGGGATGCTAATCTAGCAAATCTTATACTAATGAAGAAAGCAAAACAATAGAATGGAATTAGGACAGAAGAATACCGAGATTCGGAGGAACGATTAGGAACCGAAATGAAAAATCCAATGCTAACCGATGTTCCAAACCCTAATTACTCGAATAAACTAAAACTGAAAGTAACGTATTTGTGATAGAAACTTAGATAGAAAACTGATGATAACTTAATGGTTTTATGTTACGTTATATAGCAATCAACGTAACATCTTATTTCCTAAACCTAAACTTCACGGGCTTCAAGATTCACGGTCTTTCAATTCACGTCTGGAATAGAAATCTGGTCGATCGACCGATAAGGTTGGTCGATCGATCGCTTCTCGAAAACAAAAGAGCTTCGAACCCGAGCATTGGTCGATCGACTGAAGGTGGTAGTCGATCGACTGGCTGAGCTGCTATTTGACTTCTTAAAACACGTGGACTTGTCTTTTGGGCCTTGGATTACGCACCAAGCTCGTTCCTTAAGTGATTCCTTTACGTCATTTGCAAATGCAGGTTACTCGGGGACGGATTTGGCTTGATTTCCCGTTAAATTCTTCACATTTCTGCAATAATGTACGAAAACACGAAAGTAGAGGAAAATAGGGAAATAATGGCATATATTGCACATTTGAGCGATAAAATGCGTGTAGAATAAAGTGTGAAACATCATATTTTAGACACGCATCAGACTATTCATATGTGATAATCGCATTTGTCGTTCGAGTTTTAATTTAAAACTCTTTTATTATACTTTGTTACATCCAAACGGGTTGTGGAGACAATTGAACCCCGTTAAAGTGAACACGGATTAGCATTGTATTCGCCCATAGTCACTTGTATGAGGTGACGTCTCGAAGTGACTAGAGTGTGATGCGATTGATGGCAAGTTCTGGCAAATTTATATAGCCTGGTCGTGGCGATGCGATTGATGGCCTTATGACCGCTTATAGAGTGACTAGAGTGTGATGCGATTGATGGCCTTATGACCGCTTATAGAGTTCTGGCAAATTTATATAGCCTGGTCGTGGCGAGAGCTACTATAGTATTCTAATGAGTCGATTCTTTTGACTAAAGACTATTCACCTAAGATGGCACAGTTTCAGATTAACTTTGATTTGTGTTACTACGACCTTCGTAAATGGGGTCAAATGGGCATATTTTGGGTTATGATGGCTGTGGCTAGTCGAAGGGAAAAAGTGCGATAGGAATTGTCCACCCCCTTGTCAGGGTTAAAACATATCTCAGGGCCACTCGAGGAGTAATGAACTGGAAATGCGTGGCCACGCTCGGAAGGTATCTATGATAGATACATCCGGTCAATTAGTTATTCTCCAGATCGAGGAAACCACTCTCGATATGATCACTTGCAAGTACGGCCCGAAAGACACCTTGCATTGAGTGGGAGATAGTAATAGGACAAGAGAATTGGTGACGCACACTTGTCGAGGACAAGTGCGAGATTGTTGGGAAATGTGTCATCAACATTAGTGCGATCACATGATTTAAATATCATTATTAAATCTCATTTCAAGAATACGGAAGGGATGATACATTACATATATAGTCAACTGGTCCACACATATCGGTAATGATTGGCTGGCTAGAGTTTGACATTACTGTCGTGCGACGGTGGTGATCAGCTGATCCCTTGAGGTCACACCTAAAGGACGATTCCCTTAATTGAAAAGGTTAATTAATTGTATACCGATACAGATTAATTAATTCCTTAAAATTGAACAATTCAATTTGTGAGAGAGAATTTTGATATCTTATTGTAATGGGATTAAATAAGATTTATTTTAGTAAATAAAATGCTTTATTACTAAAATTGTTTATTGTTTGAGAAACAATAAAAATAAGAATGAATGGTTGATTATAATTACAAGACATTGTGAATTATAATTATATGACCCATTTTATTTACATGATCAAATATCACTAGTCAATTTGTTGAATGTAATTTAATTAATTTATAAAATGATATTTATGTGATAAATATGCATTTAATTAATTAGTAACATGTATCATACTACATGTGACATTTTGTGTGACAATTGACAAATTGACAAAATAAAATGGTAGTCCATTTTAAGACATGGACCGAAATGAAGGATGTCATGGTGGTGTATGGTTGATTATTTTATGAGATAATGCAAGTGTAATCATTCCTAAACACACTAGCCTTACACACCTAATATGTTGGTAAGGGGAAAAGGAAAAGGAGATTCCATTTCTTGGATGCTTCCCCTTGTTCCAACCGTGCTCCCCTTCTCTCTTTATGAGATTTTTGTTCTCATTTTTGTATGACAACTAATACACACTACCATTCAATCTACATGCAAAAGGTTCATGTTTTTTCTCTCTTCTCTCTCTTTAAATCTTCATCTAAAAGATGGGATTTTAATCCAAATTGTTCATGTAAGATTACTAAAATTATCAAAGTAATATATGAGTATTAGTAATCAAATTTAAGGTAAACCACAACATAAACATCTAGTACATGTTAGTTTGTGGGATTAAGGGATTGTCTTGGGTGCTACTAATTGGAGAATCTCTACTTTGGGATTTTGTATGTTCATCCATTAGGAAAGCTCAAGAACTAAGTAAGGTAGGTGACCTTACTAGTGCCCAAATATCCGAAAATCACATGGTGAGAAATTATTTTTCTTATCTCCTTTTATTAAAGTTTGCATGCATAAGATCACCATTTAATTTTATGATTAAATTAACATAAAACATATATGAATATGTTAGTAATGAGATCTACTTTTCCTTCAACAACTAGCCAGTCGGGGCACATATCCGCGTACTCATATCCAAGACCCCTCGGCATGGAGTCAACAGGGCCTGCCGGCCTGCCATGGGTCCCTCGGCCGAGGGTAGATCAGTCTTTCCACCTGCTAGCCACTTGGCCACTTGGCCACTACGTGACAAAAAGGTGAAAGTCTATAAATACTCCTCAACCCTCATTGAGGAAAGGATCCGAAATATAACCTAAACACCTCATAATCTGGTAATATCTTCCTTATCTCTCTACAATATATACTTCGCCAAGTAACACACAACTTAATCCTTTTAAGTTTACTGACTTGAGCGTCGGAGTGAGTTCGCTCGGTACAAAGCCGAGCCCTCAGTTTGTTCATTGTTTCAGGAGACCGAAAGGAGGATTCAATCAAAGACGTCATTCTACAAGCCACGAGTGATAACAAATAACTGCTTCGGAATTACACCCGGAACAGGAACAATTATAGACCTACCCCATATTCCAGGCCAGACCAGTCAGAAGTTAACCTGGCCCATGAGTATCAAGGTAAGGTTAAAGTTTATCCACCAATCTCCGAACATAACTTCAGTGTTGATATTGCAGGATTAATCCAGAGACTTGACAACATGGGATCAGCTGTTAGATGGCCCAGGAAGTCAGAAAATCCAAATCCCAGAAGAGACAATTCAAAATGGTGCGAATTTCACATGGATATTGGACACACCACGGATGATTGTTTCACCCTGAGGAAGGAGGTAGCCTACCTGTTAAATTCAGGGTACTTAAAAGACCTGATCAAGATGAAGGGCAGGAACGCAAACCAGGATAAGGAAAACCAGGAGCACAAGCAGAATCGTAGTCTCCCTCCACCACCACCACCAATCTATGAAGTAAAATTCATATCTGGCGGTTCGGAGATTTGAGGCCTGACAAGTTCTGCAGCAAAGAAGATATCCAGGACACCAAGGACTGTGTCACCCTGCAAGCCGGATCTTGTCCCCACAATCACTTTCAATGATTGTGACCTAGTGGGCATCCCTGATGTTCATCATGATGGCCTGGTCATTTCTATGCAGATTGGAACAGCCACGGTAAGAAGGATCCTGGTAGATGGAGGCAGCTCAGTGAACCTGATCATGCTTGACGTACTGAAAGCCATGAAGATAAACGAGGATCAAATCATCAAGAAATCCAGCGTCCGAGTAGGATTCAGCGGTGAAACCAGGAACACCTTAGGAGAAATCCACCTCCCAACCTACGTGGAAGGAGTCTCATCCTATGAGAAGTTTGGAGTCCTTGACTGCCTGTCATCCTACAATGCTATCCTGGGCAGACCCTGGATTCACAATGTCAAGGCCGTACCATCAACCTATCACCAGTGCATCAAGATACCAACAGACTGGGGCATAGCCACATTCAAAGGGGATCACAAGACAGCCCAGGAATGCTACACAACAGCTTTGAAGCCTTCCAAGGCAGGTAAGTCCCTAGCATAGCAATTATAGTACCCTGTCAGGAGCACTTATGTGGCACCTCCCAGAATGGAAACAGATCAGGTAATCCTAGACCCTGAGTACCCTGACAGGTATGTTTTGATAGGATCTGACGCACCAGATAGTGTCGAGCCCGAATCGGTAAAATTCCTTAAAAATAAATCATCTTGGTTTGCTTGGTCACATTTTGATATGACTGGAATTAGCGCCGATATTATTACTCATAAGCTCAATGTTGACCCATCTTTTAAGCCCATGCAGAGAAAAGGCGCAAATTTGCAAACTGAAAGAAACACCATAATAAATGAGGAAGTAGAAAAACTCTTGGATATGGGGATGATCAGGGAAGTAATGTACCCTGAATGGCTGGCTAACGTAGTTGTTGTGCAGAAAAAGAATGGGAAGTGGAGAGTCTGTGTAGACTACACTGACCTGAACAAAGCCTGCCCTAAAGATCCATTCCCTCTGCCTCATATTGATGCCATGGTAGACGCCACAGCAGGCCATGAGATGCTAACATTCATGGGTGCTTCCAGTGGATTCAATCAGATAAAGATGCACCCTGCTGACCAGGAGAGTACTGCATTCATTACAGGCATCGAGGCATATCTTGTTACATCGACATGCCTTTCGGCCGAAGAATGCAGGGCAACGTCAGTACCGGTCAACATGATGTTTAAAGACCAGATAGGTGACATCATGGAAGTATACATAGACGACATGGTAGTGAAATCCAAGAATGCAGAAGATCATGTGAAGCATCTAGAAATAACATTTGAGATATTAGAAAAATATAACATGAAGATAAACCCTGCAAATTGCCAGTTTGGAGTCTCTGCAGGAAAATTTCTTGGATATATGGTCACAAAGAGAGGCATAGAAGCTAGCCCTGAACAGATAAAGGCTATCCTGGAATTACAGTCACCCAAGTCTGTCAAGGATATCCAAAAATTGACAGGCCGGGTAGCTGCCCTGAACCGCTTTATATCAAGATCCTCTGAGAAATGCAAAACATTCTATAACCTCCTCAGGAAAAATAAACAATTCCAGTGGACGGATGAGCATGAGGCAGCTTTTCAGGATCTAAAATCCTATTTGTCATCTCCACCCTTACTGGCTAAGCCAGAAAAGGGAGAACCGCTATCAGTATACCTATCTATCACTGACACAAAGATCGTGCCATCTGGTGAAAGAACAGACGGCAAAGAAACATCTAGTCTACTATGTAAGTAAAAGCCTGCTAGATGCTGAGTTAAAGTATGGAATACTTGAAAAATATATTCTAGCTTTAATTATGTCATGTACTAAGTTGAGACCCTATTTTGAACGTCACCCCATTATAGTCAGGACCAATCTACCCATAAAATCTGTCCTGCGTAAACCTGAACTTTCAGGCAGGATGGCCAAATGGTCAGCTAGGTAGCACGGACACTCCTCCTAGCTAGCCGTACTGTGTCCGACACCGTGTCCGACACTTGGACACCCGACACTCGTCGGACACACGCCTAAACATGTTATAGTTTAGACGAGAAATAAAATGTCAAAAAAGATCGATTAAAAGATGGGTTTGGGTGAGAAACGAGAATAGTTATAGTCATATGGTCAAATTTGACCTTCATTTATCTAAATTTAATAACAAAAACATTACAAAACTAAAATTATACATTATTTATAACCATAAAATATATATTTTATTAAATTCAAAAGGCGTGTCCCGTGTCCTAAATTTCATGAGATGCCGTATCACGTGTCCGTGTCGTGTCCGTGTCCGTGTCCGTTTTGGTGCTACCTAGATGGTCAGTACAGATTAGCACATATGACATCTCTTTTGAACCCAGGGCAGCGATCAAGTCGCAGGCCCTAGCAGACTTTGTGGCTGATTTTAGCCCTAACCTGGAACCAGACCTAATAAAAGAGGTCAACCAACTAGAAAATAAAACCTTAGACCAAGAATGGACCCTATTCATAGATGGGGCACCCAACGCCAGGGGGACAGTGTTAGGACTAGTACTTAAATCACCACAGGGAGATGTGATTGCTTAGGCTATAAGCTGTGAGTTCAAAGCTACCAACAATGAAGCAGAATATGAAGCCCTGATAGCAGGCTTAAAGGTATGTCTAGACCTCGATGTTCAAAATCTAAAGGTAAAAACTGATTCACTCTTAATTGCCAATCAAATAAAGGGAATTTATACGGCTAAGGATGCAAAAATGATTTCGTATTTAGAATATGCAAAAAACCTTACCGCTAAATTTGCTTTATTTGACATAGATCAAATATCAAGAGACCCGAATACCCGGTGATGCTCGCCACCTAGGTTCAAATTTCACCCCCACTGTTTTCGACAAAATACCGATTGTGCACTTATTAGAGCCAACCATCAGCAAACCTGAACAGGTCAACCCTGTCAATCAGGACAGTAACTCTTGGACTAAACCCTATTATGATTGGTTTCTACGAGGAATACTGCCTCAGGGAAGGCATGAGGCAAGGGCTTTTAAAATTAGAGCTTCAACTTATGCTATCATCAATAACACTCTATTCAAGAGATCGCAGGCTGGACCCTATCTGAGATGCCTGGAGCCTGACGAAGTTAAACTAGTACTTCAAGAAATACATGATGGACATTGTGGCAACCACAAAGGAGGAAAGAGCCTGGCAAGCAAAGTTCTCAGGACAGGCTACTACTGGCCTACACTGAGGGCTGACTGCCTGGAATACTCTTCAAAATATGAAGCCTGCCAAATTCATGCACCAATCATACATCAGCCATCTGAACTCCTTCATTTAATTTCCGCACCTTGGCCATTCATAAAGTGGGGCATGGATATTGTGGGAAAACTGCCCGTAGCTCCAGGACAAAAAGTATTCCTGTTGGCTATGACTGATTACTTCTCCAAATGGATTGAGGCTGACTCTTTCAGGCAAGTAACTGAAAAAGAAGTAATATCCTTCATCAAGACAAACGTCATTTGCAGATATGGAGTCCCATCAGAAATAGTATGTGACAACGGAACTCAGTTCGTAGGGAAAAGAACCCAAGCATTTTGCCAAGAATGGAATATTAACCTGGTAACATCGACCCCTGGATATCCAAAAGCTAATGGCCAGGCAGAGTCAAGCAACAAGGTAGTCATAAGCTGCCTAAAAAAGAAGCTGAAAAGAAGACGAGGCAGATGGGCTGAAGAACTTCCATTAGTACTATGGGCAGACAGGACAACTCCAAAAACTGCAACAGGCCAAACACCTTACTCCCTGGTGTATGGTTGTGAAGCTGTTATTCATGCGGAAGTACGAATACCAACATCCAGATGCAGCCTGAACAACGTTGAAGCAAACAAAGACGTGATGCAAGACAACTTGGTCCTGACAGAAGAATTAAGAGACGCTGCCAAAATCAGGATGGCATCATATTAATAAGCAGTCGCCAGGACCTACAACAAAAAAGTCAGGGTTAGGGTCTTTAAAGAAGGAGACCTTGTCCTACGCAAAGTATTTCCAAATAAAAAAGAAAAATCAGCAGGCAAACTGGCTCCCACATGGGAAGGCCCTTACTTAATTGATTCAATTGTTGGACAAGGATCATACAGGCTCCAAACGCAAGAAGGGGAAATGATCCCGAGATCCAGGAATGTAACTCATTTAAAATTATTCCATATGTAAAGATCAAGCTACAACCGGGTATAAATTCAATTACTACTCAACCTAACATGCTATGTGATGAACTACATGTTTTACATGCCCTGTCTGTATTTTATATCTGTTCAAACTAACCTATCTATTTACTTTTTGAATCCTGAACAATTACACATGATAAAAGATTATATGCATTAATATTCAGGATTGAGGGCTACTCTACTATACATTCCTGAAACAAAAATTTTGCACTTAACTGTGCCTGAAGAGTTGGTAACCGCCACCAGATACACTAAAGAGTCAGGACCAATCAGGCATGAAATAATTGCCTGACCTGACTAGGTTTACTCGCCACGGATTACAACCACCGGACGCAACAAGACAGTGTAAAGGTGTTCTCTCCCAAACACTTAGTCTAAAATGCCCTCTTGACGGGCCGAATACCAAGCCCTCCCGGCTAGGCGGGGGACATAAGCCCTCCGACAGGCGGTTTTCCCACCCCTTCAACCATTATAGCAAAAAAACTATACTTGGTTGAATTACTCGTGAATAACAATATAAAACGAAAATAATGTGCAGGTCATTCAAACGAAATATTTGACAGGCCCAACAGGATGAAACTCACAAATCAAGCAAAGTCAAAAGTGAAATCAGCCAAAAGAAGGCCACCATATTTATATCAATAAAAAACCCTTACCCCCTGGGGCAAAGGCGTCAAAATATTCATAAAGGCCCGGGAGAGTCCCCCTGACCCAAAACAGGAAAATAAAAATAATGTTTGTCCAGGGACATCCCCCCTGGATGGGCCAAAATACCAATTGAGAAAAAATTTATTACTGTTTCTCCTTAAAAACAGCAGCAACATCAACAACCTGCTCCCCACTCTTAGCCGGATCAGCCTCAACATCCTGCTCCCCTGGGGCGTCGATCTCCTGTTCATTCTCTAAATTATGCAGGTCAGGATACTTTGAAGCAGCAAAAGCCATCTCAGCTGCAGGGTCCCATTTTGCCCTGGCCTCGACAGGCTCCGACATAGCAGCCGCCCTTCCTTTGATAAAGAAATAGAGGGAAGCATCATCCAGCTTAAACTCCAAGTCATCCCTCTCTTGGGTCAGCTCCTCATTTCTGTCCAAGGCCTCCTGCAACAGCCGCTTGTTCGAAACTGCCTCAGTCTTAGCAGCATCCCTCTCAGCCTGCACCCTTGTCAAGTCGGCAGACTTTAGCGACGGATCGGCTCGTGCAAAATCCAGCTCAGACTTTAGCCTATCATAATCTGATCTCATCAGATCAATTCTGGCTACCAACGAAGTAACCTGATAGGCATTATGGAGACAGGTCGCAACACCCCGATCAAAAACAGAAAGAAAAATATGAGTAATTTATTCCAACAATAGAAAACTACCAAAAACAAAACACACATAGAAATAGTGCCAACCTACCTCCCTCACAAGACCAAGGCGCCCGAGCAAGAGGTGACCAATGATCCATCAAGCAATCGCCTGAGTAGCAGTCTCAACAGGGTCAAGGGTGAGCATGACATCTGATTTAGTAGCAGTCTCAACAGCCTCCATATTATCCAACCTGGCTCTCACCTCCCTGACCGGGGCAGAAACGTCAACATCTTCAATTCTCCTCTTTTGGGCTGCTGAACTTGTTTCAGCAGGGGCAGCAGGTGCAGCAGTGACCTTGGCAGCATCAGACTGTTCAGTCAAGTCAATGACAGGCTCAGCATCCCCGCTTCCCTGAGGACTTTCCTCCTTGATCTTAGCCAGCCTGGCTGAGAGGTCAGCCATACCAAACCTGGCAAGGCGAATAGACGACCTGGTGGCTGCAACACGAAATAATATATCAGCAATATAAACCAAACATTATCAGGAAACTAAAAGCAAAAGAGAAAGGAAAGATTAAGATGGACTTACAGCCTGAGGTAGTGGCACTAGCAGCCCCAGAAGCCTTAGCCGCCCTAGGAGCACCATCAGCCTTCAAACACCGAGGAAGGTGACCAACCCCGCAACGGAGAGGCTAGGACCTCTCCAAAGGAGGAATAGCAAGGAAAGCAGAAACATTAGGAGTGGGATACTCGGTTTCAGTAACCAAGTCATCAACTGCACACATAAGAGGTATGGTTTATTATAATTTTTATTCTTTCACTAACAAATAAAATGTGCAGGACAAAGAAGGGAACCAAAAAAGACTCACCAGCAACGCATGCCTCATGATTCAAATACGCCAAGTCAGGACCCACAGAATTGGTCCTGACAAACATGTACCCAGCAGCCCAGCCTTTATCATGGCCACTGTCCAAATTACTCAGAAGAGGAGTAGTAGACGCCCTAACCTTAAAACTTATACGGCCAGGACTGTTTGTTTTAACAGCATAACAGGTCTTCAAATCGTCAAGAGAAAAAGAAATATTGTGTTTTTTACAGAGATTCTCAATGGAACATACTACCTTCTACACCATTGGCATTAACTGATAAGATGGAACACCGATCTCCTTAATAACCTCAACCATAAGAGGGGAAAAAGGAAGCTTACAGCCTACCCTGAAAGCCCAATCATGGATGCAGAACCAATCAGGACAAGCCCGGTCGGCCCTAATAGGAGAATCCTCAGGGATCCAGACTACAGCATCAGCAGGGATGATCCCCTTATCCTTCAAAATCTTCTCAAACTCAGGCTTCAAACGGTTTGCAGGAGACTGATCCTCATTTAAAGCCTTCGTAGGCTTGAATTGGAAATCACCATTAGATATTGAGATCATCTCCAATGGAGGATCACTCAGCTTATTTACTATGGGAGATGGAGCAACAGAAGAAGCAGGCAAATTTTCAGAAGAAATTTCCTCAGGATTCTGAGGAGGAGGAGTTGCAGGAACCGCTGCCCTGGTAGATTTTTTCTTTGCAGCCATTATTTGAAGGATTATGGAGAATTCATTAAAGATTGAGGAAGTTGGAAATTAAAAAAACTGAAGAAAAAAGATTGTTGAAGATAAAAGATGAGAAGAAATTGCGTTGATGAGTTCAACTTAATGAAGCACACAAGTATTTATAATGAAGAGAATTAGGGTTTCAGCCGCAAAGGAAGTGGATAATCATTAAGGAAGTTGCAGTAAATAAACACGCGTCAGCAGTTGCAGTAAAATAGCCGTTACAAGAAATTTATCAGGGAAAACTTAACCGTTGGGTAACCTTACCAATAATAAAGTTATCTCCTCATTTTTTCGTCCTGGCACACTGCAAATGAGGAGATAAGGGGCAATTGTTAGGCCTGGAAATCCGAGACCTTCCCCGATCGAGATCTCACCCGAACCTCGACTACCAGGTACATCGGTGTCGAGCTATCGGGGCACATGAAGATAGGCGCCAGGCCATGGAGAGGACAACGATCAAAATATCAGGACGATATTAGACCATATACGCGTATAATAAAGGAATTATATACGCAGCATTAAGTGTGAAGATTACGCAGTAAACGCAGCAATTAAGGGAGGAATAATTAGCAATTATTACTGGCAATTATGGAGAATATTATGTCTTTAATGCCGGATCAAGCAGCCGTTCAGAGAAGAAGACTATATAAGGAACACTTTGAAGATACTAGAGATCATCTCATTCATACGCAAGAAGAAGTATACACAATACTTAGAGAAATACAGAAATTGTTATAATCATATAATTATTCTCCCAAATAATATAGTGAAATCCTCTCCTGGCTTGGTGCCCGTGGTTTTTTCCCATTCAAGGGTTTTCCACGTACAAAATTGCTTGTTTTATTGTTACTGTTGTTATTTCATTTACCACTGATTATTGCACCCTGACCAACAAACTACCTAGAGCTAGTTAACCTTACGCAACTCTACACTGACCTGATTTCGCCTTGCGTAAAATCCACACAAAACACTACCTTTGTGGAAAAGTTTGTGGATAACTTAAGTCCCATTTATGCAAATCACCTTCAAGGACTTAACTGTGCTAGGGACAAGAATTGAAGATGACATCCGTAAAGGGCTCTTGTCCAAAACGGTGGGTCGTGGATATCAAGGCTCAACGAGTCGTTCTTATGGCTCTACTAGCAAGACTGATGAGGTTGGCCTTCTCGAATCATCAATGAAGAATAACCCCCAAAGGAAGTTCACAAACATTGGTGACACATACTCCAATGCCTTGAAGAGATTGATGAAACAAGGTAAGCTCCAACCCATAGGGCCTACACCTGATCCGGAAAAGAAGTCCAAGTTCTGGGACGAAAATTCATACTGTGAATATCATAGAGGTAAGAGACACGATACAGAGAAGTGTTACAAGCTAAAGCATGTCCTTCAAGATATGATCGAAGACTGTCGCCTACCCATACCTCCTGGAGGTAAGCCTAACAATACTCAAAATCCTCTTGGAGCTCTGATCATTACAAATGAAGAATCTACCTTAGATTGTTCATACCTCATTTCTCCAATCGAAGATAAGATCTGATACGTGCATTTTATATAGTCTTTTTAGGCCTTTTTATGCACGTATTTCTATGCTATTATCGTAGTTTATGCTACGAAATGCCCCGAATATGCTACTTTGGTTTGTTTTGTCTTATTTGCAGGAATGAACCACAAAATAGTGAAATCGAGCCTTTTACCGTCCGTTTAGCATGCATTTGGAGGAAGAGTGAATTTGGAGCGGGAATGTAGCTATTTTGAGATGCGCAAAGAAGAAAGATAGCTAGGCGAGCAAAGGAAGAACTTCAAATTGCCAGTGCCTACTTTGAAGAGCCATATCTCGAGTTCTACAAATTTCCAGTGCCTACTTTGAAGAGCTATTCAGGTGATTCCAATTGGATATGAAAGCTTGTCCTCTTAGCTTTCCAACGCCACCGGAATCGCCCTGTTGGCCCAAGTAACGAAGAAATGGCAGCCGTTTGCAATTCAGTGCGCAAAGCAGGAAATTGTGCGCTGGAAAGTACTCGATCGAGTACAATTTTACTCGATCGAGTCCTTTTTCTACTCGATCGAGTAGTTGCATTTTAGGATTTACTCGATCGAGTAGATTTTCTACTCGATCGAGTGGTTTAAGCTTTAGTTTACTCGATCGAGTGGTTTTAAATCACTCGATCGAGTGGTTTCTCCTATGGGCTTGGGTTTTTTAGTTTATTTCCGTCATTAGGTTATATAATTCCTATTTTCTTATAAATAGCAAGTTAGGACGTCTTTTGTAAACTCTGTCCTTTTCATCTGACACACTGTCAGACGTTACCTTTGCTCTATTACTGTTTTCTGCTACTTTGTTCATTCCTAATTTCCGGATTTATTTCTGTAACTTCTCTTTCCCTTCACTCTCTATATTTAATGTTTATTATTCTCTCTTCCCTCGTTCTTGCTCTTTTAATTATGTCTAGCTAATTCTTTCTGCTAGGATTAGGGAAGTTAATGAATGGATGTTAATTGCTAATTAGGTTATTAGATTCGTCGTTGTTGTTTTAGTCTTTGTTGTTAATCGCTGCCTTAACTGTATCCTGCTAGTTGATTCGAAGCAATTAGCCTTTTAATATTGGTAAACCTTGACCTGGACCGAAAGGTTGGAAGGGGTGAGACCTGCAGTGAACAATAGGATGCTTTAGTGAGGGCGAAAGTTAAGATAATAGCATTTTAGGGCGAATTGAGACCGAAAGGAGATATTCATTTGCCCTTAGACCGACACATCGACTAATCTGTGACCTTAGCTGCAATTGACTACGTTCATTGATGACCCGAAATCCTAGTTTCCCTCTCTTTACTGTTAATTTCTCTTATTTTTATCTCTCTTGCCTTAGTCTCAGTAGCTTAGTTAATTCAAATCAAAACTCCCAATTATGACATCAGACAAACCGAGTAGACAAGTGAATAGTGACCGCCTCCGTGTGGAGATCAACCCTACTTATCGCTAGCTTCTGTTAGTTATATTTAGGTATTTATTTTTGGTACAGAAACGACCGTATCAAATTTTGGCGCCGTTGCCGGGGAAGCAACTACTTTATTTACTTGTTTCATTTCGTCTGTTTTTAGCCTCAAGGGGTATATCCCTTGAGGCCGTTCTAATCTTTTCTTTAGTGCTGTTTTGATAGGCCCTACAGGTCCTACCTAGACAGTTCTAGGTGAAAGATTGTCAAAGGGAAGGCTTGAGTACCTTTGACCCATCACCTATGTCCCATTATATGGCACAGCAGGTGATTTACTGCGGGAGATGTGGTGCTTTGCCGAGCACAATGCGTTCTTTGTATGGCGAAAATGACGCGGTCTACGAGTTCAAGCGCTGGGGACGTGTTAGCCATTCCCCTGTAGTTGTGCCGCCACATCCACCCTATCAATGGCCACCGCAACAAGATCCTCCTGATATACAGAAAGAAGAGCTTGCGGAGCTGAAGTCTTTGTTGGAGACACTTGCATTCCAAGTGCAAGATGGTGATAGACGCACTTGTGCGCGATTTGATAAGCTCGAGTCTGAAATTGCTCAGTTAGCAGCTGAGACGGATAGTTGGCAACCAGAAGAAGTGTACTTTACTGAGAGCGGTTTTTCCCATGTAGAAACCGTGTTGCCCAATGCTGAGGATGAATTTTATGACTCGGATGACAAATTTCTATCATATTTTAATAGTTTACACGAGGATTTCAGCCCTGTACAGGAAGAATCACTCGATCGAGTGACTTATAATAGTCGATCGAGTGAATTTCCAGAAGAACCATTCAATCGAGTAGTTCAAAGCATTCGATCGAGTGAAAATCAGGAAGAAAGTTCTCGATCGAGTGATAATTCTACTCGATCGAGTATTCTGGCCAGTGGGAACTTTGATTCGTCGCTTGGGTTCATTCTAGATGACGATTTTGATGATGATAATGGTTACGGTGAATCACCCCTTTTCAAGGCCGAGTTGGATGCACTTGAGGCTGAGATTTATGGGATGAAATCCACTGAGGAGGTTGGCGAGGAGGCAGCTGAGTCGGTAATTGCTCCTAGCACGGAAGAGGTAATAAACTCTTTTATCTATGATTCCATCGTTGAGAGCAACCAACCGGAGGTAGTTAACGATAATTCTATTATTGTTTGTTTAAATATTACAATGCCTCATAATACTCATGCTTCGTATTTCAATAATATACCCTCTCCCAGATGGTTAATTAATTTAACTGTTTTTCACCGTACTTGTCATCTTGAAATTGTTAATCTGAATCGGGACCTTAATTTATCGTCTATTGCTCCCGCGCTCCTATATTTTGTGGATAAATTTAGGAGATCTCATAGGAAATTTGTTAGACTTAAACAGTTGTGAACATTTTTATTTCCTATGCTTGTATTCCACTTTGGTGCTACTTATGCTTTTGTGTAGCACATGCGCAGATGTACGATCTCATGCTGCGCGCTTTGAGCTGTTTTGATTGTAACTAATTAGAGAGCCTCGAAGAAAAGAAAAAGCTCGAGCTGGGACCTGACTGAAGCTAGTGCTACCCGGAAGGCAATCCGGAGATTTATTTTTAATTGTTTTGCAATTTATTTCAGTTTGCAGTTGTAATAAATGGTCTTCGTACCATAGACTATATCAGATAGGCTTGTTTTTGTTAGTTTGCGGGCTGTTTTCATTGCGTTTTGCAGGAACACACTGAGGATCACTCGATCAAGTACTTTTTGTACTCGATCGAGCACTTATGCTGCTAAATCCTCTCGATCGAGCATTTATTTTACTCGATCGAGCACCTGCAAAGAGAGAACTACTCGATCGACCTAATTTCCTTTCGATCGAGCAGTTTTAGACGCCCAATTCACTCGATCGACTACTGTTCGACTGCTATCGAGTGTTATTGACTTGGATTTGCCTCCTGTGACGATATTTGAGCTGTTTAGCGACCTCCCACGTTGCTGGCTGGTTTGGAGAGGTCCCTTATTCGCGCAATCTTGTAAGCTTTCCGTATTTACTCTCTTTCTCTCCTAGTTTACGTTTCCTTTCCATGTTTTGGTACAATGAGGGCATTGTACGGTTTGGTTTGGGGAGGTTATGCATCCATATCTATGTCTGCATATTGTTTTTATTTGCATTTCTGTTATCACGTTTAATTTATGTATGCATTGTCTGTTATTTTTATAAAATTTAAAATCTCATAAAAATTGAAAAATTTATAAAATTCAAAAAAATTCACGTTTATTTTTGCATATAGGTTGAGTCGGAATGGTGGATTTCAGTGATGAAATTGCACTGTATTTTGTCTTTTTGCTTAAGCCTTGCATTAAACTGTTATCTTTTTAGCTTTGTCTTTTGCATATCTACGAGTTTATGTTAAATTTAGCTGAACGAATAGACTTGATCTGAAATTTTGGCAACCTACTTATAAATTCTAAGGAATTAGAGCCTTATAAGCTGGTGTCATTTATGACCGGTTTCATGTAGGATTGTGAGTAGTTACTCCTTGCATAACATGTTCATCAATTTGCACATATATGAAATTCAATTGCTTTTTGCCGTCAAACATTCGGGTCAGTGGTTGGTGTCACATGCAGGGAGGTGCTTACAATTTCCCTTTCTTTCATTTTTACCCATTTAACTCCACATTAGCCAAATTTGCCTGTTGACCCTTAGCTACATCCCAAATTTAGCCTGCCTTGTCAAGCTAGTTTAGTGTATGTTTGCGGTATATATTTCATTGTGCCAAGTTTGGTTCGTATTCTGTTGATTCGGAGTTGGTAATCTAAGAAGAGAGGGAGGATGATGAAAAAGACGTGAAAAAGAAAGAAAAAGAATGAAAAAAAAAAAAAGAATTCGAAAAAAAAAAGAAAAAATGTGAAGAAAAGAAACCGAAAAAATAGAAAAAAAAAAGAAAGGAAAAAAAAAAGAGTTTGTATTGTTGACGGTTTCGCTCCTATGCTTTATTTACATTTATTGAGGAGTATTTTCAGTTCGGTTTGGTGAGTTTGTGCCAAATGAAGGGCACTCGTGCTTAAATCTATAATTGAGTTGGAAATGGATGTTGTCACATGGTTTTGTTTAGGTACTAGCTTGGCCGCCTATACCTCCACATTCCGATAAATGTTTTGCCTTTTCTTACCCATTGCCTCACTTTACCATATTTTTGTAAGCCCTCGGCTGTGACAGGACCTTGTTTGATTAGAATGTGTGTACGGTAGCTAGAATTGCCTATCATATTAGTCGCATGCATGTTTATGTGGGTCGTATTCTAGGTGAGTGACTGTTTTCTCTTTCTCTCTTATACATATACTTTCACCCTTTGCTTCATCAGAGAAGAGTGACCCGTGAGAGTCCATTATTAAAGGTCTTGCAAGGTCGACGGTTCAGCTTTATTATAAACATCTTACAACTCGTTTGCATTTGACTGTTTGCTATAAGTGTTAGTTGCTTGCATTAAATTGGTTTAAGTGGGCATTTGTAGCTAGCTCTGAGTTATCTTTTCCGTTCCATTAGTTTGCATTTAGTTTACTCGAGGACGAGTAAAGGTTTGGTTTGGGGAGATTTGATACGTGCATTTTATATAGTCTTTTTAGGCCTTTTTATGCACGTATTTCTATGCTATTATCGTAGTTTATGCTACGAAATGCCCCGAATTTGCTACTTTGGTTTGTTTTGTCTTATTTGCAGGAATGAACCAGAAAATAGTGAAATCGAGCCTTTTACCGTCCGTTTAGCATGCATTTGGAGGAAGAGTGAATTTGGAGCGGGAATGTAGCTATTTTGAGATGCGCAAAGAAGAAAGATAGCTAGGCGAGCAAAGGAAGAACTTCAAATTGCCAGTGCCTACTTTAAAGAGCCATATCTCGAGTTATACAACTGATATTCAGGTGATTCTAATTGGAGATGAAATCTTGTCCTCTTAGCTTTCCAACGCCACCGGAATCGCCCTGTTTGCTCAAGTAACGAAGAAATGGAAGCCGTTTGAAATTCAGTGCGCAAAGCAGGAAATTGTGCGCTGGAAAGTACTCGATCGAGTACAATTTTACTCGATCGAGTCCTTTTTCTACTCGATCGAGTAGTTGCATTTTAGGATTTACTCGATCGAGTAGATTTTCTACTCGATCGAGTGGTTTAAGCTTTAGTTTACTCGATCGAGTGGTTTTAAATCACTCGATCGAGTGGTTTCTCCAATGGGCTTGGGTTTTTTAGTTTATTTCCGTCATTAGGTTAAATAATTCCTATTTTCTTATAAATAGGAAGGTAGGACGTCTTTTGTAAAACCTCTCCTTTTCATCTGACACACTGTCAGACGTTACCTTTTCTCTATTACTGTTTTCTGCTACTTTGTTCATTCCTAATTTCCGGATTTATTTCTGTAACTTCTCTGTCCCTTCACTCTCTTTATTTAATGTTTATTATTCTCCCTTCCCTCGTTCTTGCTCTTTTAATTATGTCTAGCTAATTCTTTCTGCTAGGATTAGGGAAGTTAATCAATGGATGTTAATTGCTAATTAGGTTATTAGATTCGTCGTTGTTGTTTTAGTCTTTGTTGTTAATCGCTGCCTTAACTGTATCCTGCTAGTTGATTCGAAGCAATTAGCCTTTTAATATTGGTAAACCTTGACCTGGACCGAAAGGTTGGAAGGGGTGAGACCTGCAGTGAACAATATGATGCTTTAGTGAGGGAGAAAGTTAAGCTAATAGCATTTTAGGGCGAATTGAGACCGAAAGGAGATATTCATTGCCCCTTAGACCGACACATCGACTAATCTGTGACCTTAGCTGCAATTGACTACTTTCATTGATGACCCGAAATCCTAGTTTCCCTCTCTTTACTGTTAATTTCTCTTATCTTTATCTCTCTTGCCTTAGTCTCAGTAGCTTAGTTAATTCAAATCAAAACCCCCAATTGTGACATCAGACAAACCGAGTAGACAAGTGAATAGTGACCGCCTCCCTGTGGAGATCGACCCTACTTATCGCTAGCTTCTGTTAGTTATATTTAGGTATTTATTTTTGGTACAGAAATGACCGTATCAAGATCCATGCATTAGAAGATGATGGGAATTATTCCACCATTTCTCCTACCATAGATGACTTTGTTACATGGGCGAAGAGTGTGAATAGACAAGTCTCAGAACTGGAAGATATAGTAGCATCCCTCTGCAATCCAAACACCATGCCTAAGGAGAATACGACACTAAATCTATCTCGAAATTCTACAATGCAAGAAGTGGTAGCCGTGGTTGATAGCCTAATCGATCAAATAATACACTTAGAAGCTGAAATCATCAGGTTGAGAGAGCTTTCTACCGTCAACGGAGTATGGGCCAATGACGATGAAGATGAATACCTCACTGAGCACTACCTAGTCAAGATTAGTGAGGACATAGTCAAAAATAGTGAAGACCAAGATATAGACCACCTTACTCGTTCAGGGCGTCCATATCAAAACATTTCTCAAAATGGTCCCATAGCTAATGGTCCAATTACTAATACAAACATCGTCACACCAAATGATGGCGAAGATACATCTACCGACCACTTGCTAAAACAACTACAGAAGACAAAGGTTGATCTTTCAGTCTGGCAACTAGTTGCAAGTTCATTCCCACATCGCCAAGCTTTGCTACAAGCCTTGGCTAAGTTAAACGTGGCACACAACTCTACTTCTGATGACATAGTCAACTTGGTCTTCCAAGATTCAACTAAGCTAAGTAACCCGGTTACTTTCTCAGATGAGGATTTACCACCTTTCGGCGCTAGTCATAACCTAGCTCTATACATTACCGTCATTTTTTTAAAGAAGAATGTGCCAATGACTTTGGTAGATGATGGCTCTGCAATCAACGTCATACCATTAAAAACAGCATATAAGTTGGGCATGAAAGAGTCGGATTGGACTCCCACTAACCAAGGTGTTCGCGCATACGACGATACACTATGTAAAGTGGTAGGACTAGTCAACCTCACCATAGCCACATGGCCGATTGAGCGAAAGGTTAACTTTCAGATAGTGGACATCGAAGCATCATTCAACATACTTCTGGGAAGGCCTTGGATTCACGCTTCTAAAGCTGTAACATCCACCCTTCACCAGAAAATCAAGATCCCACTAGATAGCAAAGTAGTGACGATCACTTCGTCACCTATCAAGGCAGTGATAAAAAAGATGTCAAGCAACCAAGTGATTACAGATCCAGTATACGAGTTTGGGGGCTTCCATAACATAAACCTTGTAGAAAGTGAACTGGCACCCTTATACTTCAATCTATATTCCAATTTAGTGGTCAACCACATACTCAAGTCTCAGGGATACTTCCTGGGAATGCCACTGAATCCTGTCCAAAGAAATACCTTTGCACCATACAAAGAAGGAAACTCTCAAAGGATACCATTAGGATTGGTATACAAACCCACGAAAGAAGAAGCTCTAGAGATGCTCACACAGTTTCAAAACCGCAAGAACGTGGGAATCCAAATGCGACCCTACCTCCCTATCCTAAATGGATACTTTGTTAGAGAAGGTAGTCACGAATACTTTCATGGGTTTCCCGAACCTTGGCACTATAAAGGAAGGCAACTAGCCGGAGTCGAGATCTTTCACGATTGCTACTTCATTCCTTCAGAAACGGTTCCTACCATCAAGACTCGTCAAGCACCTTGCTTAGACGAACAGGCTGTTAGCCTTTTGTTCGGAGAAGACCGATTTGTCAGAGCTGCGCAGGACAAGATCATTACCATGATACTTCAGGATGACCATTTCAACCCTACAGCGTTAATCACCGAAACCAGTTCGAATCAGCAAAAAGGATGGAGAAAGTCGATCAAATGGACAAACAACCAAGGAAGACTCTTCAAACTCACCACTGGAGAAGGAGAGATGTTCAAAGGAGAACCCGAAGATAACGAATTCGAGTTAGAGTCAGAGTCCGAGTCGGAATCAGAGTCGGAGTCTAGAGAAGTCCCTAGAGAGTCACCTCCTGTCGTCACTCCCAATCCTCTTGTTTCTCCTAGCATAATATCAAGTAGTAACAGTAGCTTGGGAAATGTCCCAACAGCTGTCCCTTTCCCGCCACAGACTACCGAACATATGGCTTCTTTGTTTCAACTATTTTCAAAATTTAATATGAATAAATCAGATTATGCTTACTCTTAGTGTTATTCTAAATGCAATTCTATTTACGATGATAATGAGGATGATCCAGAACCAGACTCAATCGAACTACCTTCCTATATAGCTAAAGAAATATTACAAGAAGGGGAAGGGGCACCAGTTATAGAGAACACTGAACCCATCAACGTAGGAAGCGAACTAGAACCCCAAGAACTTAGGATAGGGACAACCTTAAGCCCAACCGAAAGGGCCAGTTTCATAGACCTCCTACATGAGTTCAAAGACGTTTTCGCTTGGTCCTACAAAGACATGCCAGGGATCGATATGGATATTGCAGAACACAGAATTCCAATCAAACCAGGTTTCAAACCTGTAAAGCAGAAGCTTCGTCGGATGAGGACAGAATGGGCTCTTAAAATCAAAGAAGAAGTCGATAAACAATTCAAAGCCGGGTTCATCAAAGTTTGCGAGTATTCAGACTGGGTGGCCAACATAGTACCCGTACCCAAAAAGGATGGGAGAATCCGAGTTTGTGTTGATTTCAGAGACTTAAACAAAGCGAGTCCCAAGGACGACTTTCCTCTGCCACATATCGACATATTGGTAGACAATACATCAGATCACTCGTTATTGTCCTTCATGGACGGGTATGCAGGATATAATCAGATCAAGATGGCCATAGAAGACATGCATAAGACTGCCGTTATTACTCAATGGGGCACCTATTGCTACACTGTTATGCCATTCGGGTTAATCAATGCTAGAGCTACGTATCAACGTGCGACCACACTTCTACATGACATGATGCATAAAGAAGTAGAGGTGTACGTGGATGATATGATTGTCAAGTCCAAAAATAGGAAGGGGCACATTAATAACCTTCGCAAGTTCTTCCTAAGACTACGAAAGTACAACATGTGGCTCAATCCTCAGAAATGCGCATTCGGAGTAACGCCAGGCAAGCTTCTGGGATATGTCGTCAGTCAACGGGGAATAGAAATTGACCCTTCCAAAATCAAAGCTCTAATCGAAATGCCACAACCTCAGACAGAAAAGGAGGTTAGGGGATTTTTAGGCAAGGTGCAATACATAAGTCAATTCATATCGAAACTTACCATGATCTGTGAACCCATCTTCAAAAAGCTAAAGAAAATAGATCATACCATATGGGACGATGACTGTCAAAAGGCGTTTGACAAAATTAAAGAGTTACTAGCCAAACCACCGGTGCTTATGCCTCCTCAACGAGATCAACCTCTTGGTTTATATCTCAGAGTGACCGAAACAGCCATGGGGGCTATGCTAGCACAAACCGTTGGAAAAGAAGAAAGAGCTATCTACTACCTTAGTAAGAAGTTCTTGGACTACGAATGCAAGTACACACCTCTCAAAACGACATGCCTTGCTCTTGTGTGGGCAACAAAGAAGCTACGCCATTACATGCTTAGCTACTCCGTCAAGGTGTATCCAAAATGGATCCTGTCAAATACCTCTTCGAAAAACCCGTTCTCAATGGACGCTTGGCAAGATGGACAATAATGCTCTCAGAATTCGATCTCAAATACGTACCTCTGAAGGTTATAAAGGGGCGTGTCGTTGCCGAGTTCTTCACAGATAATCCCATCAATGACACCCAAGAAGTAGACACATGGTCATTCCCAGACGGGGATATACTATAAACTAGCGTAGACTCTTGGGACCTTTATTTTAATGGAGCATCGAATTTAAGAGGATTTGGAATATGAGTATTGCTCATTTCTCCTGAAGGTGAGCATACACCACTTTCTCTCAAACTCGACTTCGAGGTGACAAATAACGCAGCAGAATATGAAGCTTGCCTCATTAGGCTACAAGCAGCCGTAAGTTTAGGCATCAAAAATCTTCGAGTTCACGGATATTCATCCTTGATCATCAACCAAATTACGGGATCTTGGAAAATTCGAAGTGAAAGCCTAACACCCTATCAGGCCAGGATAGATCAAGTTGCCCAATTCTTCGATCAAGTGACCTATCTACATTTACCTCGAGAAGAAAATCAGTTTGCCGACGCTCTTTCAAAACTTTCATCACTGATTAACATGCCATACGACATGGTAGAAATGCCTTTATGTATCGAACGACGGTCAGAACCAGCCTACGTGCACCAAATTACAGATGAAGAGGAAAACCCAGGGGAGCCTTGGTTTCAAGCCATTATAAATTTCAACCTTAATTGTATATATCCACCAGACATGGATAAGAGAGGACAACGTGCTATACGCCTACTCGCCTCTCAATATCTCCTCATGCAAGGAGAATTGTACAAAAGAACACCTCTTAGTGTAGTCTTACGTTACCTTGATCATTCACAGGCACAGAAAGCGATGGAAGAAGTTCATGATGGACAATGTGGCCTTCACATGAGTGGACCAATGATGGCGAAGAAAATCACGCGTCTAGGATATTACTGGACCACAATGGAATCTGATTGCATCAAGTATGTCAGACATTGCTATTACTGCCAAATCTTCGGGAATGTATAACATATCCCACCTTCATTACTCTATACCATGACATCTCCTTGGCCATTTTCTGCTTGGGGGATCGACATCATCGGTAAGATCACCCCAGCCGAAACAGGAGGTTACTAATTCATTTTGGTGGCTATCGACTATTTCACCAAATGGGAAGAAGCGGTATCTTACACTAGTCTCATAGCCAAAAACGTGGCAAAGTTCATACAAACCAATATCATCTGTCGATATGGTTGTCCACACAAAATCATCAGTGACAATGGATCACATTTCCAGGCTAAGACTGAATAATTGCTAGCCAAGTACAAAATCAAACATCATCATTCCTCGCCATACACACCACAAACTAATGGCGCGGTAGAGGCAGCCAATAAGAATATTGTCACAATCCTCAAGAAAATGATCGATAATTATCGAGATTGGCCCAGTAAGATACCATTCGCCTTATGAGGTTATCGCACATCCGTTAGGATGCCCACTGGGGCTACTCCTTTCTATTTTACCTACGGCATGGAAGCTGCACAACCAGTTGAACTACAGATCCCATCCTTACGCATTCTACTCGAAAGTCAAATTCCAGAAGCCGATTGGAAGAAAGATAGGTACGAAGAACTCATCCTCTTGGATGAACGAAGATTGCGCGCATTGCATAAGGTGAAAACATATCAGGCACGTATCAAACGAGCCTTCAACAAAAGGGTTAGGCCTAGAAACATCAAAGAAGGAGACTTAGTCCTCAAATCAGTTAGAGCTCTTCTACCTGTCGATCCACGAGGAAAGTTCAAACCCAACTGGGCCGGACCATTCTTGGTCACGTCCATACTCCCGGGGGGGTGGGGGTGTTAGGATCACAGACCTAGATGGTAATGAACTTGCTAACCCAACTAACCTTGACCAACTGAACGATATTATGCCTAGCATAGGACAAACACGCGCCATGCATAACACCCACGTGCCGCTCATGCGACACGAAATAAAAGCGGCCCCTGGCCCGCTGAAATAAAACTTATGTCACCTTGCTCATGCATCTTGACAATTCGTCATCCTCATATCATCAAATAAATTGAATTGTATTTTACGAGTAAGCAAAGCACATGCTCATTTTCTAGTCCACTACAAGCTCTTGCTTAGAAAAATTATTCTTTTACATTTACTCGAACTACGCACAAGGGTTTGATTTCATTTTATTAAATGAATACGTAGGCAATCCTTCACAGGATACAACCCATTATTTTAAGTGTAAATAGAAGGACATTTGCATTTGCATTTGAAATTCGACAAGAATAATAAAAGAAAAATCATAATAGTTTCATAACTAATTAATCTTTTATTCATTTCTTCCATAAATAATAATAGTACGCCACATAATATAAAAAATGCCAAAAAATAAATAGGTTAGGATTCTAAAAACCCCCACCACTTATTACAAATAATAATAATAATAATAATAATAATAAATAATACTACGACTTAGGCTACTCTTCCATCTTTCCTTTGCCTTTGTAATTTTTATCATACTTCTTGTCTCGACCACGAGCCGGGCGCTCCTGTGCTATTTCGGACCTGATCACCAAAGGTCTTCCTCGCGGTCTAGCTTTACCATTTCGATCAACCACCATTTCTGCGGCAGGAGCGGTCTTCGGTTTCTTCGACGGGTGAACGACTCGGAATCCGGCCTCTTCCTCCCCCTCAGTCAAATACTTTTGGTTCTCCTTTGCTGCCTCATAAATCTTGTAGTCAACGGGCTCGCGCTTCCTCAATTTCTCGCGCTCTTGGGAGTTGTAGCCTTTCTCCATTGCAAGTATGAATCTGATACCCATAATGAACCAACAGAAGAATGTATGAACCACATGTTTCTCTGAGCCCACTTGAGAGCCCACTCTCTACGACTCTCGGTAGTATGTGCCAACGCAGTCTGAGGAACAGTATCAAGCTTAGGAATCTTCTGCTTAAGGCCCACTTGCCTCATCAATCTCTCCGGTAAGATGCATATCATGAATTCCTAGCCGGGAATGCGAACTGACCGAGTAGGATCTAAGGATGACACTCCAGTGACTGACTTGAGATGCCACCATGGCACAACCCATCTGATCAAAGGACCACCTTCATTCTTCAACTTGTTCTCCCAATAGTTGCAAACCCGGGTGAAGTCCACCATATAGAGCCTGGTCCTCATCGCAATCGACCGAGCATGATATCCTGGCACATTAACTGGGGGCTCGATCAACCGTAGATGCTCCATGAGCCAAACCCACCAAGAAGACGGGAATTAATGTCCAACCAACGAAAAAAAAAACGAAAAAACGAAAAAAAAAAACGGAAAAAAAATTGAAAAAAAAAGAAAAAAAACGAAAGAAAAAAAAAAACAAAAACAAAAAAAGAAAAAGAAAAAAAAAACGGTTTGTATTGTACATAAGGGTTCTTACCTGCAAAATGATAGGACTTCCCAAATAAGGAAGCTCGCGGTTGGCTTTCCTATTGTCCAGCCCCAAAATGATTTCTCCTAGGCACAGACACGCTGGGCTCTTGCGCAGCTCCATCTGTTCAACCAGGCTCAAGTAACGAGGATCTCCTCTCATTTCCTTATAAACATGCCCTTGGAGGACATAACCATGCAATAGGCAAAAACCGAATGCCCTACGCCTCGCAACATAAGAGATAAAAGGGTCTTCCCTGTTTATAAATCGATCAATTAAATCAAGCATGCGGACTCCTTTTGAGGTCACAAGACGGTCAACCTCAGCTTTAGTCAGTCCAAGCAAATCTCTAAATTTGCTTTTGTACCCTTGAGAGCTAGAGTGTATGGCAGACATATTTTCTGGATCCCATCCTCCAATTGCAGCAATATCCTCAGGGAAAGGACAGATGTCACCTCCAGGGAAGGCAACCACATGGAAATTAGGGTCCCAATATTCGAGACAAGCATCCAAGAAAGGTTTCACAACCTTCACCAATTATGTGCCTTATGTGCAAATTCTATGTAAATTTCGGCAGCATGACGGCATAAACCGTCATCTACCAAACCTGTTCTAAGCTAACCTGCAGGAACAAACATACAACCTAGCACCAAAGGCACTCAGGCCATCATATACACAATCAAAATGCTATATATACCTCAAACTGGGGCACTTGCCCAAAACAAGTCCAAAAGTCCAAAATGAAGTCCTAAATGTACAAAATGTATGTCGTACAGCCGACGACAACAAAAACAAAGACAACTACTCCTGGTCACCACCCCGCTCGGTGACCCTCACCTCGAGAGCAGCAATCTCGGTATCTATGACCTTCAACTCCCTCAATAGTTGAGCCGTCTCCTCCTGGGACTGCGCCAGCTCCCGCTCCTGGTCGCGCTCCCTCTGCAAATGACAAAGAAATGCCTCATTTCAATTATTTCAAACAAAATGCAATAAAATTACAACAAAATTCGAAGTAAAGTAAATGAGAGATTCATACTTGTCGTCCTCGACCACCAGCAAACGCCTCGATGGCTGTAACCCGCAGCCGGTTGGCCACCCTCCACAGCGCTACATACCGAGACGGCGCCATCTACATTTCAAGAAACAAACGATTTTCAATGAAATGGACAAATGTATTCTTATACAATAACAAGAGCCAAACTGAATCCGGGGCTTACCCTCCTAACCAAGTGCTGCCACTTCTCCAGGCCAGCATCTGTCACCGCCTCGCTGAAGTCGCGGAGCTCGGTGATCGTCGTCATCCCCGCTGCGTCAGTGTACTCAAGGGTCTCGGGGTACGCTGGGGGCTCGATGCCCGCCTCCTCAACCTCCTGAAAAATTCAAAAGAAGTCTTTATTCGATGATCGTTCATCATTTTATCAAGTCAATTCGAAAAGGGAAAATGAAACACTCACCACGACCGGCCAGTACGCCAGCCTCTGGCGAACGAACAGAGAGTACTCCTCACCAGGAAGGAGATGAGCGTCGCCATCAACGTCCGCTAAGTCAGCCTCCCTCTCAGCGTTAGAAGGCTCCCTAAACATCGTCCAAGGAGGATCGACGGGAACCGTGAAGGCATCACGAGAGCACTAACGAGTCAAACGCTCGCCCAGATACCATACTGGACCCACAGACATCCTCAACAGCAGCCGACTCGAGCTCCTAGGTCGAAGGACCTCCGCCACAAAAGGAGGGGCATCTGGGTAGTCCACCCAGGGCCTAGGCACCCACTAAGACAAGCAAACAAGTGGTCATTCTTATGATCGTTTCTGAGAAGTAACGAATAAAAAATGAAGGAAAAGTGATCAAAAATACATACGTCACTCAGCTTCAGGGCGTTCACGCCTCGTCGACAGACATCGTAAGAAGAGCGCTGGCTCTTCCTACGACACATCACCCAGTCCCTCACAACTGGGTAAGCCCTCGGCTCCGGCTCCGCCCTCTTGGGCGCGAAGCCCGGAAAGTAGGAGTACACCCATGCCTGCAAAGCAAGACAATCGATGATGATCTTTCACGATTCGATAAAAAGAAGAAGCAGTGATTTTCATGATATGAAATGAAGGTTCATACCTCCAATAGCAGTCCAGGGCCGACCGTAGCAGGAGAAGTCCCCTTCTCCGGCAGCTCAGGATGAACCATGGCCCTCATGTAGCGCGTGAGGACCGCAAAGCCAGGAGTGACCCAGTCCCAACGACCTAGGTCACTCAAGTCAGAAAGGAAGGGAAGAAGCTTCGTCGACAGCCTCTCCCCCTTATCTCAAAGGTAGAGTGAAGACAAGAACCACCAGAGACTCCATTTCCAAGCCATATTACAAGCCATAGTCCCATCAAGCCTTAACTCCACAAAATCAAAGCTCTAGAGATTTGTTCATCAAAGCCTCTTATTTTCGAGCCCCACGTTCCAAATATTCAATCCAGTTTCACCTTGACCCAGACACGGAGTCTTCAAATACTTTGCTACCTAGGACGAGACATACCCAATTAATCCTTAGGGTCCACTTTTAGGTGTGCTCAGCGACAAGGAAATTGTTTTACAAACTTAATTATACCTCTTTGGTCGATGATTAGAGGGAGTTATCTCAAATCAGTTCTTCGAGTCACCAAAGGAAATTACCCTCGTGACCCCTACACTTTAAGGTCCTGACAGCATAGCTTAGGCACACACCTGAATTACGAGCATGGTTTAATTTCACCTCTTCAGGTGGATACGTAGGCAGTACTTTCTTACACAAGAAGGATACAACCACGACACTAAAACAAAATTAACCAAAGCCAAACCTCAGAACTATGATCTCGTTTGATTTCACTTCACGTGAATACGTAGGCAGTCCTTATGGACACAACCGTCCCAACTCCTAACTTTAAATCTCAATTATCAACCACCTAAACCATCAACTTTCAACCTAAATTACCATCTCTTTCCATTTCATAACCTTCCAACGACAATTTCCATTTTTACCTCTTTACTGGGGACTTCTTCTTATCGCCCAGTCTCCTTTTTTACCAAAGTCTAGAGTCATCTTCTCATCCAGGGGGCTTCTCTTCTGAGATGCCACCCTTCCTTTATTCCTCTCTCATTTAAGTCAAGCTAGTGCTTGGTCCGGACAATGACAAAGGTCTTAAATCGATTCTCCAAGTTATCGTGCCTCAAGAGGGGTCTCTCTTGCAGCAAGCAGCGCCAAAAGATGTCCAAGTAGATAGCTGATCCATGGCTCATGCCTTGCCTTTATATGTCCCCATCATTCTTGCAATTCTTCTACCTTTGGAACTGATATGCATTATCACCCATATTTGGCTAGGGGTTGCACATCCTTAAGCAAAGTCTGTCAGAGTCATCCTCATGTCGCGTCAGTCAAACCTAAGTCTACGTTTCACGTCCTACTGAGTTGATGTCACGTCAGTCATATGTCTAAAGCCCATTTGAATATGCATAACGCATTGCAAATGACAAATTTCTTTGAGCAAGTTTTAAATAACTTTTATAAAGAAACAACTTTTGAAAAACCTATGTGTTTCCTCATTTGAGGTCCATGTGATAATTGCTTACATGCATATGTGTTACATGTTATCTTTCTATTAGATTGCATTCTTGTATGGCCACTAACCATGCAGGTAAGTATCAGAAGCAGTGCTCGCTCCAACTAGGGGCTACGCTCAAGTCTTCGTTCTCATCAAACAGACTGTAAACTGTCGCAGTATTTTATCTTAAAGCAGACTGTAAACTGTCGCAGTACTTTATCTTCGAGTAGACTGTAAACTGTCGCAGTACTTTATCTTCGAGCAGACTGTGAACTGTCGCAGTACTTTATCTTCGAGCAGACTATGAATCGTCGCAGTACTTTATCATACCCAGCAAAGATATTTCATCAAGACTTCGCTTGCAACAACGAGCGGATTTTCAACGGTGTTTCGACACGCCTTTATCAATACCCTGTTATTTCCCCGCGAGAGTTCAAGACAGCCGATTGTACATCTCGATAGATGGAATTCGCTTGAGACCGACGCAAGCAGATTTCCCCAGCAATTTCTACCGACGTCCTGCTTTCCTCCGTTTGTTCCAAGAAAGAGGTCTCAGGTATGGTTTCTTCTTATGGCTAGCGAGCCTCCTTACATAGTCTAATGGACTTTAAACGACCCTCCCCGATAGTCGACAGACTCTAAAATGTTCCCGATGACAGGTCCTTGGCTGAGACCCCTTGAGCCGCCTTGCTCGTCATAGTCGTCAGGTTGTAATCTTCGATTGACCTGATGGCTATACTTTGACTTTCGGCTTGTCCAAGCCTCAGTCAAAGTCGGGGCTCTGTAGATACCTCATTTCTGCACCTCCCGCAAGCCACCCGGTGATGATAGGGCCGCATGTTTGGTACACGGAATGATTTATGACAGTTCATAAGTTTATCGTCAAGTGATAGCTCAAATACTTGTGTCTACCCCTTGGTTGTCATCTACACGCCATTACGGTGGTTTTGACAATAATTAGAGTTTATTTGGAGTCCGGGTCAAAAACCGCTTCATTTTCTAATAAACCGTTTAAAATGCCGAGTCGGAATGTTCTGGAATATTCCGGATATTTCTATTCCATAATCTTAATCTTTTTATATTTTGGTAAAATATATCCCGAAATCATATTTTAAAGAATAAGGAAGTCAAGATCTACCGCAATTCCGTAACAGAAACGCGGAAATCTTTCTTCCGTAAGAGGAAACCTCTGAGGAAAGGACGTAACACCTGTTGCGCCTTTTCCAAAGATCGCAGTGGTTGCTGCGCCTCTTCCCTAGATCTTTTCCGCGTATTTTCAGATCTTTTCGAGATTTGTTTCCAAAGTTTCAGTCATACCATAATTCCACCGTGTGATTAGTATAAATAGGGACCTTCGTTCCTCATATTTCTCACGCGAGTGTCCGTCCTTCTCTTCTCTCTTTGCATTCTAAGACCGTGCTCTAAGCTTATTGATATCTACGTGCTTGATCAATCAACCAAGTAAGCTCGGATCCTTATGAGTACTAGTCACGTTGCATGACCGACCAATTTGACTAACTCCACTCAATTAATCAAATCAATTTAATTTAAATCCTTTAACGAGGGCACTTTTGTTATACATTCGAGTCGAGCAATCACTAATCGTTAACTTAGTTAATCTCGTTTCGTCAAACATGTAAGTCTGAGGGTGTAAATCCCATATTTCATTATTATATTTTATCACAATTATCAATTAATGTAAGGTTACGTCAAAAATATGCTTAAGAACGATTTCTAAAACCCTGTCAAATTGTTTTTTACGGATTAATTATAGGCAGACGTCGATAAAAAACGCAGCAACTGTTGCGCCTCTTCGAAGAGTCGCAGCATCTGTTGCGCCTCTTCCAGAGGCTGCCGCAGTTCCTGCCTTTCTTCTTCTTCCTCCGTCCTCTGTAAATCCGTCCCTTTGTCTTAGTTTCGTCTTTTTCTTCTTTTTCATTCGTATATAATAATTATAATCATAACATGTATAACTCATCACCTTTAAATCCCGACTTAAATCCCTTATAATCAATATTTGGGGTTTTCGTCATTTAAATCAAACCCGGATTTTTGAGATTCGATTTGTTCATATCAAGTCTCTGGAATTCGACTTTTGTATATATTTTCATCTGTTTATCACCATCTTCTTAATAGTTTAACCTAAACAAACCTAATTAATTTGTATTAATTTGACCTAATTAGTTATAATTCGCTCACAATAACTAGTCTTAATCCGTTTAAGCATGTTTGTTACCACTTTTATGACCAATTTACATGTAAATAACCTGTTAAATCACTTCTACTTGAGTCAAATATCAATAATCGATCATTAAATCACCAACGAACATTAACAACACGCAGTGCTGACTTCACAACCAGAAGTCCAGAACTCACCTCAGGAACAGACGCAGTGACCAGTGCGCCTCTTCCAAGAGACGCAGCATTGTTGCGCCTGTTCCTGGTTGAGCTCTATCTCTGAACTTCCGTTGTTGCTTTGACCTAATTCATTAGTTTACGTATTAATCGACTATTAATCCTAATATCATTCTTAATCTGTCCGCATTTTCTAACCTAATTTATTTTCTTTTCTTTTCTCAAATTATCCGTCTTAAATATATTTTTGACGTAAATCATTAAACCGTTGTAATTTTTATTTATTGTAATTTATTTATTGTTTTGTATCGTTTATTTGCTTGTTTTTCACTTGTAATCAATCCTAAACTCTACTTCGACATTAATGAGTGCTAAATTACATGTTCACCGACATAGTTTAATTCACATGCTAGGATTAATCTATTGTTTGTTGCATTACATGCATATAATCGACAACATATCGAGTACAAATGACTTCCCTAATCATTAGTAGAGGCCGCTATCGAGGCGGGCGGGATTAGGTATTCATTAAAAGGACTTCCTAATACGTACCCTCACCCCTTACTCCAGATCTCTGTGAACATCCGTGTTCATTGGCATCCACGAGAGTCATTCTAGACATAGAATGCTAAGGGTAACGAGTTCTTAGTGTCTTTGTCATTACTTTGTGTCTTGACATGACGCGAAGTATTCTAACGGTTTCCAATTTTCCACAATAAATTGGTGGCGACTCAACAAATGCAAACGCTTGTTTCCCAAGCGCCCCCGTGGGCCCCCGTGTCCACAAATTTCTCCCCATTAAAAGTTCTTCCAAGCTTGTCTTCTTGATGATTATCAAGAGAAGCAATAACAAATTTTGTAACTTGAAGATCGATAACTTGCACTGGCTCCTCATCGTCATAATCGTAAAAAATAGGAGGCAATACGGGATCAAACTTATCATGTCCTCGTAGATGCTTTCAAATTCGAACACTCCCAAAAAAAAAAAAAAAAAAAAAAAAGAACCTCCTAAGCACGAGCCTAAACAGCACAAAAAAAAAACCAACTCAAAAAAAATCAAAACAAAAAGTGCGCTTTCAAAAAAAAATCCATGAACTACGTTGGTTTGATCTCGTGAAATGATTTCTTATTTTTACGAGTATGTAGGCAGCTTGAGTCTTACTCGAGTCCAGCCACACCAAAAAAAAATTCAATGTATCTTGGGGGCATCGTTAGTCGAAGCAGTGAAAGCCTTCTAAGTGCCATGACGAAATGTTAGCAAGTGCTCACACGCCTTCCGTAAATTCATCAAATATAATCAAAGACATAGATTCGGAAAGAAGTCTCCAAGCACCGAGACTTGGCTGAAGTCAAATAATGAAGATATGGAGAAAGCTTCAAGCATCAAGAGTCTTCAAAGAGTCAATACGACGAAAATTTGGACAAAGCTCACAAGTACAACTTCTTCAAGCATAGTTAATTTTAGTTCAATCTTTGTGAACTATTCTATGGACAAGTAGATTTTTTTTTTATTACCAAAGATGAAGTATTCTTTATTTGGGATAATAAGTAAATAAATATTGATTGAGACGAAGGGTATATGATGATTCTGATGGTCCTTTGTATGGACATAGCTTGTAGTGATAGAACATTTAAGAATACTGTCCCGAATAAAATGGAAATCAACCTCGATGTGCTTACTGCGTTCATGAAAAACAGATTGTGAGTGATGTAGAGAACAAATTGACTGTCACACATTAACTTGATCGGTTGAGTATGATGAATACCGAGAAAAGATAGTAAGCCCTTTAACCATTTAAGTTCACAAGTAGTGCAAGCAATTGCCTGATATTCCGCTTCAGCGGATGAACGAGAGACGGTTTGTTCTTTCTTCGTTTTGTAAGAAATCGGCGAGTCACCAAGGAAGACAAGAATGCACTGAGTGACCGTCGGCTAGTCAGGCAGCTTGCCCAGGCAGCATCACAACATGCGCGAAGGGATAATGAACAATCGGCCCTAGCAAGATGCCTTGTCCCGAACTATTCTTCAAGTAACGAACAACCTGTAAGGCGACATTCCAGTGATCCTTGTTGATAGCATGCATAAATTGTGCTAAGATGTGAACACAATATATAATCTCGGGCCGAGTGATCGTTAGATAAACAAGTCTGCTCACAAGATGACAATAGGGTTGATCGTCAAGTGCCGGTGCGGTTGAGAGGGTAAGGCGATGATTAGGCTCCATAGGAACAAATATAAATTTCGATGCAAGGAAACCTGATTCGGTGAGGATGTCGAGGGGGTATTTGCGTTGGTAAATGAAGATGCCGATTGAACTACGAGCAATTTCGAGACCCAATAAGTACATAAGGTGGCCTAAGTCTTTCATGTGGAAGCATTGACTTATGTAAGCTTTAAATTTTGCGATCTTCGTTGTATCATTGACGCATATCACGAGATTGACAACATATACGAGAACATGTAGTTCAGTTGTGCCTTTCGTGAAAGTGAATAAGAAGTGGTCATATGGGCACTGGCGGAATCCATACTCTATAAGAGCGGCGACTAGTTTAGCGTACCAGCATCCTGGTGCTTGTCGGAGCCCATATAATGATTTACGAAGTTGGTATACCTGACCATTCGTGTGTTTATCAAACCCGGAGGGAATATTCACGTACACTTCTTCATGAATATCTCCATGTAAGAAAGCGTTGTGTACATCCATTTGATGAATTTCCAATTGCTTTAGGGCGGCAATGGCGAGGAGAGTTTGGATGGTCATATGCTTGATATTGGGGGCAAAAGTTTCGTTGTAATCAATGCCCTCCACTTGTCGATTTCCCATGACGTCTAAACGTGCTTTGTAGCGCTCAATTGAACCATCAACGTGATATTTTATTTTGTATACCCATTTGTATCCGATCGCCTTTTTGCCTTTCGGAAGTTGTTTCAATTTCCATGTTTTGTTCTTTTCAAGTACGTCCATTTCTTGCATAGCTGTTCGCCATTCGGATATCTATATAGCTTTGGAAAAAAATCTTGGCTCGTGATGTTTAGTCACGGCCGACAAGAAAATACGATATGAAATGGAAATTTTATCGCAATTAATATGTTTGGAACAATGTTGATGTGGTGAGAGCTTGATGCAAAGGTCGAGTAGTTTGAAGTAAGTAACAACGAAGACGTGTGCTCAGTATTTTAGGTCAATATCCATGCCCATGTCTGGTATAGGATTCGTGTCAGTGGCCTGGGGTGTTGTGGAGGGTGGAGTCTTGGGGTTCGAAGGAGAAAGTGGATTGTGGAGTCTCGGTAGTCGAGGGGTGGCCGTGTTGTTACGGTTTGGATGATCCATGGTCGAGGGTATCGTGGCAGGGATGTGACTCATGGTCGAAGGGGTCGTGGAAGGGTTCACTCCTGTTGTCGTGGTAGTGTAAGGTGGAATCACAGGTGCTACAACGAGATAGCCAATGGGGGTGAGGTCCTCTTCGTTATAGAAGTGATCTAAGTCACGGGTTTCATCAAGATTGAGTGAGTGATAAGGGTGTTAGAAAAAGTGGAGCATTATATTACCGTAAATAATATTATACAATTATACAATAATAAAAAGACATAAATAAAATAAATAAAGTAACAATAATATAAAAAAGAGTAGAGTAGAAAGATGTAGCCTGGGTCAAATCGCGCTAGGCGCTTTCCTAAGAGAGATAACGCCTCCACAGCACTAGTTACCAAATAGTGCGTTCCTCTCCCAAGATACGACAACCCGCTGAACTCCTTCGGTAGTAGCAAGAGGAGCTCCAGAACCGACGACCACCTGATGCTCAATAATAATTTTTAAAGTAAAATTAAAAAAAAACTTTCAAATAAGAAACTTTTGTACTTTGGATAAAAGTAGTCAACAAAAGTAATGCTTGATGCTATTTAGTTTGGCAAATAAATTTTACGGACAACAATATGATTCGTTCTCTATATGTTTCACAAGAACCGAGTACGCCTTATATATATATCTCCATGTAGAAAAGTGCCATCATTGATACATGAGTACATAACCAACATAATGGTGGTCAAATGGTAATAACTATCCAAACGTTATTCCCAGCAATGTTAATGTACATCTATAAAATATAATTAAAAGGCTATTCTAAAATGACAAATAAACGCCACCTATATAAAGCCACGTAGGATCCAAAAAGCCACCTAGATTAAAATTTAATGTGACGTGGCATATTTAAATGTGATGTTGCATATTTTTAATAAATGTGACATGGCGAATTAATGTGACATGGATTATCAATTTATTATTACATGACATTAATTTAAATCATTTATCTATAAATTAATTTAATTCACTTATATCTATAATATGAAAGGATATTATCATTATTCTTAAATTAATTTTGTATATTAAATATATTGTCTTCCAAAATTTATATACCCCTTACAAATTTACATCAAGTTTCATAATTTATATAATATTGACATTTTAATTGAAATTTTTGTAATAAAACATGTTAATAAATTTCATAATTTATAATTAAAATTGAAATTTTTATAATAAAACATGTTAAGGAATTAATTAAACCTCTTCATATTACTAAACACTCACCATTATTAACATTTTCCTATTTAATTCATTGTTTTAAAAATTTTTGTAATAAAACCTGTTAATAAATTAATTAAACCTCTTCATATTACTGAACACCCACCATTATTAACATTTTCCTATTTAATTTTAATTAAACATGGTAATAAATTGATTAAAACTCCTCATAATACTTAACACAAACCAAATTAATTAAAAGTTTTTCCTATTTATTTAATTTTTGTAATATAATATGTTAATAATTTTATTAAAACTCCTTATATTACTTAACATCCACAATTTTCATTAACATTTTGTCCTATTTAATTCATCTCTTGAGGTCCTCGGCAATCAATTATATAATTTAATAATACCATAAAATAAATTAAAAATTAAATTAAAATATGGGAATTTATGTTTGTGTAATGACTATAAAACCTACAATAATAACTATAATAGTTTATATTCACTTTATTTCTTTAAAATATGCCCATTGGTCATGAGTTTCTAAGTTGTGGATTGTATTTTATTGTTTAATTCATTTATTTGATTATATTGAGTATTGTTGTTGTTGTTGTTGTTGTTGTTGTTGTTGTTGTTGTTGTTGTTGTTGTTGTTGTTGTTGTTGTTGTTGTTGTATCCAATAAAGTATATTTTAATTTGTTATGTTGTTGGTTTTATGAATCGTTTGTTTTATATTTGAATTCATGTTTTCCAGTTGGTTTAATTTAAGTGACTTACATGTGACAATGTTTTTATTCGCTTGTCGAGTTTTTGCCAGGTTGATATTTTATTTTTTGGTCAATGTATTTTTTTATATAACTTTAAAGTACTATGAAACGTATGTGAATGCAGATAAGGCAAACCATCACGTGGGTAATCTGAAGAGGGAAGAAATACAAAAGGCACGAAATTGAGGTAAAATTAAAGGTAAAATAAACGTAAGGTAGAAACTGATAAGTAACGGATGATTGTTGATTTCAAAATAGAAGTCTTATAATATTTCTTTTAATTTGTTATTAAACTTATATTATGGTGTAATTTTACTATTATACTTTTCCGATCTACCTATTTGAATTTGTATTTTTGTATTCATGAGAATAATCATCTCTAACATATATTTTTCTTTTTCATTTTATATGAACTATTATCAAGGCATGTAATGAGAGAAAGCGAAAGTGAGCCTTCGGGTAAATATTAAATAGTATGATTTCTAAATTCTACTTCGTAAGTTTTTAAGTTTATGTGTTTTTTTTTTCTCAAAACAGGAATAATACATAAGCTTACTCTCATAATTTCCTTAAAAAAAAAAAAAAAAAAAAAAAAAAAAAAAAACTACTCTCATAATTAATGGTAAATAAATAAGTACAAATAATTGAATGAAAAATCTTTAAAATCTCACAATTTAGTTTTTGAACCATCATGACAATAATGAATCATTTTAATTTTTTGTCATTTCCTCTTCCAATTTAAGTTTTCTCCAACTCCCACCTTTTGATTGTTTTTCTATAAAATTTACTTTACCTTTTTTTAGTGGTTTAAGCTTTTTTAACCATTATAAGATGATCGTTGATCTCAAAATGGAGATTTTATAATATTTCTTTAAATTTGTTATTAAGCGTATATTGTTGTGTAATTTTACTACTATGCTTTTCCGATCAACCTATTTGAATTTGTATTTTTGTATTCATGAGTATAATCATCTCTAACATATATTTTTCTTTTTTATTTCATATGAACTATTATCAAGGCATGTACTAAAAGGAAGGGTACTAAAAGGAAGCGAAAGTGAACCTTCAGATAAATATTAAATAGTATGGTTTCTAAATTCTAATCCGTATATTTTTAAGTTTATGTGTTTTTTTTCAAAACCGGAAGAGATTATTTTATATTTTTTAATACTATTTTTATTTTTATATAGGATCGTGGACATAAGTATAACAACAGATGGATCAAATTCTTGAAATAGTAATAAGGAACTTAAAAAATTTTATGAACCTTTTGGAACTCGGATTTTGGGAATATAGTTTTTTAGATTATTGAGCAATTGAAATGAAAATTTAATTCGTAATACATGGAGTAGATACCGACCATACCGTTGAATCGTATCTAATATTTTTCTATCGATATACCAAATATTTTTCGGTTGTAAATAATAATTGAAGCATGCACTTGGTGATAAGACTTCAAAGATATTTCTATGGGAGGGTTAATGGATAGGTCTGGAAATAATTTGGAGATGACTATACTGAGGTATTGAGTTTACAACCTTATAAGGCGTCATTAAATATTTTTCCACACGGAATTCATTATATACGGATGGTTTCAACATTTAATATTTAAAAAAACGCGAAAGTGGCAATTAAAACCCTTAAGTTTAATCAATGGTGCAATTAAGCCCCCTAACTTTCATATGTAGCAATTAACCCCCTTAAGTCTAACTAAAAGTGAAATTTAACCCCCTACCAATTTCTCCTCAAAATCTCACGAGAAAATCAACTATACTCTATAATAATTATCCGTTAGTAGTTCAGAAAGCGGTAATTTTTTTTTCAAACCAATTATCTCGTCAAAGCCTTGAATTTGAAAAAAAAAATCACCGCCTTTTGAACTCGTAGCCAGTAGTAATGGTTGGTCAAAGCTTTTTTAACAAATAAACTTTGACCGACCATAATTCCCGACTATGAGTTGAGACGTTAGTGAATTCTTTTTCAAACTGAAGACCTCTTAAAGATGGTCACTTTGAAAAAAACATTTATCGTATTCTAAATTTGTACCCAAGGGTATTGACGGTCAAAGTTTTTTTGCAAGAAAAGAGGGGTACATTTTAGAAAACGAAAAAGTTCGGGGTATACGAGGGAATAAACCCAATTTTTTATTTATTAGAGTAATTGTTGTTTGATTAATTATTATTTTAGTGACTCTCTCAACATTGTTTCTCCTAGCCAAAATATAGTCTAAAATCAACTTAAATGTGTTCGCTTATGGGTTATGGCTGCACACTAGAAACAAATATTTTTCCAGTTCCACTCCCTTTATAATGTTTAAATTAGTTTTGTGGCCCGTGAATTTCAGGGGATATTTGTTTTTAGTGTTTCTAGTAATTGAGATTTTATAAAATAGCAAATCACATAATAAGATTACCTCATGAAAAATTCATGATAGATCATGTACTAAAAATACCGGCATTGACATGTTAACATAAAGATCAAAGTCGATAAATTAAAGAGTGTTATTTTTTCAAAGGTAAAATGATGAAAAAAATCAACAAATACCGAAATAAAAAATACAGTTGAAAAAAAAAACTATTACTCATTGACGTTGATGTCGTCAATCTACACTTAGTTTTTAATATATAGTTCTTTAAGCAATCCTAAAATTTTACTTTTCCATATAGTCTTCTTTCTCGAATTAATCGTCCGTATAAAAAAGTAACTCAGTAATTAGTGCGAATTAACCAACAAAATAGTGGAATTTTTTTATACAATATTATTGTTATTAACTTAAACTTCCTCTTAAATAGATAAAGAAAAAGGGAATAAGAATGAAGTCTTACAGATGTAAGTATGTTAACCTTTGAATAGCTCAACACCACAAATCTCGGTAGACCCTAAATGAGAACAAAACAAATACATACGATGAAGTTGAAAAATGTGATCAAAACTTCATACCAATGGAACTTGCACTAACAAAGAAATAAATTAGTTAATAATCTAAAATCTTAATACATTAACCTTAATTGGAATATAATCATACGAAGATTAGTGTCACATTTAGTTCTACTAACAATAGGGATGAGAAAAATTTTGGTTTATAAATTTTGTCTTCCAACAAAAATATATAAACAATTGAGGATGCGTTTATGACTTTTGAGCATCATTTTTTAATTATTATCAAATTTAGTATAAGTATAAATATGAATCAAGGTTCATGACTTTTGAGTTTTGGGCATCATTTTTTTCATTATTTTGAAATTTAATATAAACATAAGTAATGAGTAAGGAGAAATGGAATGTATAAGGTTTGTTTAATTACTAATAATTTTTTTTTTTTACAAAATCTACTTTATACAAGAGTGGTTTAAGATATTATCGTATGTAATTAAATATGACATATAGATTATGGTAGATAGTTTGGCTTGCCTTTTAAGTAGATTTATAGATTATAGATTTTTTATTTAGGTTATAGAGATATAGATTTTTCTCAATATTATGAAGTCTAATATAGACATAAACATTGTGTAAGGAGAAATGGAATGTGAAAAGTCTGCTTTATTATTATTGTTATTATTATTATTATTATTATTATTTTGCAGAACGTTAGGATCTTCTCATTACGCAATTATAAATAGGGATACATCCTGAAATTCTACAAGGGAGCCAGAGTGACTACCTACCAAAATAACCCAAGAAATAACAAAGCCTAGTTAGAACAATTTGCAAGTTGCTCAAAAGCAACTGCCTGTGATCTAGATCGAAGAAGAACGTAGTACTTAGCCTTCCAAACAAGAGCAGAAGGCCTAGTGTGAACATCTTGAAAAATCCCGGCATTTCTTTCTTTCCAAAGCAAGTAAATGACAGTCAACAAAGCACAACGTCGCTGCCGTTTAGCCCAGCTTTTACCCCTTTTGTGACACTTGAACCATGCTAGAACACGACTAAGAGAAGTCAGAGAAGAAGCACCAATCCAAGTTGCCACAGCAGTCCAAACACTAGCCGAAAATGTACACTTAAAGAAGAGGTAAGCCGTGGTTTCAGCTTGACTTTCACACAAAACACACCTATTCACAAGAAGCATACCTCTTTTACATAAGTTCTCCACAGTGGGTAATTTAATGAAAGTGTGTTTGGGATAGTTGAATGAGTCATTTAGGGTATTGTGCATAGGAAATGGAGGACTTTTTTTCCTCAAAAGATCATAGACCTGAGATTTATAATCCTTCCCATCAAGGAGCTGCCTGGCATTTTCAATTGTGCCTGCAATAGATATAAGGCAATCCCTACAGGTGACAACATTGGTCCAGAACCAAAAGTGGGCAGCAGTAGGATGAAATTGCCAGAAATCAGTGCCCTTAAAGGATATAGGCATGAACCCACTTGACCCAAATTATTATTATTATTATTATTATTTTTTTTTTTTTTTTTTTTTTTTTTTTGCAGAAAGATTAGGATCATTCTCATTAAATATGAAGGGAAAAATAGTACATATCCTATACTTCTACAAAGGAAACCAGTGTGGTCACCTTACTAACAAACAGCCAAAGAAAACATCACAAAGGAAAGCAAAGGGAAAAGCTAATGCAAAGCCTGTCTAAGACGAGTAATAACAAGAAACTGATTCCTCCAAATGAGAGCAGCTGGGACAGTCTGGACTCCTTTGAAGATTCTCCGGTTTCTTTCATTCCAAATGAGGTAAATGGCGCAAAGAAGAAGACACCTTCTCTGACGTTTAACCCAACTCTTACCCCTGTTGTGACTCTTATACCAGTGAGAAATAGTTTCCAGCTTAGACACAAGAGGGACATGCAACCACTGAGCAACTGCATGCCAGACAGTGGAAGAAAAGACACATTCAAAGAAGAGGTGAGTGGCGGATTCAGAGCTACTCTCACACAGTACGCATCTGTTGGCCAACTGCACCCCTCTCCTACAAATATTATCAAGGGTAGGTAGCTTATTTTAAAGAACAAGGAGACCAATAATCTCATGTTTAGGGTAGTTGAAAGAGTCACCTACTGTTCTGTGCATAGAAAACACAGGCCCTTTGTTTCTCAGCAAAGCATAAACCTGCACCTTATAGTCAGGCAAACCAAGCAAATATCTGGCCTGAGAAATGCCACCAGCAGCCAAGACAAGCAAATCCCTGCAAATAATAACATTCCTCCAAAATCAAGAGTGGGCAGCAGTAGTTTGAGTAGTCCAAAAGTTGTCACCCTTAAGGACATATGCATTTACCCACTGCACCCAGACATTAGGAGTAGCAGATTCAATTTTCTTAAGCCACAACATTAACTGAGTTTTGTTCCAGCTGAGAATCTCCTTAATATCCACCCCACCTTCCTTTCTTGGCAAGCATAAGCTATCCCAACTTTTGAAAACCATTCTCCTTTTCCCCTCAACTATTCCCCAGAGGAAGTCTTTACACATTTTATGAATTTTTTTAGCAATGCCTTTAGGAAGTAAAATACTTGCACCCCAAAAATTCAATATACTAAAGATTACAGAGTTAATGAGTGCAAGCTTACCAGAGTAACTAAGCAAATTGTTTGCCCAATAAGTAATCTTACTTCTGATCTTGTCAAGCATAGGAACAAACATCCTGTGAGTGAGCCTAGCACCAAACAAAGGGATACCAAGATATCGAACAGGAAGATCCCCATTATTATTATTATTATTATTATTATTATTATTATTATTATTATTATTATTATTATTATTATTATTATTATTATTATTATTATTATTATTATTATTTATTTTATTTTTTTCAAGAAGATATGCCTCTTTTTTATTCATCCACAAAGGGGAAAGAGGATAAAAACTTACAAACTCTATTCACTAAGGAAACCACATTCAGGCAAGCAACCTAGCCTCTCTAAGAGGACATCTACTGACTGACATACAAGACAACAACTTGATCTTGGTAACAAATTTGATTTGGCTAACAATTTGCCTAACAGTAGATTCTTGACCAGCAAAAATTCTTATGTTGCGTTCCTTCCAGAGAAAATAAACAGCAGCATCTAGGCAGCTCTTCCTCCATTCATGTTTCCAATGTTTTCGACCTCTAGCATTCACTATCCATTTTAATTCAGTACGCAAATCATCACTCCGACCACTGATGTTCATCCATTGCAGCAAGGCCCTCCATAGTTCTTGAGAGAAAGAGCATCTGAAGAAAACATGTCTGTGAGACTCAACTTGACAGTGACAAAGCACACATCGGTTGACAATAGTAATGCCTCTAGTGATCAACTTGTCAACCATAGGGAGAGTGTTTGCAGCAGCAAACCCTGTAATAACCCTATGGCTAGGAATAATAGCTTGCCCCTGAAGAGCTTTATACCTGTAGACCTCAGTACCCTTGGTTCTGAACTAGTTATAAGCATCAGTCACATTGAATTTCCCACCTCTGCACCAACTATGAACCGCAGCAATGCCAGCATCAATGGAACCAGCTTTGGCTACAATTTCATCTTTCACTTTCAGAATGCTGCACATGCTTTCAGAGAATCTATCTTTGATATTGAGATGCCGGATTGAGCTATTAAGGAAAGCATAGACTTGATTCCAGCAGGCCCAGCTACCAGTGGTATCAGTCTCTAAAACCCAAATCCATTTAGCTAACAAGGCTTTGTTCCAAGAGAGCAATTCCTTCACATTAAACCCCCCCCTCTCCTTGTGAGGCCTGCAAATAGCCTTCCAAGAAAGGAAGACCATCTTATTCTGACCCTCCTCAATGTTCCAAAAATAATCTTTGCAAAGCTTGTTGATACGTTTCATGATGCTCTTTGGCAGTAAAGCACTAGCACACCAGAAGTTAGCTATACCAAAAAAGACAGAGTTCAAAATCTGAATCCTTCCAGCAAATGAGAGAAAACCATTTGACCAGTGAAGCAGACAGTTCTGAATTTTGGTGATTAAAGTACCATAAACTTCCTGGGAATTCTTAGCAGAATTCAAGGGAATGCCCAGGTATCTGAAAGGAAAGCTGTGACACCCCGCGATAATGCCGAAAATATAACTAATAAAATGCGGAATTTTAGGGAATTTTTAAAACTTTTAAAATTTAAAGCGCGGGTTCACCAAAAACTAAAACACAAATAAAGAGTGCGGAAAAACGTTTAAATTATACAAACGTGATAGTCAAGGTGAGGGAAAAAATATCCCTCGAATGACAATACAATAAAAGGTGAGTCTAAACAATCCTAATAAACTGACTACATACAAGGTCAAAGTGCTCGCTAGCTCACACATGTCTTCACCCCATAAATGCACCAACTAGTACCTGTCATTCATGTAAACATGAACGCCACAGTCTGTGGGGAGTAACTCAAGGTTCTCCGAGCCACAAAATGTCAAAACGAACATAACAAGGAACTAAAACAGGTAAGTTATATATGATGCATACAAAAAAATAAGAGTATCAAGTTTATATGTAAACATGGCAAATAATTGAGATGGAACAAGATAAGCCAACCTTAGCATAATAAAGATTCAACTGTTCACATGAGACCATTAAATAACATGAAAGACAAGAAGACGGTTATTTATGCAAAAGTACGCATTTCAAGGAATTACAACATAGATATGAGATTAGAAACCGTAGCCATTATTTGGAAAACCACTTAGCAAACATTGCACGGGACGTGGCTACTAATGTCACATTCATACTTATGGCTTGCATCTCACCATAAGAACGGATGGGAACATCAATCCCGACGATCATATCGCAACTAGAGGGCTTATAGCTCACCCCTAGTATCCGATAGGACCAAGACAAACAACACAAGGCATAACTCTTGCCTTGAAAGACAAATACCAATATCTATAACCAAGCAAGACCTTTACTACTCATATATCAATATATAATTCCCCTGGTAGGACGACAATGGTACTCCCAAGACTCAGTCCTAGTCTAAATCTGGCCAGACTCTCGGGACAGTACAGTTCCCGATTCGACATGCGGCATGTTGGGGCTGGTGTCCTCTACAGTTAGTGCAATAACATTTAAATCTCTAAAAGGATCAAAGGGTATACTTTTGTATTATTATCAGTTGGTCCACGTTTATCAATAACGGTTGGCTTGCTAGATAAGTTTGACGTTATTGTCATACTGATGGCGGTGATCAACTGGTCCCTAAAAGTCACACCTATAGGATACGTTTGAGAGACGTGACGGTATGAAAATACAGTCATGTTGATGCCTAATTTGACTAAGCAGTTAGTCGGAGTTATTGACTAATAATTAGTCAAACGCGATGTTGAGATATTTTATTTAATACGGATTAAATAATAATGGCTAAGCGAATTAAATGATTAATTCGTAAATTAAATATAAACGATTATATTTAATTAATGTATATTGAATTAATTATACAATATTGTCTTTGTCGGACATGTATTAATATTTCGACTAATCCGTGTTAATAGTCGATGTTTTAATAACCGATAACCGATGACGATTTATAATAAAAACCCGTCATATACATTTTAGCGGAATTAATCGGACCACGAGTTAAAAATGAGGAGGAAGTGGAAAAGCCCACTCCCTCCCCATGTACACGGTTCGAACCAAGGAGGAACAAAAAGGAGAGCCTCTCTCATTTTTGACCTAAGCATTTCATTTGCAAACAAACTAGGGTTTTGAGAGCATTTTTTTTTCTCTGAAAAACCTAGATCTCACATCTAGCAAAACTCACAACAATTCTCTCAATATTGCAAGGCAATTAGAGAATACATTCTAGCACAAGGGCATAGTCTCAGACGGTCTTAAGTGCAACGATTAGGAGGAAATCTACTTTGATTTCTGTTCTTAGGCCGCATCTCAAAGGACCCGAGGTTAATTCTTATGCTTTATCGTTTTCTCTCGTATTTTTGTTTTATGACAATAATCACATGTTAAATTTTGCGTTATATTCCTAAAATTTAAGGGTTTTATACAGATATTACCCTACAAGTGGTATCAGAGCGAGGCCACGTAAATTTTTCTTTGTGATTTTCATCAAACGAATTTGAATCGATAATTTTGTGCATTGAAAACCGTGCGACAGCAGCTATTTTTGTCTCGGCAGATTATTTTTTTTGGGCTGCTGCGTTTTTGTCTTGAATTCCGTGCCACACGGTTCATGCTAGATCAGACGATCTTTTGTTTTTCAATTTGTTCTTTGCGTATTGTTATTTTAAACGATAATTATAACAATATGTTAAGATCCTGTCAATTGTAATTTTGTTTTAATACGGATTATGTTCAAATTGCAATTGGGTTTTGTCAAATCGATTTGGTGTTGAATGTTGTTGCTCACGGTTATGAGCAGCTAAAATTTTTTTTACCCTCTTTGCTCACGGTTTGAGCAGCTAAAATAAAAAAAAAAAAAAAAAAAAAAAAAAAAATTCATGGGTGTCACGGTTCAGCCGTGAAAAGAAAAGAAAAAAAAAATTTTGGTTTTTGTTTTTTTTTTCGGCCATAACATGTGCACAATACGGATTTTGTGCATTCGCTTGATAGTGAAACGGTTCACTCACGTACCATTTAGTTATTTTAAAGCGATTTAAAGTAACAGATTGTAATGAATTGAAATTAAGTTGATTAAAGCAGTTTTGTCACATAATTTTAATTATCATTGGTGGTTTGGATGAATTTAACATAATTACGGAATTATGTCACGAATAAATTTTATTTAGTTGATGCATTTTATTTATCGTTATTTTGAATGCCTTGAATGTTTTAATTACGTATTTAATTTTTACAAACAGTTGTAACTTAGTGTGGCCTTAGTAGAACGTGTTACCGTAATGATGGAACACGGTCTTGGTTGTATTTTGAGATCTCGTATCTCCATTTTGTTTTATTTTTCCTTGTAATTACAGTTTTTATTTAGAATGTAAATAGGTTTATTTTTGTAAATTTTAATTGTAATTTTGAGAAGACCAAAGATAGAGATCGGATGCTCACTCCCGCTGAATGAAAAAGATGGAACATCAAGACAAGCTTCTCGGGTCCAACGGAGGATTCCAAAGTTGTATTATGTTCTCTTTACTAGGATAGGCCACACTAGGAATTTTATTTACGTTTTGCATTCTTTTATTTATTTTATCGTAACGATAGATTGCATCATTTTCCGCCTAAAAACCAAACCACCTAATAATTGCATGAAAACTGACTCATATAGAGGTCACGCGTTAGTTTTCTTTGATATACAGATATCACACGTTTTAATTAAGCCATCACCTAAGTTAATTCATTCACGTAATGCTAGTTTTTCGTTCACTTAAAATGAATTAAAACTAAGTTGATGGGATCTTCCTCGTATAATCAAAAATTGAGAACAGTCTTTATAGGTCAAACTCCAATGAATCCCTTCTTCGTCGGTAGGCATAATATGACCCCTTCTACGTCGGGTAAGTTGGAACTAATTGACCTATTTTATCTCAACACTATGGTCACTCGTACGATCCTGTGATTATGGTGGACTATAGATAGGATTTACGGAAATCTATCGACCAAGAATTCTAACGATAGAACTAGCTAAACAGTTGGCTTATCAATTTACGGAAATTGAGTCTTGGGATCACTTGTATTATTCTTGAGGGAGATCAATTATGCAAGTGGAATGAGTCTACACGATTAAAATGAATTTTAAATAGACTTAAATCACCTCGATGAGTTGCTTATTTCGTTTTTGTTTTCCTTTCTTTTTCAGTGTAGATCACGAACATTTAAACTGCTAATAACAAAATGGCTGGTCCTACTAACGACCCAATGCCAAGTGCCACATTGGACCGTGAGTCCTGGCTTCGGATCTTCATGAATCGATGAATCGCCTACTCGATCAAGAATGATGGATCAAACTTCGCGGATCGGGAGGCGGCATTACGGAATGCTTGCGCCGCTGACGGAAGCTCAAATATCTAATAGAGCCCATCCCGCCAAACCCAAGTCCCACGGCTAGAGCTAACGAGATCGCCAAGTATAACGATTTCTGTATGGAAGCGGGTGCGATAAAGAACGTACTCATTTTTGCAATGGAACCCAATTTGCAGAAACGCTTCATAGCCCAAGGTGCAAACAAGATTTTCACCACGCTCACTAAGGAATTCTCGAAAGCACCGAGAATCGTGACCTATGAGCATACCACTCGCTTCTTTGATGCGAAACTCCGAAGGGCCAACCGGTTAGCCCACACATTCTCAAAGATGATTGAGAATGTCGAGAGACCGGAGGCGCTTGATTGTAAAATCAGCGAGAACATCGTGATTGACCGCATGCTTCATTCACTCCACGATGGTTTTGCGCTCTTTAGAGCGAATTACTATATGAATGATTTGAAGAAAAGTCCTCATGAACTACACTCCCTACTCGTACAAACCGAGAAGGATATGAAGTTCAGTGGGAGCTTGAAACAGGATGTTCTCGTTGTGTCAAACAAGGGCAAGGGTAAGGGCAAAGCTCAGGCAGACCTAGCGATAGGTAAACCGAAGTTTAAGAAGTCGGGATCAGGTAAGAGTGGGCCTGGTGAGTCGAGCAACTCATCAGGCGTGACAAAGAGCAAGACCGAAAACATGGAATGCCATCACTGCCACAAGACTGGGCATTGGAGGCGTACATGTCCTGTTTACCATGAGGACATAAAAGCAGGTCGCGTTAAACCTGTTGGTATGTCTTCTTACTCTTTTACTTTTATTCATATGATTGAGATTAACCACGCAAGTTACGGAACTTGGGTACTAGATACCGGTTTTGGTTCTCATCTGTGTAATCATGTGCAGGGGCTCCGAAACATCGAACTCCTCGTAAAGGGTGAGGTGGACTTGCGTGTCGGGAATGGAGCACGAGTGGCTGCCGTCTCGAGGGGAACATACGTGATCCAGCTTCCTAGCGGATTTGAGTTATTTTTATATAACGCTATTATGTACCATCTTTCTAAAAACATTATTTCAGTTTCTGCACTTGACAAACTTGGTTTTTCATTTGTAATAGAGAATAATTCTTGCATTTTCTCATTACACGATATGATTTATAGCAAGGCAGTCTCCATGAACGGAATTTATGTTTTAGATTAGACCACCGAAATATTACACGTAATGAATAAGAAGTTAAAGGTTGGTGACAAAGATCAAACATACCTATGGCACTGCCGTATGGGACACATTAATGAGAAACGCGTAAAACAGCTCATAAAGAATGGAGCTATCTCGGCCTTTGATTTTCAATCATTTGGCACGTGTGAATCATGTCTCATTGGCAAGATGACTCGGATTTCCTTCAAAGGTGTTGAAATGCGCGCTGCTGACCTATTAGGTCTCATACATACGGATGTGTGTGGACCTATGTCAATCACCGCACGAGAAGGCTATAGGTATTTCATCACTTTCACGGATGATTTAAGTAGATATGGCTATGTCTACTTAATGAAGCACAAAAGTGAATCCTTTGAGAAATTCAAGGAATACCGAGATCGGGTACATGTAACCTCTGGGTAGAAAGATTAAAACACTGCGCTCGGACCGTGGTGGCGAGTATCTTTCTCACGAGTTTGATCAACACCTCAAAGACCGTGGGATTGCCTTGCAGCTAACTCCACCGAACACCTCGGTTGAATGGTGTGTCCGAACGGAGAAATCGAACACTACTTGATATGGTTCGATCCATGATGAGTCACACCATGTTGCCTGACTCATTGTGGGGTTATGCTCTTCTGTCACCGCTCTAATACTTAACCGAAGTCCGTCTAAAGTCATTGACAAGACTCCATATGAACTATGGAAGGGAACGGTCCCTAACTTGTCCTTTATACGGGTTTGGGGCTGCGAGGCTTATGTCAAGTGGAGACACGAGGATAAGCTCGGCCCGCGATCGGTCAAGACATACTTTATAGGTTATCCTAAAGGAACGCTTGGTCATTACTTTTATTCGCCAACCGAACAACGTGTATTTGTTGCGGCTAGTGCGACATTCTTAGAGAAGAAATTTCTCGAGAATGCAAAGAGTGATAGAATCTTCGAACTGTCGGAGATTCCAGAACCAAATACCGAGCAACCATTGGAGGAACCAGTTCCTTCAATCCCGGCTGCGGTTAATATTCCTGAGGAACCTAGGAGGTCGGGAAGAGTCTCTATTCCTCCGGACAGATACATTGGTATGGTCGAGTAACATGACATAGATGACATTCTACTCTTAACGAGTAGTGAACCCGCAACCTATAAAGGTGCCATGACTAGTTCTGACTCAAAGCTATGGCTTGAGGCCATGCAATCCGAGATGGACTCTATGTGTGAGAACAACGTATGGGATCTTGTTGACTTACCTGCTAAGGTTCGTCCCCTTCAATGCAAATGGCTTTACAAGATAAAGCATTCTGTGGAAGGTCAACAAGATATCTATAAAGCACGACTAGTTGCTAAAGGTTTCACCCAAGTGCCAGGTTTGCACTACGATAAAATTTTTGCACCCGTAGTCATGTTGCGTTCCATTCGGATTATCTTAGCGATTGCCGCTTTTCATGACTATGAAATTTGGCAGATGGATGTGAAAACCACCTTCTTAAACGGTTTTTTGGAGGAAGAGTTGTACATGGTACAACCGGAAGGTTTCATCGATCCAGAACATCCTAAGAAAGTGTGCAAGCTTAAGCGTTCCATCTATGGACTTAAGCAAGCTTCTAGGATTTGGAATCATCGTTTCGACCAAGTGATAAAAGAAAATGGATTTATTCGATCGGTCGAGGAACCATGTCTATATATCAAGTCGAGTGGGAGCAAGATTGTCTTCCTAATATTGTATGTCGATGACATACTCCTGATTGGGAATGACATACCTCTCTTAACTTCGGTAAACGTATGGTTGAAGAACCATTTCCAGATGAAAGATCTGGGTGAGGCACAAAGAATTTTGGGCATCCGTATCTATCGAGATAGATCACGTCGGATGTTATCTCTCAGTCAGGAGTCTTACATAGACAAGATCCTAGAGAGATTCAGCATGACTAACTCCAAAAAGGGGTTTCTTCCTATGGCTCCAGGGGTGCATTTGAGCAAGTCTCAGGCACTAGAGACACCGGAAGAGAAAGAGCGCATGACACGGATTCCTTATGCCTCGGCTATAGGATCAATCATGTATGCCATGATATGCACACGTCCGGACGTGGCATATGCATTGAGTATGACAAGTCGATTCCAACAAAGATCCAGGTGAATCACATTGGATGGTCATCAAGAATATTCTTAAGTACCTACGGAGGACTAAAGATTGGGCATTGACTTATGGAGGCGATCAAAAGCTATGCGCAACCGATTCGCAGATGCTAGCTTCCAAACGGATCGAGATGACTCGAAATCTCGATCCGGATTCGTTTTCACTCTCAATGGCGCTGCAGTCACCGGGAAGACTTCTAAACAAAGTGTTACAAAGAGATTCTACGACCGAGTCCGAGTACTATGCCGCGTCGAAGGCGCAAAGGAAGCGATATGGATGCGTCAATTCTTACAAGGACTATCCGTAGTGCCTAGTTCGAATAACCCGATCACCATCTATTGCGACAATAGAGGTGCCATTTTCCAAGCTAAGGAGCCTAAGTCTAGCAACAAATCTAGACATGTACAACGGAAAGCTCATCTAATCCGAGATTACGTGGAGCAAAAGGAAGTAGTGATAGAAAAGATTGCTACAGATGATAATATAGCAGATCCTCTCACTAAACCATTACGACAAGATAAGCATGAAGAGCATGTTAATTCCATGGGGATTAAACGTGTTCCTGAGTTGTAGTACTCTTTTATGGATTAGATTCATTCTCTTTTGTACTCTATACGACATCATCGTTTTGATATTTATATATTTTGTTTTTCATGTGGATTTGTACGACAATTTTGAACACCACAAAGTGAACTGAACAAACATTATATTTTAGGTCCTTAGTTGCCCACGTGAGCTGATAACTCTGGCAATTATTTTGTGACGTTGGTTGATGGTAGGTTCAACGAGCCATAAGTCAAAAGGTTGACTGACCAATCACAGCGGCGATTTATACGGATATCTCGTAGGACACAATTGTGACATCGACGTGGAGTCCTAAATGTTTTATAACATTCGGTGCCAGGTCGTGGATAGGACCTCCACGGTGATCCTAAGAGTCGATTCTTTTGACTATCGACTGTCTCTTGAGACTAAGGCAGATTTTGGGTGACTTTGGTTTCTTTCGCACGGTCATCCGTAAAAGGGGGCCAAGTAGATTTTTTCTGGGTCATTTCATGTTGTGCTTAGATCGGAAGGAGTCGAGTTGAAGGAAATATTCAGCCTTTATCAGGTACTCGATATTTCTCAGGGCTACTCGAGGAGTCAGAATCAAAATGCATGGCCATGCTCGAATACGAATTCGTTTTATCAGTTAAGTTACTCTCTAGTCGGGGAAACCACTCTTGATACAGATCGATTGTAAAATACGACCTTTGCGGATCCGGATCTGCAAATTGTTTTACATTGAGTGGGAGAAATTTTAAATGAATATGAGAATCGGTTATCGCACATACACTTGTACGGACAAGTGGGAGTTTGTTGGAGCCAGTGTCCTCCAGCTAGTGCGGATAACGTTATTGCACATATACTTGTACGGACAAGTGGGAGCTTGTTGGGGCTGGTGTCCTCTACAGTTAGTGCAATTGTTGGGGTTGGTGTCCTTAACAGTTAGTGCAAGGACTTATAAACCTCTAAAAGGATCAAAGGGCATACTTTGGTATTATTATCAGTTGATCCACGTTTATCAATAACGGTTGGCTTGCTAGATAAGTTTGACGTTATTGTCATACAGATGGCGGTGATCAACTGGTCCCTAAAAGTCACACCTATAGGATACGTTCGAGAGACGTGACGAAGATGAAAATACTTGTCATGTAGATGCCAAAATTGACTAACCAATTAGTCCGAGTTATTTGACTAGTAATTAGTCAAATATGTGATGTTGAGATATTATATTTAATACGGATTAAATATCATGGGCTAAGGCGAATTAACTTGATTAATTCGTAAAATTAAATATAAGCGTTTTATATTTAATTAAATGTATATTGAATATAATTATACAATACTTTTTTTGTCGGACACGTATTAATAATTCAAATAACCCGTATTATTAGCGATGCCTTAAATTCCGATAACCGATAACAGCTTTTATGATCGAGACCGTGTCATATACATTTAGGATTTCGGGTCGTACCATGAGTTAAAAATTAGAGAAAGTGGAAAGCCCACTCTCCCCATTCATAGCTCACGGCCGAACCATACAAAGAGGAAGTCTCTCCTCTTTGTAACCTAATTATCATTTGCCAAAAGAAATTAGGGTTTCGAGAACAGTGCCTCTCGAAATTCGGATCTCTCATCCAGTGAAAAACTCACAACAAGTTCTCCCAATATTGCAAGGCAATCGGAGAACACGTTCTAGCACAAGGGCATATCTCGGACAAGTCTTGGGTGCAACAATTAGGAGGGAATCTCGTTTGATTTACTTCTTTTTACGCCGTGCATCAAAGGACCCGAGGTTATTTCTTGTTCCTTATCGTTTCTATTGTATTTATGTTTTATGACAATAATCACATGATTAAATTTACGTTATAGTCCTAAATTTAAAGGGTAGTATACGGATATTAACCCACAAGTGGTATCAGAGCGAGGCCACGTAAATTTTCTATGTGTTTTTCATAAAACGATTTTGAAACGATTGTTTTTATCTTAAAAACCGTGCGGCATCAGCCAAATTTTCTCACGGCAGAAATTTTTTTTTCTGTTATTGCTGCGTTTTTGGTTGCTTTGGGAACCGTGTCCTGTTTACACGGTTGCTCTTGTTGTTGTTTTGTCTCGAAAACCGTACCGTGACATGTTTTACACGGGTTTTTTCGTTTTGATATTATGCATATTGTTATTTTACACGATCATTATAACAATATGTTAATGTCTAGCATTTTGTAGTTTTGTTTTTCAATCAGTTTTGATCAAAATAGCATTTGTTTTGTCTCGCCAAAACCGTTTCACGAGGGTTTGAAGTTTTCGAGAGTTTTGCACTCGATCGACCAAGTTTTTAATCGATCGAGTGGCTTTTCTGACAAGTTTTTGCTCGATCGAGTCCTTGTTGTACTCGATCGACCTGCTTTTAAAACCCCACTGCTCGATCGAGAAGTCCTCGTACTCGATCGAGCAGTATTGCTGATATTTGTCCTCGATCGACCACCAGTGTTGTCGATCGAGCACCTCCTGATTAGCACACCCCTCGATCGACTTGCAATTCAGTCGATCGAGCCCTTTTGTCCCTCGATCGAGCACTTATGTCCCTGGATCGAGGGATTTAAATCTTTGACATGACTTTGAAAATTTGTTTCTTTTGATTTAAATTTTATTTTGGCTCCAATATGTACTTTATACGGATATAGTACACTCGCTATGATTGTGAAACGGTTCACACACGCACCATTAAGTTATTTTAAAGCGTTTTTAAAGTAACGGATTGTAATGGATTAAAATTAAATGATAGAAGCGGTTTTATCACATGAATTTTAATCATTAAAAGGTGGTTTGGATAAATTTAACATAATTACGGAATTATGTCACGAATGAATTTGTTTTTAGTTGATGCATTTTTATTTATCGTTTATCTTGAATGCCGTGAATGCCTTTTTATTACGTATTTAATTTTTGCAAACGGTTGTAACTTAGTGTGGCCTTAGTAGAACGTGTTACCGTAATGATGGAACACGGTCTTGGTTGTATTTTGAGATCTCGTATCTCCGTTTTGGATTTTTCACTTGTAATTACAGTTTTTAATTAGAATGTAAATAGGTTTATATTTTGTAATTTTAATTGTAATTTTTGAGAAGACCAAAGATGGAGACCGGATGCTCACTCCCGCTACTTGGATCAAGATGGAACATCAAGACAAGCTTTTCGGGTCCAACGATGGATTCCAAAGTTGTATTATGTTCTTTTACTAGGATAGGCCACACTAGGACCTTTTTATTTACGTATTGCATTCCTTTATTTATTTTTCGTAACGATAATATGCATCATATTCCGCCTAAAAACCAAACCACCTAATTATTGCATGAAAACTGACACATATAGAGGTCACGAGTTAGTTTTCATTGACATTCGTATGTCACACGATCATGCTAAGCCATCATCTAAATTGATTCATTCACGCAGACGCTAGTTATTCGTTCACTTAAAATGAATTATAATTAAGTTGATGAGATCTTCCTCGTATAAACAAAAATTGAGAACGGTCTTTATAGGTCAAACTCCAATGAATCCCTTCTTCGTCGGTAGGCATAATATGACCCCTTCTACGTCGGGTAAGTTGGAACCGATTGACCTATTTTATCTCAACACTATGGTCACTCGTACGATCCTGTGATCATGGTGGACTATAGATAGGATTTACGGAAATCTATCGACCAAGAGTTCTTCCGGAAGAATTAGCTAAACAGTTGGCTTATCAATTTACAGAAATTGAGTCTTGGGATCACTTGTATCTTTCTTGAGGGAGATCAATTATGCAAGTGCGAGAGTCTACATGTTTAAAATGAATTTTAAAATAGACTTAAATCACCTCGATGAGTTGCTTATTTCGTTTTTGTTTTTCTTTCTTTTTCAAAGTGTAGATCACGTATTTTAAACTCGCTAAACAACAAATGGTGGTTCTCCGATAACCCAATGCCAAGTGCCACATTGGACCGTGAGTCCCGGCTTCGGATCTTCATGAATCGGATGAATCGTCTACTCGATCAAGAATGATGGATCCAACTTCGCGGACCGGGAGGCGGCATTACGGAATGCTGCTGCGCTGGCGACGGAAGCTCAAATATCTTTTAGAGCCCATCCCGTGAAACCCGGTCCCACGGCTAGAGTCTTAAATCACCAAGTTCAATGATTTCTGTATGGAAGCGGGTGCGATTAAAAACGTACTCATTTTTGCAATGGAACCCAACTTGCGAAAACGCTTCATAGCCCATGGTGCAAACAAGATTTTCACCACGCTCACTAAGGAATTCTCGAAAGCACCGAGAATCGTGACCTATGAGCATACCACTCGCTTCTTTGATGCGAGACTCGAAAGGGCCAACCGGTTAGCCCACACATTCTCAAAGCATGATTGAGAATGTCGAGAAACCGGAGACCTTTAATCGTAACATCAGCAAGAACATTGTTATCGACCGCATACTTCACTCACTCCACGATGGTTATTCGCAATTTAGAGCGAATTACTATATGAATGATTTGAAGAAGACTCCCCATGAATCGCACTCCCTCCTCGTACAGGACCGAGAAGGACATGAAAGTCGGTGGGAGCATGAAACAAGATGTTCTCGTTGTGTCAAATAAAGGAAAGGGTAAGGGCAAAGCTCGGCAAACCTAGCGAAAGAGGTAAGGCGAAGTTCAAAAGTCGGGCTCGGGTAAGAGTGGTCCCGGTGAGTCGAGTAACTCATCGAAGCGCGACAAAGAGCAAGAAAGATAACATGGAATGCCATCACCGCCACATGATCGGGCATTGGAGACGCACATGTCCTGTTTATCATGAGGACTTAAAAGCGGTCGTGTCAAACCCGTTGGTATGTCTTCTTCTTCTACTTTTATTCATATGATTGAGATTAACCACGCAAGTTACTAACTTGGGTACTTGACACTTTGGTTGTGGTTCTCATCCGTGTAATCATGTGCAGGGGCTCCGAAACATCGAACCCCTCGTAAAGGGTGAGGTGGACCTGCGTGTTGGGAATGGAGCAAGAGTAGCTGCCATCTCCAAGGGGACATATGTGATCCAGCTTCCTAGCGGATTTGAGTTGTCTTTATATGACCGCTATTATGTTCCTAGTCTTTCAAAAACATTATTTCGGTTTACGCACTTGATAAACTTGGTTTTTCATTTGTAATAGAAAATAATACTTGCATTTTCTCATTACACGATATGATTTACTGGCAAGGCGTCTCCATGAACGGAATTTATGTTTTAGATCCGACCACGGAAATATTACACGTAATGAATAAAAAGTTAAAGGTTGGTGACAAAGATCAAACGTATCTATGACACTCGCCGTATGGGACACATTAATGAGAAACGCGTAAAAAACTCTCAAACATGGAGCTATCTCGGCTTTTGATTTTCAATCATTTGGCACGTGTGAATCATGTCTCATCGGTAAGATGACTCGTATTTCCTTCAAAGGTGTTGGAATGCGCGGCTGGCGACCTATTAGGACTCATACACACGGATGTATGTGGCCCTATGTCAATCACCGCACGAGAAGGCTATAGGTATTTCATCACTTTCACGGACGATTTGAGTAGATATGGCTATGTCTACTTAATGAAGCACAAAAGTGAATCCTTTGAGAAATTCAAGGAATACCAAAATAGGGTACAGAACCTATTGGGTAGAAAGATAAAAACACTGCGTTCGGATCGTGGTGGCGAGTATCTTTCTCACGAGTTTGATCAACACCTCAAAGATCGTGGGATTGCCTTACGATTAACTCCACCTGAACACCTCAATTGAATGGTGTGTCCGAACGGAGAAATCGAACACTACTTGATATGGTTCGATCCATGATGAGTCACACGGTTTTACCTGATTCGTTATGGGGTTATGCTCTTATGTCAGCCGCTCTAATACTAAACCGAAGTCCGTCTAAAGCTGTTGACAAGAATCCATACGAACTATGGAAGGGAACGGTCCCTAACTTGTCCTTTATACGGGTTTGGGGCTGCGAGGCTTATGTCAAGTGGAGACACGAGGATAAGCTCGGCCCGCGATCGGTCAAGACATACTTTATAGGTTATCCTAAAGGAACACGTGGTCATTACTTCTATTCGCCAACCGAACAACGCGTTTTTGTTGCGGCTAATGCGACATTCTTAGAGAAGGAATTTCTCGAGAATGCAAAGAGTGATAGAACCTTCGACCTGTCGGAGATTCCAGAACCAAATACCGAGCAACTATTGGAGGAACCTATTCCTTCAATCCCGGCTGCGGTTAACATTCCTGAGGAACCTAGGAGGTCGGGAAGAGTCTCTATTCCTCCGCATGCATACATTGGTATGGTCGAGGAACATGACATAGATGACGTTCTACTCTTAACGAGTAGTGAACCCGCAACCTATAAAGGTGCCATGACCAGTTCTGACTCAAAGCTATGGCTTGAGGCCATGCAATCCGAAATGGACTCCATGTATGAGAACAACGTATGGGATCTTGTTGACTTACTCGCTAAGGTTCGTCCCCTTCAATGCAAATGGCTTTACAAGATAAAGCATTCTCGTGGAAGGTCAAAGAAGATATCTACAAAGCACGACTAGTTGCTAAAGGTTTCACCCAAGTGCCAGGTTTGCACTACGATGAGATTTTTGCACCCGTAGTCATGCTGCGTTCCATTCGGATTATCTTAGCGATCGCCGCTTTTCATGACTATGAAATTTGGCAAATGGACGTGAAAACCGCCTTCTTAAACGGTTTTTTGGAGGAAGAATTGTACATGGTACAACCCGAAGGTTTCATTGATCCAGTACATCCTAAGAAAGTGTGCAAACTTAAGCGTTCCATTTATGGACTTAAGCAAGCATCAAGGAGTTGGAATCATCGCTTCGACCAAGTGATAAAAGAAAATGGATTTACTCGATCGGTCGAGGAACCATGTTTATATATCAAGTCGAGTGGGAGCAAGATTGTCTTCCTAATATTGTATGTTAACGACATACTCCTGATTGGGAATGACATACCTCTCTTAACTTCGGTGAAAGTATGGTTGAAAAACCATTTCCAGATGAAAGATCTGAGGGAGGCACAAAGAATTCTAGGCATCCGTATCTATCGAGATAGATCACGACGGATGTTATCTCTCAGTCAGGAGTCTTACATAGACAAAGTCCTAGAGAGATTCAGTATGACTAACTCCAAGAAGGGGTTCCTTCCTATGGCTCCAGGGTGCATTTGAGCCGTCTCGAGCACCAGAGACACCGGAAGAGAAAGAGCGCATGACACGGATTCCTTATGCTTCGGCAATAGGATCAATCATGTATGCCATGATATGCACACGTCCGAACGTGGCATATGCATTGAGTATGACAAGTCGATTCCAACAGCATCCAGGTGAACCACATTGGCTGGCTGTCAAGAACATTCTTAAGTACCTACGGAGGACTAAAGATTGGGCATTGACTTATGGAGGCTCTCAAACGCTATGCGCAACCGGTTACGCAGATGCTAGCTTCCAAACGGATCGAGATGACTCGAAATCTCGATCTGGATTCGTTTTTACTCTCAATGGCTATTGCAATCACCGGAAGAGTTCGAAACAAACTGTTACAGCAGATTCTACGACTGAGTCCGAGTACTATGCCGCGTCTGAAGCTACAAAGGAAGCGATATGGATGCGTCAGTTCTTACATGGGCTATCTGTAGTGCCTAGTTCGAATGACCCGATCACCATCTATTGCGACAATAGTGGTGTCATCTTCCAAGCTAAGGAGCCAAAGTCTAGCAACAAGTCTAGACATGTACAACGGAAAGCTCATCTAATCCGAGATTACGTGGAGCAAAAGGAAGTAGTGATAGAAAAGATTGCTACTGATGATAACATAGCAGATCCTCTCACTAAACCACTACGACAAGATAAGCATGAAGGGCATGTTAATTCCATGGGAATTAAACGTGTTCATAAGTTGTAGTACTCTTTTATGGATTAGATTCATTCTCTTTTGTACTCTATACGACATCATCGTTTTGATATTTTATATATATATTTTGTTTTTCATGTGGATTTGTACGACAATTTTGAACACCACAAAGTGAACTGAACGAACATTATATATTTTCAGTCCTTAATTGCCCACATGAGCTGATAACTCTGGCAATTATTTTGTGACGTTGGTTGATGGTGGGTTCAACGAGCCATAAGTCAACCGGTTGACTGACCAATCACAAAGGCGATTTATACGGATATTTCGTAGGACACACTTGTGACATCGACGTGGAGTCCTAAATGTTTTATGACATTTGTTGCCCGGTCATGGATAGGACTTCCATGGTGATCCTAAGAGTCGATTCTTTTGACTATCGACTGTCTCTTGAGACTACGGCAGATTTTGGGTGACTTTGGTTTCTTTCTCACGGTCATCCGTAACAGGGGGCCAAGTAGATTTTTTCTGGGTCATTTCATGCTGTGCTTAGATCGGAAGGAGTCGAGTTGAAGGAAATATTCAGCCTTTATCGTGTACTTGATATTTCTCGGGGCCACTCGAGGAGTCAGAATCGAAATGCATGGCCATGCTCGAATACGGATTCGTTTTATCAGTTAAGTTACTCTCTAGTCGGGGAAACCACTCTAGATACAGATCGATTGTAAAATACGACCTTTGTGGATCCAGATCTGCAAATTGTTTTACATTGAGTGGGAGAAATTTTTAAATGAATATGAGAATCGGTTATCGCACATACACTTGTACGGACAAGTGGGAGTTTGTTGGAGCTTGTGTCCTCCAGTTAGTGCGGATAACGTCATTGCACATGCACTTGTACGGACAAGTGGGAGCTTGTTGGGGTTGGTGTCCTTAACAGTTAGTGCAAGGACTTATAAACCTCTAAAAGGATCAAAGGGCATACTTTGGTATTATTATCAGTTGATCCACGTTTATCAATAACGGTTGGCTTGCTAGATAAGTTTGACGTTATTGTCATACTGATGGCGGTGATCAACTGGTCCCTAAAAGTCACACCTATAGGATACGTTTGAGAGATGTGACGGTATGAAAATACAGTCATGTTGATGCCTAAGGCGAATTAAACAGTTAATTCGTAAATTAAATATAAACGATTATATTTAATTAATGTATATTGAATTAATTATACAATATTGTCTTTGTCGGACATGTATTAATATTTCGACTAATCCGTGTTAATAGTCGATGTTTTAATAACCGATAACTGATTACGATTTATAATAAAACCCGTCATATACATTTTAGCGGAATTAGTCGGACCACGAGTTAAAAATGAGGAGGAAGTGGAAAAGCCCACTCCCTCCCCATGTACACGGTTCGAACCAAGGAGGAACAAAAAGGAGAGCCTCTCTCATTTTTGACCTAAGCATTTCATTTGAAAACAAACTAGGGTTTTGAGAGCATTTTTTTTCTCTGAAAAACCTAGATCTCACATCTAGCAAAACTCACAACAATTCTCTCAATATTGCAAGGCAATTAGAGAATACATTCTAGCACAAGGGCATAGTCTCAGACGGTCTTGAGTGCAACGATTAGGAGGAAATCTACTTTGATTTCTGTTCTTAGGCCGCATCTCAAAGGACCCGAGGTTAATTCTTATGCTTTATCGTTTTCTCTCGTATTTTTGTTTTATGACAATAATCACATGTTAAATTTTGCGTTATAGTCCTAAAATTTAAGGGTTTTATACGGATATTACCCTACACGGCAGAACGGTCCGCATCCAAGACTCGAAGACAGATCGGAAATCGAGAACCCACAATCGGCAGGACAGTCCGAAAGAGGCGGAAGATATGAGCTAAACCCACAATCGGCAGGACAGCCCGAAAGAGGCGTAAAGATAAGTCAAGCAATACGGTATAGCATAAAGGCATTATCACAAGAATACGACTTAACCAAGCGATACGAATCAACTTGGAAAGAGACAAATAATGTAATGAGTCGATGATAATCCAAGTCAGACATTTCATGCCAAAATTATATTCATGAATGTGAATAAGTAACTCATTTCTTTAATATTTGTCACTTGAAAAAAAATGTAAACAAACGGAAATGAATCATTTATAATAAGCAAAACAAGCATTCAATTATAAACGACTCAATTTAATTAAACAAGTAGAATAATTTGCTCATATTTGAGATAAGATAAATAAATGAGAATGAACGGACTAAAAATTCATATTATAGGTAAATAAGACATTTCATCAAATTTTAACATGAATAAATAATAAATTCTACATTTATGATTAATGTGAGAAAAATATATGAATTAATGATATTTAACGAATTAAGTTATATAAAGCATGAGACGGGATTTAAATAATTAAAAACGAACACATTTGATTCCAAACAAGTTACCAAGCACGACTCAAGGAACTATTTGGCAGCCACATACCCGACTTCACAACCAACCATACACGGCCTCAAACCCGTGACTAGCTAGGCCACGGCCAGGCCACTGCCAAGCTGCTGCCAGGCCACGGCCAGGCCACTGCAGGCCATCAGACTCGCCCAAAAGAAGCTATGAGCAGCCCTGACACAACTACCACTCGACTACCCACAACCACCCTATATCCCGTCCCACAAACATATCCGAAATAGGCCCGAAACAGGCCACCAAAACAGTACCCAAAGCAGGCAAAAACCGAATACCAAAACAGGCCGTGACCGACACAAAAACTGACCACAGAACCCGCCAAAACCAGACCACCAAAAACCGTATCAACAACTCAGTTCCCTGCTCAAAACAGTCCACACATCCACCGTGCTCGGCTGCCCAAAACAGAGTACAACCGCCCCAAAACAGTCCTAGAAATGCGTACAAAGGTACCACAACTGTCACGAAAACAGTCCCCACACACCCGCGTAAACTATCTCAGAAACAGTCCCGAAAACTATATAAAACCGTACCCAAAGGTGGTACCAAAACAGCTCCAATAAACAATCCAATGAAAAGGTATAAAACGTCCCAAACTCGGCATGTAAATGTCTCAAAGCCTGCATAGAAAACCCGTCCCACCAAATAGCATTCTACCGTCCTAAACTCAGCATTTTACTGTCCCAAAATCAGTACTAACGCGTACTCTATTCCCATCCCAAAACAGTCCACATTTCTGCCTAAAACCCGTGCTGAAACAGTCCCAATAAACGGTCCAATGAACACCCACAAAACAGTCCCGACAACTTACACTAGCTATCCCAAAACAACCTGCACAGAGCGACTCAAAAACAGTCCAATGCAGTGACTTAAGACTGCTCCAAAACAGCCATTGCAGCCGCATAAAAACACTCCATCAAAGGAACCCGAAACCGTGCCAAACACGGCCTCATCGAGATGACCTGCAAAGGGACTATAACACAGGACTCAATCCGACTATGACAGGCTACTAAACACACCTTAGAGTAGGCCCCGAGCATACCGCAAATGGTCTCATACAGCCACCACTATCGGCTGTCAAAAACAGTCTATACAACTCATTTTATGACTGCCCAGAACAGAGTTTGCTGCTGCATCAAATTAGTCTGTTACAACCATTATTTTGCGACATAAATTTTGCACAATTAAAGTATGAATAGCAACCATTAAAATCACCCCAACGATACTTAAGACCACCGTATAAACAGGCCATTTTTACCCCAACAACAACCATCTTATACAAGTAACTAACCATGGAGCTAAAGACTCGATTTTCTTCAAGTAAACACAATAAGGGAGCAAGATAGACAGCATACAAACATATATATGAAATAAACGATTCACATAAACACGAAATCTTGACATAATGTCGAGTAACCTATCACTGTTACCTTTTTTTTTGCTCTCCTAAACGAGTGAGGAATCGCCCAAGGATGACCTTAAACCCAAAAATGAAAGAAATTAGACCAAAATCCGAATCCCTTGTAAGACGGTCGTTCTGAAATAGGACGAAAGGTTGGCTCTTTCTTACATATAAAGAAGAAGGACGAGAAGAGGAAGCTATTGGTGCAAAAATAATGGGATTTGGTTGAGAAATAAGAGAGAAATCGGGATTTGAATGGTCGAAAAATGGTGTTTGAAGCTTCTGTGTTTGTATGTTGTTGTTCACTGAGTTTTGTTGCTGCAGGTAATCCGAAAAGAAGCAAGAAATGACGGGTTGGTGTTGGGGTTGGTGAGGGAATAATAATAATAATAATAATAATAATAATAATAATAATAATAATAATAATAATAATAATAATAATATTTAAGTTAGTTGTGTTGTCGGAATTGGGTTGGTTCGAAAAGAAGTAGCTTTATAAGAGAAATGCGACGATATTTGCTAGACGGTAACATAAGACGGAAATATCATTATTATTTTCACCTATTATTAATATACGTAATTTTATATAAATTAAGCTTTAGAATATTCTTTTTATAAAATTTGTGCTTAAAAAGAATTAATTAAATTAAATAATTTAAAAATACAAAATAAATTAATTAAAGGGTTAGATAAATTTTAATTGTCAAAATGAGAAATTTGCGGGTGTTACAATCACCCCACCTTTTAAAAAGTTTCGTCCTCGAAACTTGAAAGTAGAAATGAAAGGTTATAAAATTGGAATTTTGGAATCGGTAACCAAAACATTAAAAGGTTACTTAACTTAAGAATTAAAACTCTTTCAAAGTCTCAAATAAAATTTTCTGACACAACCAGATTCTCATCAAAGGAACGGAAGTGCTCTCGTTGCGCATTCAAGAACATCACATTCCAAATCAAAGATAAGGTCAAAAGCAAATCATTGTATAAATCGAAAATCAAAATACTTTCAAAAACATTAATGAAGAGTTTTTAAAAGTATAAGTCTCATTCATGGAACGAAATTGCTCTTGTCGTGCACACAAGAACTCTAGCTTTCCAAGTCAAAGACAAATTTTAAACAAAATCATTCGCCAACAAGCGTAGAACAAGTTATTAAACGTCTCTAATAACAAGTTCTAACATCCTATCAACGTTAAAACCAATTGAAAATGATAATTCACTCAAATTTTCTTTCGCAAAAGCCAATTGAAAACTAAAAGATTCATGGTCAAACTCAAAAGGGAGTCAAATTCCTGAAAACATAATATTAAACTTTGACAAAGAAATCATAAATAGATCAAAGTTAACAGAAATTGGATAAAATTTAAAGAAATCTAGGTTTCGCAACTCGTAACCATGATAAAGAAGTCTATACTCAAAGAACGAGTAGGGAACTAAATTAAATTTTCATTTTCGAACATTTAAAATAGGTAAGGTTTTGTAAGACTAACATAAATTTTTAACAACGAACCAAAATGGTAGCTTGAAACGTTCAGAAATTGTACGAAAAGGAAAGAACTTAGATATCATAAATGCAAAGTACGCTAAGAGAGTTTAAACTTAACTAATCAAAAGAACTATGATGAACTTCCTAGGGATAAGAATTGAAGTCAAATTTACAAGGATGTAAAAGATAAGAGTTTTATAGGTTACCAGCATCAAAATTAAAGGAGGAGCATGGTGAAGCGAGGGAGAGAGGTATGAACGGTAACGCTTATGGTCAAAGAAAAAGGGAGATTAGACCACAAGGAAACGCCAGGTACTCGGGTCTCAAATAACAACATCAACCTAAGCGGTTCCGAAAACTTCCTAACAACAAAACTCATAACCACATCACTCCCAAGGATTTCCTCAAAACACTCACGTTACTTCATCCTAAGCAATTCCATGAAACAAGGTGCTTCACAATAAGTGTGATTTCACCCCTCCAAATCCTCAAACATCCACAAACAACCTCCACGAGATCAAGGTCAAGCTATATTCATATCCAACTAGTGTCAATTATGAGTTTCTCAAAATGGCATAACCCTCGATCAAACATCCGAATTTAAAAGTTCCTTTGCACATTCTATCATCCCAAAGAGATCTTGTTATATTCTCGAAACCTAAAGCATAGATGGTGACATTCTCCAAATTACGAGACAACCACCCAAAACACCTAACTCACCTAGCTCAACATCTATCGATCCCAACTTATAATTACATCTCAAGAACTCTAGCTACTAATTCCTCATTACCGCAAAGTGGATACCCGAATGAGATTCTAAAGCTAGCAACAATTCTCACCTAACATGGTTCCTACGTAATCAGCACAACACTCACAAAAGTATACCGACTACGCTAATCTCGAGTTCAACTCAAACTTCCAAGTAACACTTTTATCACCAATGGCCAACACGTCCTATAGGTGTTTATTTCCAAGCTCTCATCATAAACTCTACGCCATGTCAAATCCCCAAGGAACAATACTCAAGTTAACAAATCCTCAAATTCCAAGTATAAACAGCAAGGCTAAGTTCCATAATCTTAATATCATAGGCAACTCACACTTAACACACAAAATTCCACCGATCAATTATACTCACTTTACCAAGAAACTAGGTATAAGAATCACCAAGTATGTCTCACCACACTACCTAAGTCTTTCCAATACCACAACTTCTCAAAACCAGGCTTATGAGTCAACCACAAACAAACTCCACAAAAGTCAAATTATCCAACCAAAATTAACATCTCACAAAAGAAAAAGAACTATAAAAAAGGCGTTAAGAGAGGATAAGCAGAGAACAAGGGACAAGTTAGGGGTACAAGAATAGCTTTCAAGCAAAACAGAAGAAAGTTTAGAAGAAGGATAAGCACCAAGAGATAAAGAATAAAGCATGAGAAACATCTTCGAGGAAGTAGAAGCATTCTTCAAGGTTGGGCAAAACTTCAATTTCTGGCAATAGACACCAAATCTTGATCTTCACGTTGGTAGGTTTACGGTCATTGATCCAAGGGCATAACAATTATAAAATGACAATCACAAACATGTTAGAACCTAACAAAGAGCAAACACACTACAGACTACCACCTTAGGTCCTTAAGTCTACTCATCTCTCGTTCATTATTTAAGGTCAAGTTCAAATTTAAATTTGGGGTACACGTGTGTGCGTCGGGAGCAACATAGGCTCTGATACCAACTGTGACACCCCGCGATAACGCCGAAAATATAACTAATAAAATGCGGAATTTTAGGGAATTTTTAAAACTTTTAAAATTTAAAGCGCGGGTTCACCAAAAACTAAAACACAAATAAAGAGTGCGGAAAAACATTTAAATTATACAAACGTGATAGTCAAGGTGAGGGAAAAGATATCCCTCGAATGACAATACAATAAAAGGTGAGTCTAAACAATCCTAATAAACTGACTACATACAAGGTCAAAGTGCTCGCTAGCTCACACATGTCTTCACCCCATAAATGCACCAACTAGTACCTGTCATTCATGTAAACATGAACGCCACAGTCAGTGGGGAGTAACTCAAGGTTCTCCCAGCCACAAAATGTCAAAACGAACATAACAAGGAACTAAAACAGGTAAGTCATATATGATGCATACAAAAAAATAAGAGTATCAAGTTTATATGTAAACATGGCAAATAATTGAGATGGAACAAGATAGGCCAACCTTAGCATAATAAAGATTCCACTGTTCACATGAGACCATTAAATAATATGAAAGACAAGAAGACGGTTATTTATGCAAAAGTACGCATTTCAAGGAATTACAACATAGATATGAGATTAGAAACCGTAGCCATTATTTGGAAAACCACTTAGCAAACATTGCACGGGACGTGGCTACTAATGTCACATTCATACTTATGGCTTGCATCTCACCATAAGAACGGATGGGAACATCAATCCCGACGATCATATCGCAACTAGAGGGCTTATAGCTCACCCCTAGTATCCGATAGGACCAAGACAAACAACACAAGGCATAACTCTTGCCTTGAAAGACAAATACCAATATCTATAACCAAGCAAGACCTTTACTACTCATATATCAATATATAATTCCCCTGGTAGGACGACAATGGTACTCCCAAGACTCAGTCCTAGTCTAAATCTGGCCAGACTCTCGGGACAGTACAGTTCCCGATTCGACATGCGGCAGAACGGTCCGCATCCAAGACTCGAAGACAGATCGGAAATCGAGAACCCACAATCGGCAGGACAGTCCGAAAGAGGCGGAAGATATGAGCTAAACCCACAATCGGCAGAACAGTCCGAAAGAGGCGTAAAGATAAGTCAAGCAATACGGTATAGCATAAAGGCATTATCACAAGAATACGACTTAGCCAAGCGATACGAATCAACTTGGAAAGAGACAAATAATGTAATTAGCCGATGATAATCCAAGTCAGACATTTCATGCCAAAATTATATTCATGAATGTGAATAAGTAACTCATTTCTTTAATATTTGTCACTTGAATAAAAATGTAAACAAACGGAAATGAATCATTTATAATAAGCAAAACAAGCATTCAATTATAAACGACTCAATTTAATTAAACAAGTAGAATAATTTGCTCATATTTGAGATAAGATAAATAAATGAGAATGAACGGACTAAAAATTCATATTATAGGTAAATAAGACATTTCATCAAATTTTAACATGAATAAATAATAATTCTACATTTATGATTAATGTGAGAAAAATATAAGAATAAATGATATTTAACGAATTAAGTTATATAAAGCATGAGACGGGATTTAAATAATTAAAAACGAACACATTTGATTCCAAACAAGTTACCAAGCACGACTCAAGAAACTATTTGGCAGCCACATACCCGACTTCACAACCAACCATACACGGCCTCAAACCCGTGACTAACTAGGCCACGGCCAGGCCACTGCCAAGCTGCTGCCAGGCCACGGCCAGGCCCCTGCAGGCCATCAGACTCGCCCAAAAGAAGCTATGAGCAGCCCTGACACAACTACCACTCGACTACCCACAACCACCCTATTATATCCCGTCCCACAAACAGACCCGAAATAGGCCCGAAACAGGCCACCAAAACAGTACCCAAAGCAGGCGAAAACCGAATACCAAAACAGGCCGTGACCGACACAAAAACTGACCACAGAACCCGCCAAAACCAGACCACCAAAAACCGTATCAACAACTCAGTTCTCTGCTCAAAACAAACCACACATCCACCGTGCTCAGCTGTCCAAAACAGAGTACAACCGCCCCAAAACAGTCCTAGAAATGCGTACAAAAGTACCACAACTGTCACGAAAACAGTCCCCACACACCCGCGTAAACTATCTCAGAAACAGTCCCGAAAACTATATAAAACCGTACCCAAAGGTGGTACCAAAACAGCTCCAATAAACAATCCAATGAACAGGTATAAAACGTTCCAAACTCGGCATGTAAATGTCTCAAAGCCTGCACAGAAAACCCGTCCCACCAAATAGCATTCTACCATCCTAAACTCAGCATTTTACTGTCCCAAAATCAGTACTAACGCGCACTCTATTCCCGTCCTAAAACAGTCCACATTTCTGCCTAAAACCCGTGCTGAAACAGTCCCAATAAACGGTCTAATGAACACCCACAAAACAGTCCCGACAACTTACACTAGCTATCCCAAAACAACCTGCACAGAGCGACTCAAAAACAGTCCAATGCAGTGACTTAAGACTGCTCCAAAAAAGCCATTGCAGCCGCATAAAAACAGTCCATCAAAGGAACCCGGAACCATGCCAAACACGGCCTCATCGAGATGACCTGCAAAGGGACTCTAACACAGGACTCACTCCGACTATGACAGGCTACTAAACACACCCTAGAGTAGGCCCCGAGCATACCGCAGATGGTCTCATACAGCCACCTCTATCGGCTGTCAAAAACTGTCTATACAACTCATTTTATGACTGCCCAAAACAGAGTTTGCTGCTGCATCAAATTAGTCCGTTACAACCATTATTTTGCGACATAAATTTTGCACAATTAAAGTATGTATAGCAACCATTAAAATCACCCCAACGATACTTAAGACCACCGTATAAACAGGCCATTTTTACCCCAACAACAACCATCTTATACAAGTAACTAACCATGGAGCTAAAGACTTGATTTTCTTCAAGTAAACACAATAAGGGAGCAAGATAGACAGCATACAAACATATATATGAAATAAACGATTCACATAAACACGAAATCTTGACATAATGTCGAGTAACCTATCACCGTTACCTTTTTTTTTTGCTCTCCTAAACGAGTGAGGAATCACCCAAGGATGACCTTAAACCCAAAAATGAAAGAAATTAGACCAAAATCCGAATCTCTTGTAAAACGGTCGTTCTGAAATAGGACGAAAGGTTTGCTCTTTCTTACATATAAAGAAGAAGGACGAGAAGAGGAAGCTATTGGTGCAAAAATAATGAGATTTGGTTGAGAAATAAGAGAGAAATCGGGATTTGAATGGTCGAAAAATGGTGTTTGAAGCTTCTGTGTTTGTATGTTGTTGTTCACTGAGTTTTGTTGCTGCAGGTAATCCGAAAAGAAGCAAGAAATGACGGGTTGGTGTTGGGGTTGGTGAGGGAATAATAATAATAATAATAATAATAATAATAATAATAATAATAATAATAATAATAATAATAATAATAATAATAATAATAATAATAATAATAATAATAATAATAATAATAATAATAATAATAATAATAATAATAATAATAATAATAATAATAATAATAATAATAATAATAATAATAATAATAATAATAATAATAATAATAATAATAATAATAATAATAATAATAATAATAATAATAATAATAATAATAATAATAATAATAATAATAATAATAATAATAATAATAATAATAATAATAATAATAATAATATTTAAGTTAGTTGTGTTGTCGGAATTGGGTTGGTTCGAAAAGAAGTAGCTTTATAAGAGAAATGCGACGATATTTGCTAGACGGTAAGATAAGACGGAAATATCATTATTATTTTCACCTATTATTAATATACGTAATTTTATATAAATTAAGCTTTAGAATATTCTTTTTATAAAATTTGTGCTTAAAAAGAATTAATTAAATTAAATAATTTAAAAATACAAAATAAATTAATTAAACGGTTAGATAAATTTTAATTGTCAAAATGAGAAATTTGCGGGTGTTACAAAAGCTACCCTCAACAAACCCAGTATCTTGGAGAATCTGAGCTTTAACAGTGTTAGAAACCCCTCCAAAATAAATTTCAGTCTTAGTAATGTTAGCCCTCAAGCCAGACCAGGAAGTAAATTTGTCAAGCAGCTCAACAACTCCCTTCACAGAGGGCACATCCCCTCTAGTGAAGATCATAAGGTCATCAGCAAAGACCAGATGAGTAAGGTGGAGTTTAGAGCATTTAGGGTGAAGAGAGACCAAGGGTTTAGAGTTCAGTCTCCTCAAAAGTCTAGAGAGCACCTCCATACTGAGGACAAAAAGGTAAGAGGACAAAGGATCCCCTTGCCTAAGCCCACTCATTCCTTTAAAAAACCCATGAGTCCCTCCATTAACCTTGACAGAGAACCAAGACCCAGAAATACACCCTATGATCCATTTGATGAACTGAGGGGGAAACTTCAAGGCAGTGAGCATATTCTCTACAAAAATCCATTGAAGGGAATCAAAAGCCTTCTGAATATCAACCTTGACAAGGCATCTAGCAGTGATATATTTTCTAGTATAGTTCGTGACAAGAGATTGTGAGAGCATGACATTCTCAAAAAGACTCCTTCCCTGCACAAAGGCAGCCTGCTCAGGGCCAACAAGAGTAGGAAGGGTAATCTTGAGCCTATTCACAAGAATCTTGCTAACAGTTTTGTAAATGGTGGTATAGCAAGAGATTGGCCTATAGTCCAGGACACTAGAGCTAACTTTCTTCTTGGGAATTAAGGTAATGAGAGTAGAGTTGGCATGTTTGCTCATTTTACCAGTTCGAAAAAATTCATGGATGGCACTACAAAAATCACCACCAACCAAGTCCCAAGAGTCTTTAAAGAAAGCTGAAGAGAACCCATCAGGACCAGGGCTCTTATCAGAGCCAATACTGAAGAGGGCAGCTTTGATTTCATCAGAAGTGACAGGTCTAAGGAGTTGAGAATGATCCTCAGGAAGGACACAAGCACCCTGCTGGATAAAAGTCTCATCAATTGGTCCTACATTTTGAGAAGAGCCTAGCAGGTGAGCATAAAAGTCAACAAACCCCTCAGCAACCTCAGCAAGTCCAGTTCTAGCATTTCCATGTCTATCAACAATGCTGCCAATGATCTGCTGTTGTTTCCTTTCTTGGATTTTGGAGAAGAAGTATTTAGTAGAGCAGTCTCCATGTCTGATATTATCAGTTTTAGCTCTTTGTCTTGCAACACTCATCTCAGCAGCTTTAAGAGTGTTATAGTCCTTCAAGAGCAGTTTCTCCTTATTAATGAGATCCTGAGATAAAGGACTACTCTGCATGACTTTTTGGCAATCCAGGAGAGCAGTCTTAGCAGTAATAACTCTAGTGTCCAGATCCCTAAACTGATGCTTATGCAGGACACCCAACCCATTTTTCACATGTTTGAGCTTACCAAAAAGCCTATACATTGCAGTGCCCTGAATAGGATTATCCCAGGCCTGAGCAATGATTGGCTTATAAGAAGGATGAGCAATCCAGCAGTTCAGAAAGCTGAATCTGCGCTTAAGAGTGCAGTCATCAAAGACATTCACCAAGACTGGAGAATGATCAGAGACCCCAGCTGGTAGAAAAGTAGTATATGTAGCAGGGAAGGTGGAAAACCAAGCAGGGTTAGCAAGAGCCCTATCCAGTTTTGACCACACCCTAGTAGTATCATCTTGCTTATTCGTCCAGGTAAACTCACACCCTGAACTCCCAATGTCCTCAAGCTTACAGTCAAGAATGCAAGCATTGAAAGCCAAAATGTCATTAATGTTAGGAGGGGTGGAACTAATCCTTTCATTAACATCCCGGACAACATTGAAATCCCCAAGGATGAGCCAATTGGACACAGTGTCTTTAATAGAAGAAAGAGTCAACCAAAGTTCCTCCCTTTGACTAGAATCATTGCTGCCATAGACAATAGTCAGGAACAGCTTCTGAGAAGTAGCATGGTGAGTAACAAGACAGTGTATGAATTGAGCATGAGAAATCAAAGTAGTAACAGTGACAGTGGTGGGATTCCAAATGAGCCAAATCCTACCATTATAGTGACTGTCATAGTTGCAAACCACCCTATATTTAGAGAACTTATTTTTGATAATTTTCCCAGATTTTTTCTCCTTAATCCTAGTTTCCAGAACCCCTAAAACATCCAATTTATTCTGCCACAAGAAATCATTGATCTCCTGTAGTTTGAGAGGGTCATTAAACCCTCTAATGTTCCAAGAGCAGATCTTCATGTAGACTTATCAGGGGGCTCCTTTGCCACTAAACTGCCAACAGTAGAACTAGTATCATTCCCAAGAGTATCAAATCTATTAGAGACCTCCAAGCTCAAGTGAGCAGGGCTCATATCAGTCACTAATTGGTCTTCCTTAGCAGATCCTTTCTTACCCAAAGTAGAGGCACTCACATGTGAAGAGGGGTTAGGGCCTAGCTCATGGCATTCTGAGTGCTTTTCAACTGCCTTTGGAGAGGTAACTATTTCAGTGACAGCAGGAGAACCTAGTTTAGAGCATTCAGAGTTCTCAGTACTACTATCATGAATAGCCACCCCTACCTGAGCAGCTGAGGTATCACCTAGCACATGGCATTCTGAGCCAGTCCCCTGATCAGGCTGTGGTGCTCTAGCTGGGATAGGGACAGTGACAGGCTGAGAAGGCTTGGCTTTCTTAGGGCCAGAGGAGGTATCCTTAGGTTGATGCCATTTACAACTACCCAATTGGTGTCCCAATTTCCCACATCCAGAGCAGTGAAAAGGTAGCCATTCATAGATGACCCTTTGAGAGGACTGCCCATGAAAGGGGGTGGGGGTGTTTAGAACAATCTGATCAGGTAAAGTAGCAGAAACATCAGCTTCCACCATAACTCTAGCAAAAGACAGTTTAGCTTTACATGTGGTATTCATGTCAGCAAATAAAGGCTTCCCAATTTTACTTGCCATCTTACTTAGGACATTCTCAGACCAGAGAAAAGGCTCAAGGTCAGGGAACAGAACCCAGATAGGAACAGTGGAGACCCTATCCATTTCCAGAGAGAAATTTGGGTACCATTGCTTCAATATCAGAGAACTAGTACCTAGTTTCCAAGGACCCTCCCTAAGGACATTGTTCATATCCTCAAGACTAGTGAACCTAAAGCTAAACCACCCCTTCCTATAGTATTGAACAACAGGAGAGGCAATGTGTTTCCAACATTTTTGGGCAAAATCCTGCACAACTTTTAGGGTTGGTTTAGAACCCAAGAAGTTACCCATTAGAGTAAACTGCCAATAATCAAGTTCTGCTTGAAAATCATCCACACACACATCAATTTCAGTAGAATTTTTGCTATGTTCATCAAAAACAAAGACATGCCCAATTGACTGTTACTAGTAACCACATCTTTCCATTTCCTGTTAACATTAGGCTCTTTAGGAACATTTTCCCCAATTTCGGGATTTGTAACAGAAATCTTAGGGTTTCCACTAGTTTCCTCGGAATTGGAGACAGGAGCAGTCACAGTATTGTGAGAATCAGGATTAACAACAATATTAGTAACAGGAGCTACCTCCTCCCCAACAATGGCGGAAGTAACAACTATTGGGGAATTCACAACAGCAGACACCATAGGAGTGGGAGAACTAGAACTAGAGGTCGATTTACGCGCAGAATTATGAACCGCAGTAACAACATAGTCACTGAGAAGAACAGGGGATCGAGAGATATTACCCTGGGTATTAGAATTTTCCGGAGATTGGGCAGAATTATTCAAGATTTTAGTACCAGGAGAAGCGGAATGTGACGAGCTTTCCAATGGTGGTCTTCCTTTAGGTGGTCGACCCCGTCCTCGAGCCATGGAAGCTTAGAAGCGTACGAAAATGGTGATCGCAGGTTTCTAGAGAGAGAAAGCGTCTCTCAAACACGGCTCATTGATTATTTTTTTTTTTTATTATTATTATTATTATTATTATTATTATTATTATTATTATTATTATTATTATTATTATTATTATTATTATTAATATTAATATTAATATTAATATTAATATTAATATTAATATTAATATTAATATTAATATTAATATTAATAAAATAATAATAATATTATTATTATTATTATTATTATTATTATTATTATTATTATTATTATTATTATTATTATTATTATTATTATTATTATTATTATTATTTTTTTACACAATCTACTTTGTATGAGAATGGTTTAGAAATTATCTTCCGAAATTAAAATATGACATAAGGAATAATAATGGTAGATAGTATCACTTGCTTTTTAATTATCTTATGGAATTAAAGTTAAATAAATAGGTAGATTAATAACCAAATTTATGAGAGGAAAATAAAAGAGTTTATATTCGTTTTTTAGTGATTGCAACTACTATTTTTTTTTAATTTTTTTGGTACTTATAAGCATGTGACAATTTTGGAGATAATTAACTTTTTAATACATAGTTTTGCCTTTTTATAATATTGTATAAAATTAAATAATTAAGTAATTAATATAGATGAATTAGTATTAACTTCTATAAAAATGCCATGTGAATTAAAATTAAATGTTTTAAGTAGCCTTTTAATTATATTGTATAGATAGATTTACCTCAGTTTTGTGCCTTTTATATTTCTTCCCTCATCAGATTACCCACGTGATGCTTTATCTTATCCGCATTCATATACATTTCACGATGCTTTAAAATTCATATAAAAAATATATTGACCAAAAGGTAAAACATCAGCATGGCAAAAACTTCACAAACGAATCAACATTGTGACATATAAATCACTGAAATTAAACCAAATGGAAAACATGAATTTAAATATAAATCAAAGGATTTATAAAACCAATAACATAACAAATTAAAATATACTTTATTGGACATAACAACAACAATACTCAATAATAATACTCAATATACTTTCTATAATCAAATAAATAAATTAAACCATAAAATATAATCCACAACTTAGAAACTCATGGGCAAATGAGCAATAGATTTTAAATAAATATTCTTAATAGAAACTATCATAGGTATTATAGGTTTTATAGCCATCACACAACCATAGACTCTCATATTTTAATTTTATTTTTAATTTATTTTGTGGTTTTATTAAATTAGATAATTGATTGTTGAGCAACTCAAGAGGTGAATTAAATAGGGAAAAATGTTAATGAAAAATGATGGTATTAAGTAGTATAAAGAAATCTAATCAATTTATTAACATATTATATTACAAAAATTAATTAGATAGGAAGAAATTTTAATTAATTTTGTGGGTATTAAGTATTATGAAGAGTTTTAATCAATTTATTATAATGTTTAATTAAAAAACTGAATTAAATAGGAAAAAGTGTTAATAAAAATGGTGGGTGCATTTTAAGTAATATGAAAAGTTTTAATTTAATAACATGTTTTATTACCAAAAATTCAATTAAAATGTCAATTTTAATTATAAATTATGACATTTGTTAACATGTTTTTATTACAAAAATTCAATTAAAATGTCAATATTGATTATAAATTATGAAATTTTGATGTAAATTTCTAAGGGTTACAAAAATTAAATTAATTTATAGAAAAATGAATTAAATCTATAAAATAAGATAATTACGTGGAAATGAGTTTTGATGCTCACATTTACGTGGCATTTTTGGATCCTACGTGACTTTGTCTACGTGGCGTTTATTAGTCATTTTAGGGTAGCCTTTTAATTATATTTTATAGATATTGATTACAAATTATGAAATTTTGATGTAAATTTGTAAGGGTTACAAAAATTAAATTAATTTATAGAAAAAAGAATTAAATCTATAAATTAAGACAATTACGTGCCAATGAGTTTTGAAGCTCACATTTACGTGGTATTTTTGAATCCTACGTGGCTTTGTCTATATGGCATTTATTAGTCATTTTAGAGTAGCCTTTTAATTATATTTTATAGATGTGCTTATAATTGATGAAGGAATTCATCGATCGCTTGTACAACCAAAGAACGTTTAAAACAAAACAAAGGAAATTTAATCAAAATATTATACAACAGTTGGATCAAATGGCTAATCGATTTTTTCAGAAATTACTCTTTTTGCATTACTAATTCGCTAATGTTCAATTTTTTCGTAATTTACTCTATTACATTACTAGTTCGTCTCCCGAACTTCAAATCCTAGCTCCTGTTGATCAAATTGTTAATCTATACCATGAAAAATTAGAAGATTTGAAATGAATTCGACATAGAGATAAAAGTGATACCGCTAATCGATAGCGGCGGGAGATTGAACAATAGCGACATCGGAAGGGCGGGAGCAGAAGGTTCTAGAAGGTTCTAGAAGAGTGGGGTATGAAGGAAAGGAAGGTGTAGAGGAAGTAGAAGAAGAGAATTCTAGAAGTTTCCAGGAGGTTCGGAATGGAAGGGCTTGACGGTTGAGTGTAGCGGAGACTCGCCGGAGATGCTGCATGATATACGCCACCGGGGTTGGATAAGGCTGTAGGTGAGGGAGTTTCGGATGCCATCTAAACCCAATTGCTAAGGGTTTTTTATTTTGTGTTCTTAGCTCGGAAACGGTCAATCGAGTCGAGGGTGATTCCGGTCAACGGATTTCCAAGAACTTCGTGATCTGATGCATAAGTTCAGTGGCCCGGTGCAGTTCAGCCCGCTTTTTTTCCGGGCTTGAGCCATTTATTTAGGTCCAAAACATGGCCCCCTAAAAAAGGCTCAAGGTATATTTTGGCTGAGTTTGGGCCAAAACGACACAAATTTATTAAAGTGGACAATAATTTTAGATTTTATATTTAAAAGTAGTAATTAATTTTTTTTTAAAAAAATGTAAAAATCCATATATAGATTGTAATCTAAGAACACATGATTAAGTATTCTAAAATTGTTATATTTGTTTTTATCTATTTTTTTATCGAGCAATTTATATATAGTTCATCATATCTTTTCAGCAACACAAATTGTTATATAAGACCACTTTATGTGTAAGACAAGTCCAATTACAAAAAAAAACCCTATAAAATTAATTGATAATTAGTAAAAATTTAGTTTATTTTGCAACCTGAAGTTTTATATTTTGATAACTTACTTATTTAAATGTGTCAGTATTACTCATAAGATATCGAGTTATCAAAATAAAATTAAAATACAAACACAATCTAATGATTAGTTTGGGTTATTCTCTTATTAGGCCAGTCTTATGCTATAGGAGAGTTGCTGTGTCACAAATTATATTAATTTTATAGTCTAAGCATGTATTTAAGGATTTAGTGAACTGTATGCAACTATTTACCTCACCCTACAAGCTGTAAATCTTGCGGCCCGAAAAGCCCATTTGAGCCCTATTATCTTGCCCATTTGGGTTGGTCTTGGGACTAAATACATTTGGCCAGTCCCAACCCAGCCCTATAAACAACCCTATAAAGTATAAATAGGATGTTTTTTCGGTCTTAGCCCAGCCCAAGCCCATATATGCCCGATCTGTGATCACCTCTAATCCAAGTTTGGAAGAAAGCTCAATAAAAACGATGAAGTTTGGATCACAAATCTTCAGTTTGATAAAGTATTTCAAATCCATCGACTTGAATTCTCGGCGGTTTTCAGGTAAGTCAGATTACGGTCGGTTTTCAGGTTGGGTCAGATTTTGACAAGTCTATTTGTTTCTAATTCAAAGTATTTTCATGCGAAAAATTTGAATAATATGATAAACAAACGAATAATAGTCTAAAATCAACTTAAAATCGATGAAGGAATTCATCGATCGCTTATACGACCAAAAAACGTTTAAAACAAAACAAAGGAAATTTATTGTTATATATTACATCATTACATGGAACATTACACTCTAAAGTGTCAAGCATAGGATACACACAAGCAAACGTACATATATATTATAATAAAGTTGTTCACGAAGGTGAACATGAACAAGAACTCGACGTGATCAGAGCTTCATTTCCATATTGTATAGATGATCGAAAGCATTAGTGAAATACTTGCTTGCGTCCTGTCAAAGTCATCAATGGAGATCGATGTCATGACGTATCAATATTTAATTTGATGTATATGTATTTGATCAAATAGTAAAGAGAAAGTTATGTAGTGAGGTGAAACGAGTCACGTACATTAAATACATGGAGATGAAGTCATTTTAGTTGAGCTAAGGATTGCTTGTTGTCACAAGACCTAGAAATAAAAATAAAAAGATTAGTAAAATTGAATTTTGAAACATCTAAATAAATAAATAAGTAGGAATGTGTATGTAAATAGAAAGTAAGAATGAGTACATACCTGGGCACAAAGATTGAAGAGTGCCGAAGATACCACATTCGGTCAAGAGTGTGACGACATTATTGGCGAAGTTCGGGTCTTGATCACCGGTTGCTAGTATGAGACAAAAGCATGTTCTGTCGGTAGCAGCGACAATACGCAGGCCGTTACAACAATTTGCCAGACCGCCATTAGCGAGCTGAACATCATTGCAGACGGTTTTGAGAGCCATCGAATTAGTCACGCAATCTTGTGAAACAACCCTTGTTATCTGCTGCGAGTATATGACCGCCATTATCGCCAACCCCATCATCATCATCTTCATCTTCATGCTTTTTCATTTACGAGTCGTTTGTAATTGTTTTAATAATTGTTATGATGTTTGCACTGATATTTTGTTAACAAACTTAACATCAAATTTATACACTTTTAAGTGTGATTACAGGGGCGGATTTAGGCCCTTTTGCCTAGGGCTATAGCCCTAGGTCGTTTAGTCAAATATTTTCTCAAGTGTTAAATTAACACATAAATATCTTTGTCATAGTGGTGATAGTTGTTGCCTTGGTTCCCTAAAGATGGCAAGTTCGACTCCTCTTCTAGACAATTTTTCTCTTTTTTGTCATTTCAACTTTCATAGCTCATCCAAATTGAGTCCTCCCTTTTCTGTTTTTATTTGTCACTATATTTAATTTTTCTTTTAAATATACCCTCTCCGTCCCGGTTATTTGTTGTCCTTTTCCATTTTGGGTATCTCAGTCATTTTTTATTCTTTCTATTTTAAGAATGAACTTAATGAGTAATTTGTTCATTTTCATTCATTTTATTTCGCTTGTCATTTAGTTATTGACCCCCTCCTCTTTCCTTGCTCTTTGTGTCAAACCAAAGAACAACAATTGATCGGGACAAAGGGAGTAGAAATATAAAAGTCAATATAATGACATAAAAAATATTAGAATAACTTTCTTTAGTGATGAATCAAGTAATATAGTAATATAATTTTAGAATTTATTACTCTAATTATAGGTGATATCAAAATTAATTATAACTTACACAATAACAAATTTATGGCATTCCCGCATCATTTATGAATAATACTCCCTCTAGTCATGTCATTTACATACGTTTATTGAATTAATCAAACACATGGAAATGAAATCGAAAAAGTAATATAATCACACGATGATGACAATTTTTAGTTATATTTTCAACGTAAATAATCGTCTTACTTATACAGTTCGATATTTAGCCCTAGGTAGTTTTGATTTCTGGCTCCGCCCCTGAGTGTGAAATAATCAAAGGTATGTATAGTGAAGCCTTCATTTTTTAATAATTGTGGAAGGATTCTGAATATTACAAGTAATTTTTTAGGGCAAGTGTAATATATACTTTATTCATTTTGGACTATGGAGTATTCAACATTGCAAGTAACATTTGATTACTATTCCGTATATTATTGTTTTAATATATACTCCCGCCGTACGTCCCGGTCATTTGTTGTTCTTTTCCATTTTTGGGATCTCGGTCATTTGTTGTCCTTTCTATATTAGAAATGCATTTGATGAACAATTTGGTCATTCATACTCAATTTGGTCCACATGTCATTTAATAATTGAATTTCTCTTCTTTTCTTGGCCTTTGTGACAAAACTAAAGGACAACAAATGACCGGGACGGAGGGAGTATAATAGAATGGTTCGTTAATGTAGATAATGTGTTCTAATATGACAAATAACGTCCCTAAATTCACCCCTTCAAAATTTTGGAGTATTGTATACTCCATTCGTCCTGATCATATATTAACGATGGATTAACATGGCTCTCAATAAAGAAAAAAAAACAAATAATTGTGAGTAGTATTTTAATAAGGAAAGGTAAACAAATAATTAGGACGGATGTAATATTTTTGGTTGAGCTTCGTACATTTTCTAATATAGAAATACAACATAGTATATGTCAAGAACAAGAATGCACTCAATACTTAGTTACTGCTAATGAGCCATTCTAATATCTATATATACAAGCAATAATTTCAACTAGCTTAGTAGGGAAATTAAAGTTATAAGAGGACGTGCTCATGACACAGGTTCAAATCTCGTCATCATCAAAATCGCCCTCGTGTCTCCGTTTACACAAAACAAAACAAAAATAAAAATGAAGCATTCTTAATACAAGTAGTATATGTTGTTTATGATAACGAAGAGTTGCTCAATTCGATTGATGGTAGAAATATCAGCTTGAGCCGAGTCATTCTTCAATCTTTTTCAAATGAAGGATTGTATGACAAAGGAGTTAACACCTTATTATTTACTCCGTATTACTGTATTAGCATACAATGTCATCAATACTTTGCTTTCTCCTTTCATTATCTAATAAAGGTAGCTTACCCGCAACTTAATTTCTGTTGAAATCGTAGCAAAATAGCCTACTCTGATCTCTATGGAAATGTTCGATGATACTACGGAGTATTGTATTATGACGATGAACACAATATAATACCATAGATTCGTTCTTTATTTTAGTGCAATATAGAGTCATCAGTACTGGATTACTGCTCAATCTATTTCATGGACGAGTAGAATTTGTTTACCATAGATGAAGTATTATTACGCTCCTAAGAGCCGTTGCCTCAGCCAAAGAGCCGTTGGAACAAGAAATTGTTTCCTCCTCTGTTTTGGAAATAATTTCCCTGCTTTAGTATATATCCATATTGTTTATTTCTTTCCGTAAATAATAGATCGTATCGTTTGTATATATAGCTTAGAATACCTGTGTAATAATCACAAGCAATAATACAATTCTATTTCTACGTTTACCTCAATATCAGTTTCTAATATGGTATCATAGAGCTCTAGGTTTTCTCTTCACAGATCCAATCGTCTTCATCATCTTCCTCTGTTAATTTTTTTTTTTTTTTTTCTCTTCAATTTTCTACAATCATGACTAATTCTGAAATTGTTGATACTGCAAAACCACCGTCTGTTTCGTTTGTTCATGTTGAGAACACGGGTCATAGCATAACCCCCGTTGTTTTCAATGGGAACAATTACGATGAATGGTCTCGATCCTTTCAACTTGCTCTTATGGCTAAGGGTAAACTCGGTTATTTGGACGGCACTATCACCAAACCTTCTGCTACTGCTGCTACGTTTGAAACATGGCAATCAACCAACGCGTTGGTTACCATGTGGATCTATAATACGATTGATTCTAATTTACGAAATCAAATTACGCTTCGTCCCGAAGCAAAACTGGTCTGGACTGATATAAAGAACCGGTTTTGCCAAGTAAACGAAGCCCGAATTTATCAACTTCAGGCCGACTTAATGGCCTGTCGTCAAGGCCCAACCGAGCCGTTGGTCACATACTATGGACGGATGACGGCTATTTGGAATGCTATTTCGAATCGGATGCTCTTCCTTCATGCTCGTGCGATCTATGTACTGTGATTGGATGACTCTCATCAACGCTCGCCGAGAAAAGAGAAAAGTACGTGATTTTTTAATGGGTCTTGATGACCGCTTTGCTAATACTCGTTCTCAAATTGTCGGTATTACTCCTCTTCCCTCTTTAGATCTTATTTATAACCGTCTCTTACAAGATGAGGGAGTTCGTAATCTATCCGCTAATATCACCGAGTCCACACCGACTGCCATGGCCTTCGCTGCTCGTTTTAACAATGGTCCACGGCAGTCAGGTGGAGGGCGTAATGATGCTAGAAGTGACCGTCGTAATTCATCTGAACCGTCTAAATATTACTGTATCGCTTGTAAGATGTCGGGTCACAGTCTTAAGTTTTGCTATCAAGTTACGGGTAATTTTCCGGATTGGTGGGGGGATCGTCCCCGTCATCGTATCATCATTGACCCCAATGCTACTGACCTAAGTAGTGCTATTTACATCCCTGATGCACGTTATAATAATCAGCCAGACAAAGCCAAATCCAAATCCAAAGCTTTTGGTTCGATACCGAAAGCACATATGGCGTCTATTAATGCAAACAAATCAGGTGCGTCCTCTTCCTCACAGCCGCCAATTGCTACGCTCGATAAGATCGACCTCAACTCGCTCTCTTCGAGTCAATTGGAGGAATTAAGTAATATGTTGCAAGCTCGTAAAACAGAGCACTCCGCTGACCGTCTCAATGGTAACTTTTCTCCCTTTACTTGGATTATCGACACCGGTGCATCACACCATATGTCGGGTTGCATTTCTTTTTTTTCGAATTTAAAAACGATTTCTCCTATCTCAGTTGGTCTACTAAACGGTGACCTTACAATCGCTACACAAAGCGGCGATGTAAAATTATCGTCTCGGTTGATTCTTCACAATGTGCTTTACGCTGCAAACTTGAATTGTAACCTTATTTCTGTGTCTAGCCTGCTCATTGACACCTCTTTGACTATTCAATTTTCGCGTAATTTGTGTTTAATTCAGGACCGTATCTCGAAGACGGTGATTGGGGCGAGTGAGGAATACGAAGGACTTTACTATCTCCAACAAGTCCGAGACGAGAAAGCTCATGCATGTTTAACCGGGTCTCCCAATCCTATGGAGTTATGGCACCGAAGGTTGGGGCACCCCTCTTCCAATATTTTTCGTTTTTTACCTTTCTTTAATAAACATTCACGTACTCAGGACATTTTTCATAGTCACACGTGTGACATTTGTTTAAAAGCGAAACAAACTCGCGAACAATTTTCTTCCAGTACTAGTCATGCTACCTCTTTATTTGATCTTATTCATTGTGATTTATGGGGGCCATACTCAAAAAATGCCTCTTGCGGGTCTCAACATTTTTTAACTATAGTCGACGATTTTTCACGATCTACATGGGTCTATCTTTTACGTCACAAAAGTGACACAAAACAAACTTTATTAAATTTTTTCGCGATGATAGAACGCCAATTTGAAAAGAAAATCAAAATTTTAAGGACCGATAATGGCACGGAATTTAAACCTCTTATACCTTTCTTTCACGAACAAGGCATTTTATTTCAAACCTCTAACGTTGACACCCCCCAACAAAATGGACGGGTGGAGCGAAAGCATCGACATATTTTAAACGTCGCACGAGCCCTTCTCTTTCAAGCAAGTTTACCTTTATATTTTTGGGGTGAGTGTGTCCTAAGTGCGGTTTATTTAATAAATCGTACTCCGACACCACTTCTTAATGGTAAAACCCCATATGAAATGGTCTTTAATAAAACACCTCCATTCGAAAACATTCGAATTTTTGGTTGTCTTGCCTATGCCCGCGCCCTAAATCGTTCCCGGGATAAATTTGCTTCTCGAAGCCGAAAATGTGTTTTTATTGGTTACCCTTTTGGAAAGAAGGGGTGGCGTCTTTTTGATTTGGATACCGGGTCCTATTTCGAGTCTCGCGATGTCATTTTTATAGAAACCGAATTTCCATATAAAAATTTGAATATTCATGAACTCGACAACCATCTGTCTTCTTTTACTCTCGACCCTTCATCCTCGACCGATGACACAATTATCGTGTCCACCCCAACTGTCGACACTTCCATCACCCATACTCCCTCGACTACAACCCAGCCCGACAACCACCTTCTTGATCCACCAACAACGGTATCCACTGACACGCCCCTTTCTCCTTCTCCTTCTACATCGACAACATCTTCTACACCAAACACTTCTGACCCGTCTTATCAACCGGCTGACCCGAATCATTTGGGAAGAGGTCATCGCCTCAAATTTCCTAATCCTAATCTTAAAGACTTTGTTCTCTCAAAACCTCGTCCCTCGTTGAACTCGCTCATTGCCTCACCATCGTCTTCAGGTACCGCTTTTCCTATCTCTTATTATCTTAATTACAACAAATTTTCTCCTAATCACAAAATTTTCTTGTCGGCCGTGACTAAAAACCACGAGCCTAGTTTCTATAAAGATGCCGTGCAGGTACCAGAATGGCGAACAGCAATGAAACTTGAAATTGATGCTCTCGAAAAGAATAATACTTGGACTCTCGAACATTTACCTCCGAACAAGAAAGCCATCGGCTCAAAATGGGTTTATAAAATCAAATATAATGCCGATGGTTCCATTGAAAGATATAAGGCTCGCCTGGTCGTCATGGGTAATCGCCAAGTCGAAGGTGTCGATTACAATGAAACCTTTGCTCCTACTGTTAAATTAGTTACCGTTCGCACACTCCTTGCTATTGCAGCTGTCAAAAGATGGGACACCCATCAAATGGATGTCCACAACGCTTTCCTTCATGGAGATCTTCATGAAGAGGTCTACATGAAACCTCCACCAGGTTTTCTTCCCTCCACAGATGGGAAAGTCTGTCGTCTAAGAAAGTCTCTATACGGGCTCCGTCAAGCACCTCGATGTTGGTACGCCAAGCTCGCTTCCGCTCTCATAAAATATGGTTTTCATCAATGCCCATATGATCACTCATTATTTTCGATCTCTCGCCCCAATATCGAGGTACACGTTCTCGTATATGTGGATGATTTAGTAATTTGTGGTAATAACCCAAGTTTTATTACGGAATTTAAAAGTTACTTGAGCAAGTGCTTCCATATGAAAGATCTCGGCCCGCTTAAGTACTTCCTTGGTCTCGAAATCGCTCGTCATAAATCTGGAATTTTTATCTCACAACGGAAATATGCCCTCGACATCCTGACCGAGTCAGGACTCCTTGGCACAAAACCGGCATCTACTCCCATGGAACAAAATCATCGGCTCGCCTCATCAAAAGCCGACTCTCTATCCAACCCACAACCATATCGCCGTCTCGTGGGTCGCCTCGTTTATCTCACAATTACTCGCCCGAGTTGACATACTCGACACACTCTCGCACAGTTTATGAATAATCCAACAAGGGATCATTGGAATGCCGCATTGACTGTTGTTCGATACTTAAAGAATTCTCCGGGTCAAGGCATCCTTCTTCGCTCAAATAGTGACTTGCGCCTCAATGCATATTGCGATGCCGACTACGCTACCGACCCCAACCAACGTCGGTCACTCTCGGCCTACATCGTGTTTCTGGGCTCCTCACCTATCTCATGGAAGACAAAGAAACAAGCAACGGTATCTCGCTCATCCGCGGAATCCGAGTACAGGGCCATGGCATTTACCGTATGTGAACTTAAATGGTTAAAGGGTTTGCTGCAATCTCTTGGCATACATCATTCTCAACCCATCCAACTTAGGTGTGATAACAAGTCGGCCCTTCACATTGCCCGGAATCCGGTCTTTCACGAACGCACAAAGCATATCGAAATCGATTGCCATTTTATCCGCGATGAGATTAAAAAGGGTGTCATTGCCCCAAGCTATGTTCATACAAAAGCTCAACTCGCGGACATTCTTACCAAAGCTTTAGGCCGTGCCTCATTCAATGACCTACTCTCCAAGTTGGGTGTCTCGGACCTCCACACTCCAACTTGCGGGGGGGTATTACGCTCCTAAGAGCCGTTGCCTCAGCCAAAGAGCCGTTGGAACAAGAAATTGTTTCCTCCTCTGTTTTGGAAATAATTTCCCTGCTTTAGTATATATCAATATTGTTTATTTCTTTCCGTAAATAATAGATCGTATCGTTTGTATATATAGCTTAGAATACCTGTGTAATAATCACAAGCAATAATACAATTCTATTTCTACGTTTACCTCAATATCAGTTTCTAATAAGTATTCTTCAATATGCCGTATCTTACGATCATACCATATCGATTTAATTTTAATCACCAGATCAATTCAAAGTATTATCCAATCTTGATAAGAATATTAAAATAAACAAGTGACTAGTGTAACGTGTTTGGGTAACTTATTAGAAATGTTCATAGCATGAAGAACATTTCAGTGAAAGAATAGGCCATTGATGCATTATTAATTACTAATTATTCTTCTCCAAAATGAAGAATTAATCTACAATACGTAGTAATTTAATAAACAAGTGAATGATTATACTCGTAATTGATTAATTCATACTACTATGTAGTGTATAAATTAGATGCATTACAGAGCTGAAACACACACAATAAATACATACATACACACACTAAGTAATTATACATACATTAAACAACAACAATAATTCGAGTAACAAATAAAATGGAATTCTTGAAATCAATGAAGATAATAATGGTGTTAGCAATAATAGGAGTATTATTTATACAAATAACCCCGTCAATGGCACAAACGACATGCACTATGACGGTGGATAACATCGTCGCTGATTGCAGCACACTCGATACTGACCGGCAACTCAAAAACTGTTGTGATGAAATGAATCAGGCAGCTGAAACCGATACGGTCTGCTTCTGCCTTATCGTTGCCACTATCTTCGCTGATAGCACTACTTTCACCGACGACACCTCCGCACTTTTCAACCTGTGTGCCATCGACGGCTCGTTTATGTCCGTATGCCCTGGTACGTCGTAATACATCATCTATACTTAACTCCTCCTTCCTTTACTAATTTTAATTTATAAGATTAAAAAGCCAACTCATTTTTGCCATGTAAAGAAAGATTTCAAGATTTTCTCATGAGCAACTAAAACATTATAAACTCATTTTAATTTTATTGTATTTATAGAAATCTTTTACTCCATAAGAATGTTGAATTTCTCATATAATCTTTTAATATATGCCCTAAAAATACGCTTTAGAAAAATAGAATGATAAATAATGTTTAAATAATTGGGTTATTTTGCAAGATTTTGCGACGCCAAGTCCATAGTTGGAGCTTAACTCGGAGTATTAGACAACTACAACTGAAGTCACAAATTTGGTTTAATTACGAAGCTAATAATAAGATCGTGTGAAGATCATGTTTGCAAATGTGTATTGAAGTTTGAGAGTTGATTGTTTTTGTTTGAGTGAGTGTATTGTGCTTGAAATGAGATAATATTAATCGTTGATTATATTGTATCATATTTTCTTTGTAATCTATCATCAATAAATAATTACCTTACTTATATATTATACGGAGTACTCGGTAACTATTCTTTGTTAATTTATGTTTTTGGAGATATCCGTAATTCCATTCATAAACCTCGAGTATCGAGTTTCAAGTTTTCAAGTCATGTCTAGGCTTGCCAAGCGTTCAAGTCGTGTCTAAGCCCGTCATGGTTTATGTTCCAAGATCGTCGCTCTGATATCACTTTGTAACACCTCATCTACCAAAGTGCCTTACCAAGGCATACCTTAGCAAATGGAAGTGTTACCATCTAGGTTGCCCGAGGTAGTACATCTAACACCCGCGAATTTCCCATTTTTAGCATTTATAATTTAATTAACTTTCTATTGTTTTATTTATATTTTAAATTATTTAATTTAATTAATTTCGTTTTAAACATAAATTTTTGGAAAAGTTACATTTTTATAAGCTTGTTTATACAAAAATATAATATTCAGTCGAACAGTAATAATAGTGAGAATAATAATAATAATATTTCCGTCTTAAGTTATAGACATATTTCCGTCTAGCAAAGATCGTCGCATTTCTCTTATAAAGCTATTTCAATTCGGACGAACCCGATTCCGACAACACACTCACCTACTCTCTTCCACTCTAAGTTAAATAATCTTATTATTATTATTATTATTATTATTATTATTATTATTATTATTATTATTATTATTATTATTATTATTATTATTATTATTATTATTATTATTATTATTGTTTTAGCAGGATTTTCCTGAACGGATCCGGCCTGATTAGAGAGTAATCACTACTACAAAACTTGTGATGGACATCGGACTTTTCGCTATATGGACATCGGATACACAACCGATGTAGAGTTTGGTCATGTCCATTGTGGATTAATGGACATCGGATTTTAAACCGATGTCCATTAAAATTTGCACATCGGATTTTTAGGAAAACTGATGTCTATTTGATCAATGGACATCGGATTTTTAGGAAAACTGATGTCTATTTCATCAATGGACATCGAATTTTTAGGAAAATCGATGTCTATTTGATCAATGGACATCAGTTTTTTTGCAAAAATCCGATGTCTATAATTATTATTTTTTATAAAAAAAAATATTACGATGTTGCCTTTATTAGTCGTACACATGATGACAATGCAAAATGATTCCACAATCAACAAAAAATATCTCAGATACAATCAATCGGTTATCCAAAGCCAATTACAAAAAAAATTCATCTACATAATGTGTCAAATTTACTTAGACGACTAACCTATACAAAAATATAAACCGATATGTAAACTGACTAATTGTTTAAAAAAAAGGCCGAAGAGACAAGACTACTTGGCCTTTCGATTTGCTCATCTCCCATTGGACATATTACCAAGAGAATCTGGTTCAACACAACAAAGTTAACGAGAAAACAAAAATATCAACATATAAATCTGGCTCAACACAACAGTTCAATGATGCATATAAGTACACGCCGATCACAATCCTCAAGATTTCAAGTCACAAACAGGTAAGCTAAAATACCAAGACGTTTCAAGAATCTTGAAAGCAACAAACAATTTCTTACTTTTGAACTAACTCACAAAATAGGAAAGTACCTATTGCGATATTCCTCAACAGTTGTTGCTTGATTGGAAAAACATCCTCGTATGTAGTCTTCGAGAGGGAAAAAGACTTAAAAAGAATTAGGTACTCTATACACCGAGCAACAAAGAACAAATCTTTAGTCTCGAAATGATTTACGGCCGCTTAACATGAATCATGTGGGACCATCAAAGTGAGGTGAGAAAAATGGAAAGGGGGAGAGAATGAAAAATACAATAATAAAACAAAATAAGTACGCAACATCATCAAGAGAGTCCATATTTTCTATCAAAACATGTAACTACACGCTTACTTATCTAGCTCTCTCTTTCCAACCCTCCATTTAATCTCTTGTAATCATGTTATGCATCTTCCGCTCAAAACATCTACTCATCATATAGTCAATTTTCCAAGTGTCAAAGCGCATTCTATCGCCCTTAACAGCTGACACTACCACAAACAGTTGCCCAAATCTAGAAAATAAGTCACTACATAACTTTGAGATAGTCCGCATTACGCGCACAAATTTTAGGAGGCAATGCTAGCAAGAAGAATTAGGTTCACTCATAGGAAGAATGCAAAGAACATTTACCTTAAGCTCAAAAGACTTCGATCCTCGCAAGTTGCTCGGCGTTAATCCCCTCACGATCTAACAACCTACGGACATACGAAGCACATGAGTCCTTAAATGAAAGCATAATAGTGAGAGAGAGTAACTAGCGATTAAACAATTGGGCATCAAACCGGAAGCGAATAGCACCGTTGCCTTGGTTTGGGAATACTATAAAAGAGGGAAGTTTAGGAAGGGAAAGCACTACGTAAAATGCCAAATACCACAAACCAATTTTATCCCACGTATGTGGGTTTCTAATAGACTAGCCACAAAGTTTCAATTCAATGACGAATCGACAAGCTACCAATAATAAGTTAAGCAGTCACCATATGTCAATGACAGAATGGTTATGTCTTAGAGACCCTTAGTTAAATCAACAGGAAAACAACAACCATGACATTAGCCTAGTGTCTTGGATTACCTTTCCCTCCCGTTCTTAATCTCCCCCATCTTCATCTCTCAACAACCATTATATAATGTAAACGATTGGCTAAAAGAGAGACCAAAAATATGAACACTCAAGACAATAAATAACTTTATGAAGAGCATACCTTGATTCCAACAAATTGAGCTTGCCATCCATTGCAGAGAATGCCGAAACAATCGATTCAAAACAACACTCACCTAAAGTGATAAATAGGAATTCATTGCATTTTCACAAGAAAAAATACATTGATGGTTCTCCAAATGGCCACCGGCCGACTATCTTGTTCATGAAATGTTCACTAAATGTTATACAAATAAATGCAAAGATTGATGATAATGCTCAGCTAACATAAGTAACAATCCATTGATGGTTCCCCGAAATGTGCCACATCCATATCATGTTAACATAAGTATGAGTTACGGTTGCTTTGATGATCAAGACAAATCCGAACAAATAATAATCATGTAATTGATGATAATGCTCACTAAATGTTATACAAATAAATGCGATCAAAGGGAGACAATGATCTTACAATTGGCGCGTTAAATTCAAACAACAAAAGGATGAGTCGGCTAACCATAGGTCAATTTACTAACCTGGGTCGAATAGAGAACTTGAATTCGCCATAAAATCATGTACAGATAGAATATGCAAGCAATACCATGATAGTACAAGGATAGCTCACCCGGAGTACACCCGCCATGTGCGGAGAATCTGTCTTAATTTCAGTAATTTCATTCCCTATAATTGATTGTAACGGCTTGATTTATCAGCCTAAATAGCGGCTGATGTATGACACTCATTATCTATGAAATCACAATCTTCCTCTTTCTCTCATATTCCTCTCTTAAATGTTACTCCTGCGTTCTTTGCTCAAGTGATTCTTCTTAAGTTATCATCACTGCAGCATTGAATTTGTCTGTAGTCTATCAAATTGCTTGAACATCTACAAATCCTATCACAATACCATCAAAGTCACTACTTGTGTTGCTTCATTCACTACCTGAATAAACCCAATTATAAAAAATGCTATGTTTACTAAAACAGATTGCAACACAAGGGAACCAAACATACAAGATAGAGACTACTGATTGCACATAATTATTTGAAGGAGCAATTCTAGCAGAGGAGTACTCGAAGACTTTGATCCACCTAGATTCGCCATCAGTCGCAAACAATTCATTGTCTCTTTCAAACTCTATACTCCCATTAAAACGAGAACATCAGAAACAGTCCTGAATTAACCTGATTTAAAGCATGGAGCAGAAAAAATAGAGGCACATCAACAAACAAAACACGACATAATTGACTACAATTAACCTTCAAGCAAATGATATACTTCCCTAAATTGGCCACAATAAAATACTAACAAATCAAATTGAATACAAATGACACAAAATTTATAAATTACAAATTTCTATTCCTCAAAATTTATACTAATAACTATTGAAATATATGAAAAGTAGTTGTACCAATGAAGCGAGTAGCCTGCAGGCCGGATAGGGTGACGTAAGGCGGCTGCTAGCGACGGCCTGTGCGTGGTGGTGGCAGAAGGTTATTGTTGGGGCGAAAGGGTTATGGACTATGGTGAATTGGATAGAACGGTAGCGGGAAAATGGATTGTGGTGGTTTGCGATCAAGGCAAGGGAACGATGGGGTGTGGTCGGCGGTCATGGGCGATGGGGTGGTGGTCGGCGGTTATGGGCGAAGGTGTGGTGGTGTGCTTTTGAGTGAGGCAAGGGAACGAATGGGTTAGGGCGAGGGATGTTGAACGAGTAAGTAACTGTGAGTAGAGTAGTTAGGTTATAGTAAAGAGTGAACGAGTGATAGAGAATGGAGATATACGCGGATGAGTTACTTAAAGTCAATCTTGGGGAAATTAATAGACATCGATATTGTATATGTCGATGTTATTTAAAATGACATCGCTTTTAAGTTGAATCGACGTATATTAAATTATGTAGACATCGGTTTTTTTAGATCTCCGATGTCTATTATTTTGTACATCAGTTTTCTAAAACTCCGATGTCTATAAAGTGATGTCCATAACGCTTTTTGTAGTAGTGAATTTGGGTATCTAGTTCTATATATTTGGTAGAGATTAAGGAGTAAATAATAAGAAAAAGACTTAAGTATAGAGAATATTGTTTATATTATATGGATGAACTGAGTACAAATTAGTATATAAAATCGGATATTTTGGGAGTAATGAAAGATAGAAAAATATAGAATAATTAAAGAGTAAGTGATCCCCGATTATCTATTTACAAGAGCTATTTATAGTTCTCTTCTATATTAACGTTACAATCATCAACGTTACAATGATCAACCTCTTTCCCAAATGTAGGAGCTGTTGCCGGATTAATAGGGCATGCTCCCTATTAATCCGCTTGACTTATTCTACTTTTAACGAATCCTCAGCTCTTTCTCTCCTTTCCGTCTTGATTCATAGAAGATATGGTCTTATGGTTGGACTTGGTCTTCCTTGAGTATAGGGCACGATTATTTATTCCCAACAACTGCATTTCTTGTTTATCTTTCTCAATCCAAATGTTTAATGCTCACAAAGTTATTCTCATACTTACCATCGTGCTTCTCTTTCAGATTTAGTAGCCTTCTTGCTATAATATTCTTCAATAGTCGAATAGTAGTTAGACTTGTCCTGGTCTCCGATTACCTTAATCGGACTAATAAGGTCGGCCAGGTTAGAGTCGACCAGCAACCGGCCTAACAATTGCCCTTGACATTTTACCCGCTACCGGATCGTGCCGGGGGGGATGTCAACTTTACCGGGTTAAACAATAAAAAGAATCATATTTATTCAATGACTCTTAGACTCCTAGTTACCGTTGAACACCGAACGGCTAGGTGATGTCATGCCGATGCTTTGCAATTTCTAGGGTTTCCATACCGTTATACACCTTCTATAAATACGGTATTTGGGGCGAGGTTGTTCTTCACCAAATTTCTTCCACTTTCTTTGCTAAATTTTCTTCCTCGAAATTATCCCCTATTTCCCAGAGTCTTGTTCTCGCTAGCTTATACTTTTTCAATAATTAAACTTCATCACAATAAATTAAATAATAAAGGATATGGGAGCTAAAAAACGCCCCGTACCCCAAAAATCGCTGCGCACCTCGGAAGGTCAGCTGCCGAGCCCGAACCCACGATGTCCAGGAGGAAGAGGTGATGGAAATTGATCCTCCTGCTCGTGCTGTGGCTTTTAAGTACCAGGATTCTGTTTTCACTACCCTTTAATCTTTGGATCCTTACTTTCCTGAAGAGAACTTGTTGAACACAAATTATGACAAGGTATTAAGGGAGAAGAAAATAATTCCTGAGTCGACTGAGTTATGGATTCCTGAGTCTTGTCCAAATGTAGCTAACCGGTGTCACCTGGTTGGTTCTGTATTTTTGAATGGGCATTCAAAGCAGGCTGTAAGTTACCTTTTACTCCCTTAATGATTAACACCATTCGTGCCATGGAAGTATCACCTTTCCAGATTATGCCAATGGTTTGGAAACTCATTCATTCCATTGAAAACTTATGTACTAAACACAACCTTGTAATCACTATTAATGATATTAAGGCAATATATCACATGAAAAATCCAGTTGACGGTCGTTTTAATTTGAGAATTAAGTCAAAGATGTCTCCATTAATTACTAACCTGGACTCTGGAGATGACAAGAGTTGGGCAAAGACTTTCCTGTTTATCCGGACTGAGACTCTGGGATTAGGCTTTGATTATCTGAGATATCCTCCCTTGGAGAGTGGTAGGTTTCTGTACTCTTAGTTTGCGCTTTATATTGAATGAAAGTAGGATATATAAGTCTTACCTGTATATTTTGTTTTTATAATGTTTGTAGCTCCTGATTGGAACCATGATCCTCTTGACGAGGAGGCTATTGCAAGGATAGACGCTTTCCTCTCTATTCCCGAGGAAGAGAGGGCCTGGCCAGCTAGTTTGGGCAGGGAATTGTTGCCCCGGTATATGAAGACCAAACTGACTGGGGTCAAAGTACCCAAAGGCAAGCCTAGCTCTACTGTTCTTTCCTGTATGTCTTCTATATGTCTTTATGTTAATTGCTATCTTCTTATCGCTTCTCATCTGATACTTATGTGTATTCTTTATGTATTCAGTATTTAGATCTTCTGCTAGGTTGGCCAGCTTTTCTGCGAAAGATTTAAAGGCTGGGGTGGCTAGGATTGCACGAATCACCCAAGAGCCAAGAGGCTAGTGGGAGTGACAAGACGCTTGATATTCTCAGTTTCGATGTCCACCTCCTCAAGATCCACCCAGGCTAGTGTCACCGGAGGTTGTCCAGGCTTCAAAAAGGAGGAGAGAAGACGCTATCCCTAAAGAGGAGGAGAGAGAGGAAGAGCCTATTCAGGCTCAACCGATCAGGAGTATTAGGCAGGTGTCTTCCAGGGTTGATGATATGGACGCTGCCCGGGCACGGATAAATGAATTTTCTGCTAAGATGGGTAGCCAACTTTTATCTGCTAATACCCTTGAATCTTCTACCAAGGTGGTTTCTATCCTGACTTCTCTTGTGACAAAGGCTGCCGAACTCGCTTCTCAAGCTAAGGAGGTTGGTTGTAAAGGGATGTTTTTAATTGTTTATGTGCTTTTTGTTTTGCTTTGTATCTGGTTGATTGATTTCATTTTTTGTAGGGATTGGATATTGGGTTGGCTACTACTTGCCAGCTCAAGGATGCCCAGGCCAGGGTTTCTAGCTTGGAAGAAAAATTGGATAAGGTTAACCGTGACCTGCACACATCCAGGAGTAATGAAGTGGTGCTGCAATCTCAGCTGGGAACAGCTAGAGAGGCATCCAGGGCTGCTATATTTTGTGAGGTGGCTGCAAAGAATGCTGAGAAGGTTGTCAGGCAAGAGTTGGAGGCTGAGAAGCAGGCAATGCAGGATCAGTTGAGGAAAAATGAAGAGCTTGCTGCTGAAAAGGAATTAGTGGAGGCGCGGCTGGCTGATGCCGCTCAGTACTTCTTTGGGAAAGGCCGGGTTGATGCTATGAGGGATCCGGAATCTGACCGGGTCAATTGGGATCCGGATCGGGATGAGACAGCACTGGACGCTCAATATCCTGACTTGGCCAATATGGGTCAAGAAGAAGAAGTGGATTCTCCTCCTTCCAAGGCAAAATCTGATGACCAGGAAATGGTGGATGGTTGTGAGTCGGTTACTGGCTCAAAAATAACTTAGATTTATGTTTTTCTTCTTGGTTTTGGCCTATCCAGGGGGGATGTCCCTGGAATGAATATTTAGGTATTTTTTTGGCCCATCCAAGGGGGATGTCCCTGGAATGGATAATTATTAGGTATGTGGTAAGGCCAATTATTTTGGATGAATAAATATTTGGTCTTTATTTGTTTCTTTTTGTGTTTTGACAGGGTATTTTTGTAGTGTTGGGTGTGTACCGATCTGACCAGTTATTTGACTAGATCGGGCCGCTTTTTGTACGATCCGCCGCTTTTTATGTTATGGGTGGGGTTGTTGCCTGTCCGGAGGGCTTACGTCCCCGCCCTGTCTGGAGGGCTTATAACCCATCTATGTTATACAAGTCAGGAAGAATTTTTCCAGATTTGTATGTTAAGTGGAGCTCAATATTTTAAGGCTGTTTTTGCAAATCGAAATTTGGATATCGTTGGATATTGGTGGGGTGGTCCCCAATCTTTAAGATTTGTTTTAAATAAAATGCAGTATGTAAAACAAGTATTGAAGATTCTACTTGGTAAAAGTAAATATGAGAACATAGATAAGTACTTGGGCACATAATTTGAAGAAATCATATATGGCATTTATTCATATAATGGCAAGTATCATACATTTAGTTTCACATCAAAGTGTCGTAAAAATGTGAACATGAAAATTATACCTGGGCTGAGAGATATATTCTATATGTGAAATAATTTTAGGTGTGCAATATTCCAAGCTCTTGGGATCATTTCGTCGTCCAGGGTTTGTAATCTATAAGCTCCCTGGCCGACTATTGAGTCAATCAGGTAGGGACCTTCCCAGGTTGGGGCCAATTTGCCAAAGATTCTTTTCTTTTGTGTTTTGGAAGACTTTCCGAGGACAAGGTCTCCTACCCCGAATACCCGGCTTGACATTTTTGTTGTAGCTTTTCGCAATTCTTTGCTGATATGCTGCCAATCTAATGCTGGCTGCATCTCTTAGCTCTTCTGTTAAGTCCAGGCTGTCCTCCATTAGGGGTATATTGTTTGTTATTGTGTTTAGGCTGCATCTGGCTGATGGGATGTCTACCTCAGCCGGGATTACTGCTTCACATCCATAGACCAAGGAGTAGGGGTTTGGCCTGTGGATGTTTTAGGCGTGGTTCTGTCACCCGGGGACCAGGGGGGAGCTCTTCAGCCCATCTGCCTTTCCTTCTTTCCAGCTTCTTCTTTATGCAGCTGATTACTACTTTATTACTGGATTCTGCCTGACCGTTAGCTTTTGGATATCCTGGTGTGGATGTTACCAGATTGATGTTCCATTGAGCACAGAAGGCTGCTGTTCTTTTTCCCACGAATTGCGTGCCATTGTCGCATACTATTTCAGAGGGGATGCCATATCTACATATGATGTTGTGTTTGATGAATGCTATGACATCCTTTTCCTTGACTTGTCTGTATGAATCAGCTTCTATCCACTTGGAGAAGTAATCAGTCATTGCAAGCATGAAAACTTTTTGTCCGGGTGCTTGAGGTAGTTTCCCTACTATGTCCATGCCCCACTTCATGAATGGCCAGGGTGCGGATATGGAATGTAGTTCTTCAGATGGCTGATGTATATATGGTCCGTGAATCTGACAAGCTTTGCATTTAGAGCTAAATTCCAGGCAATCGGCCCTCAAGGTGGGCCAATAATAACCTGTTCTGAGTACTTTGCTTGCCAGGCTTCTTCCACCTTTATGATTTCCACGTCCCTTCATGGATTTCTGATAATGTCCGCTTTCGGCTTCTTGCGGCTCCAGGCATCTCGAGGTATGGCCCACCGCGATTTCATAAAAAGCACGTTGTTAATAATAGTATATGAAGCGCTCTTATTTTTAGTGCTCGGCATCTTGCTTATTTAGGGGAAGGATTCCTGTTGCCATCATAGTAAAGTTTTGTCCAAGAATTGGCAACATAGATTGGGAAACTTTCATCTTGCTTATTTATTGCAGGTTCTAATAAATGTACGATGGGTATTTTGTCGAAGTCAAGGGGACTAAAGTTGGATCCTAGGCCGGCTAAGGCATCGGCCGGTATTCGTGTCCTGGGATTTGGTCAATATTGAAATTGCGGAATTTTGATTTTAAAATTTGAACAACTTCCAAATAAAGCATCATTTTTGAGTCTTTTGCGGTATATATTCCGTTTACTTGGTTGGAAATAAGAAGGGAATCAGTACGTACCTTTAGGTTTTGCACACCAAGGTCAATACATACCTTTAATCCGGCTATTAGGGCTTCATATTCTGCTTCATTGTTGGTAGCCGCAAATGCACAGCTTATAGCCTGTACTATCTTATCCCCCTGTGGCGATTTTAGTACTACCCCCAGGCCTGTGCCCCTCATGTTGGCTGCACCATCGACAAATAGGGTCCATTCTAGGTCTGTTTGGTCGCTGGTCAGTTTATTCACTTCTTTTATTAGGTCGGGTTCTAGGGTTGGACTAAAATCAGCCACAAAGTGTGCTAGTGCTTGTGACTTAATTATTGTCCTTGGTTCAAATGTTATATTGTATGTGCTTAGCTGGACTGACCATTTGCACATTCGTCCTGACAGCTTCCCGCTTCCTTAGTACGTACTTGATAGGAGATTGGTTCGACTATTATAGGGTGGCTTTCAAAGTATGGTCTTAATTTTGTGCAACTCATAATTAAAGCTAAAACATATTTTTCAAGCAGGCCATACCTGATCTCTGCATCCAGTAGACTCTTACTTACATAATAGACAGGGTGCTGTTGTCCGTCTGCTTCTTTGACCAAGACCGCACCGACAAAGAAGCTGTGGACGGATCGACTGCGGTATACTGTCAGGGGTTCATCTTTGACTGGTTTTGCCAGCAAGGGAGGAGAGGATAGATATATTTTTAGGTCTTCAAAGGCGGCCTGATGATCAGGGGTCCATTGAAAGTCCTTGTTCTTCCTTAGCAGGTTATAGAATGATTTGCACCTTTCTGATGATCTTGAAATGAACCTGTTCAGGGCCGCTATTCTTCCAAATACTTTTTGTATGTCTTTGACCGTCTTTGGTGGTTCTAGCTCCAGGATAGCTTTGATATGTTCAGGGCTGGCTTCTATTCCTCTTTTTGTCACCATATAGCCCAGGAATTTGCCTGCTGAGACTCCGAAGTGGCATTTTTGTGGGTTGAGCTTCATATTGAATTTCTCCAGTATTTGAAAGGCTACTTCCAAGTCTTTGACGTGGTCTTCTGCCTTTTTTGACTTGACTACCATGTCATCTATGTAGACTTCCATGGTGTCTCCTATTTGGTCTTTGAACATCATGTTGACTAGCCTTTGGTAGGTTGCACCTGCATTCTTTAATCCAAAGGGCATAGCAAAGATAACAATATATACCTCTTTCAAGAATGAAAGCCGTGCTTTTCCGATCCGCAGGGTGCATCTTTATCTCGATTGAATCTACTGGAGGCATCCATGAATGTTAACATTTCGTGGCCTGTAGTGGCATCTACCATTGCATTGATGTGTGGCAGGGGAAATGGATCTTTTGGGCAGGCTTTGTTTAGGTCGGTGTAGTCTACACAGACTCTCCATTTGCCATTTTTCTTTTCGACGACTACTACGTTTGCAAGCCAGTCAGGGTACATTACTTCCCTGATCATTCCCATGTCCAGTAGCTTGTCAACTTCTTGGTTGATGATTTCATGCCTCTCTGCAGCAAATTTTCTTCTCTTTTGCTGTACAGGCTTAAAGGATTCGTCAATATTCAACTTATGAGTAATAACATCAGCATCTATACTAGTCATATCAAAATGTGACCAAGCAAAACAAGACATTTTAGTTTTGAGAAAGCTGACCAGATTGGGTCTGATTGAGTCTGGTGCATCTGACCCTACAAGTACTTTCCTGTTAGGGCATTCTGGGTCCAATATGACCTCTCCTGTTTCCATCTGTGATTGTGCTACATATTCTTCCCTGACAGGTGACTTTAATTGCTATGCAAGGGACTTACCTGACTTTGAGGGTTTCAAAGCCTGAGTGTAACATTCCCGAGCCGTCCTCTCCTGTTCTCCCCCTCGATGGTGGTTATTCCCCATTCTGTTGGAATTTTCACACATTGATGGTATGTTGATGGGATTGATTTGACATTGTGGATCCATGGTCTGCCCAGGATTACATTATATGAGGATAGGCAATCCATTACTCCAAATCTTTCGTATGAAGCCACGCCTTCCACATAGGTTGGCAGGCTGATTTCTCCCAGGGTGTGTTGGGGCTGGTGTCCTCTACAGTTAGTGCAATGACATATAAATCTCTAAAAGGATCAAAGGGCATACTTTTGTATTATTATCAGTTGGTCCACGTTTATCAATAACGGTTGGCTTGCTAGATAAGTTTGACGTTATTGTCATACAGATGGTGGGTGATCAATGGTCCCTAAAAGTCACACCTATAGGATACGTTTGAGAGATGTGACGGTATGAAAATACAGTCATGTTGATGCCTAATTTGACTAAGCAGTTAGTCGGAGTTATTGACTAATAATTAGTCAAACGCGATGTTGAGATAATTATTTAATACGGATTAAATAATAATGGCTAAGGCGAATTAAGCAGTTAATTCGTAAATTAAATATAAACGGTTATATTTAATTAATGTATATTGAATTAATTAATTATACAATATTGTCTTTGTCGGACATGTATTAATATATCGACTGAGTCATGTTACTAGTTGATATTTTAATAACCGATAACCGATGACGATTTATAATAAAAATCCCGTCATATACATTTTAGCATTTTGAGCCGGACCACGAGCCAAAATTAAGGAGGAAGTGGAAAGCCCACTCCCTCCTCCATGTACACGGTTTGGCATAAAAAAACGTGCGGCTGCAATTTTTTGTCTCGGCAGTATTTTTATGCACGGCTGTTTTTTTTTCTTTCTTGAAAACCGTGTCATGCTTATACACGGCTGTTTTTCTTGAATAGCGTGCCATGTTGCTCATGTTTTGATCAGTCTCAATCGTCTGATTTTGTTTTTCGATATGTTCTTTGCATATTGTTATTTTAAATGATAATCATAGCAATATGTTAAAGATTTGTCAATTGTAATTTTTGTTTTAATACGGATTATGTTCAAATTGCAATTGGGTTTTGTCAAATCGATTTTGTGTTGAATGTTGTTGCTCACGGTTTTGAGCAGCTGAAATTTTTTTTTTTTGCCCTTTTTGCTCACGGTTTTGAGCAGCTAAAATAAAAAAAAAAAAAAAAAATTTATGGTTTGTCACGGTTCAGCCGTGAAAGAAGAAAAAAATTTGTGTTTTGTTTTTTTTTTTTTCGGCCATAACATGTGCACAATACGGATTTTGTGCATTCGCTTGATAGTGAAACGGTTCACTCACGTACCATTTAGTTATTTTAAAGCAATTTAAAGTAACGGATTATCATGAATTAAAATTAAGTTGATAGAAGCGGTTTTGTCACATAATTTTAATCGTTAAAAGGTGGTTTGGATAAGTTTAACATAATTACAGAATTATGTCACGAATAAATTTTTTTAGTTGATGCAATTTTATTTATCGTTATATTTGAATGCCTTGAATTTTTATTACGTATTTAATTTTACAAACGGTTGTAACTTAGTGTGGCCTTAGTAGAACGTGTTACCGTAATGATGGAACACGGTCTTGGTTGTATTTTGAGATCTCGCATCTCCGTTTTGGTTTTTCCCTTGTAATTACAGTTTTATTTAGAATGTAAATAGGTTTATATTTTGTAAATTTTAAATTGTAATTTTGAGAAGACCAAAGATGGAGATCGGATGCTCACTCCCGCTGCATGGACAAAGATGGAACATCAAGACAAGCTTCTCAGGTCCAACGGTGGATTCCAAAGTTGTATTATGTTCTTTTTACTAGGATAGGCCACACTAGGAATTTTTATTTACGTTTTGCATTCTTTTATTTATTTTATCGTAACGATAGTTTGCATCATTTTCCGCCTAAAAACCAAACCACCTAATAATTGCATGAAAACTGACTCATATAGAGATCACGCGTTAGTTTTCTTTGATATACAGATATCACATGTTTTTATAAGCCATCACCTAAATTAATTCATTCACGTAATGCTAGTTTTTCGTTCACTTAAAATGAATTAAAACTAAGTTGATGGGATCTTCCTCGTATAACCAAAAATTGAGAATAGTCTTTATAGGTCAAACTCCAATGAATCCCTTGTTCGTCGGTAGGCATAATATGACCCCTTCTACGTCGGGTAAGTTAGAACTGATTGACCTATTTTATCTCAAAACTATGGTCACTCGTACGATCCTGTGATTATGGTGGACTATAGATAGGATTTACGGAAATCTATCGACCAAGAGTTCTAACGGTAGAACTAGCTAAACAGTTGGCTTATCAATTTACGGAAATTGAGTCTTAGGATCACTTGTATTATTCTTGAGGGAGATCAATTATGCAAGTGCATTGAGTCTACACGTTAAAATGAATTTTAAATAGACTTAAATCACCTCGATGAGTTGCTTATTTCGTTTTGTTTTTCCTTTCTTTTTCAGTGTAGATCACGATAATTTAAACTGCTTATAACATAATGGCTGGCCGTGCTGACGACCCAATGCCAAGTGTCACATTGGACCGTGAGTCCTGGCTTCGGATCTTCACGGATCAGATGAATCAGTCTACTCGACTGAAGAATGATGGATCAAACTTCGCGGACTGGGAGGCGGCATTACGGAATGCTGCCATTGCTGACGGGAAGCTCAAATATCTGATTGAGGCCATCCCGCCAAACCCAGGCCCCACGGCTGGAATTAACGAGATCGACAAGTATAACGATTTCGCCATGGAAGCGGGTGCGATAAAGAACGTACTCATTTTTGCAATGGAATCCAATTTGCAGAAACGCTTCATAGCCCACGGTGCAAACAAGATTTTCACCACGCTCACTAAGGAATTCTCGAAAGCACCGAGAATCGTGACCTATGAGCATACCTGTCGCTTCTTTGAGGCGAAACTCCAGAAGGGCCAACCGGTTAGCCCACACATTCTCAGCATGATTGAGAATGTCGAGAAACTGGAGGCGCTTGATTGTAAAATCAGCGAGAACATTGTGATTGACCGCATGCTTCATTCACTCCACGATGGTTTTGCGCTCTTTAGAGCCAATTACTATATGAATGATTTGAAGAAAAGTCCTCACGCACTACACTCCCTTCTCGTACAGACCGAGAAGGACATGAAGTTTAGTGGGAGCCTTAAACAGGATGTTCTCGTTGTGTCAAACAAGGGCAAGGGTAAGGGCAAAGCTCAGGCAGACCTAGCGGTAGGTAAACCGAAGTTTAAGAAGTCGGGATCAGGTAAGAGTGGGCCTGGTGAGTCGAGCACCTCATCAGGCGCGACAAAGAGAAAGACTGGTAACATGGAATGCCACCATTGCCACAAGACTGGGCATTGGAGGCGTACATGTCATGTATACCATGAGGACATAAAAACAGGTCGCGTTAATCCTGTTGGTATGTCTTCTTCCTCTTCTTCTTTTGTTCATATGATTGAGATTAACCACGCAAGTTACGGAACTTGGGTACTAGATACTGGTTGTGGTTCTCATCTGTGTAATCATGTGCAGGGGCTCCGAAACATCGAACCCCTCGTAAAGGGTGAGGTGGACCTGCGTGTCGGGAATGGAGCACGAGTGGCTGCCGTCTCGAGGGGAACATATGTGATCCAGACTTCCTAGCGGATTTGAGTTATTGTTATATAACCGCTATTATGTACCCGTCTTTCTAAAAACATTATTTCGGTTTACGCACTTGACAAACTTGGTTTTTCATTTGTAATAGAGAATAATACTTGCATTTTCTCATTACACGATATGATTTATGGCAAGGCAGTCTCCATGAATGGAATTTATGTTTTAGATCAGACCACCGAAATATTACACGTAATGAATAAGAAGTTAAAGGTTGGTGGCAAAGATCAAACGTATCTATGGCACTGCCGTATGGGACACATTAATGAGAAACGCGTGAAACAGCTCATAAAGAATGGAGCTATCTCGGCCTTTGATTTTCAATCATTTGGCACGTGTGAATCATGTCTCATTGGCAAGATGACTCGGATTTCCTTCAAAGGTGTTGGAATGCGCACTGCCGACCTATTAGGACTCATACATACGGATGTGTGTGGACCTATGTCAATCACCGCACGAGAAGGCTATAGGTATTTCATCACTTTCACGGATGATTTAAGTAGATATGGCTATGTCTACTTAATGAAGCACAAAAGTGAATCCTTTGAGAAATTCAAAGAATACCAGAATCGGGTACAGAACCTACTGGGTAGAAAGATTAAAACACTGCGATCCGACCGTGGTGGCGAGTATCTTTCTCATGAGTTTGATCAACACCTTAAGGACTGTGGGATTGCCTTACAGTTAACTCCACCTGGAACACCTCAGTTGAATGGTGTGTCCGAACAGAGAAATCGAACACTACTTGATATGGTTCGATCCATGATGAGTCACACCGTGTCGCCTGACTCATTATGGGGTTATGCTCTTCTGTCAGCCGCTCTAATACTTAACCGAAGTCCGTCTAAATCTGTTGACAAGACTCCATATGAACTATGGAAGGGAACGGTCCCTAACTTGTCCTTTATACGGGTTTGGGGCTGCGAGGCTTATGTCAAGTGGAGACACGAGGATAAGCTCGGCCCGCGATCGGTCAAGACATACTTTATAGGTTATCCTAAAGGAACGCTTGGTCATTACTTTTATTCGCCAACCGAACAACGTGTATTTGTTGCGGCTAGTGCGACATTCTTAGAGAAGGAATTTCTCGAGAATGCAAAGAGTGATAGAACCTTCGAGCTGTCGAAGATTCCAGAACCAAATACCGAGCAACCATTGGAGGAACCAGTTCCTTCAATCCCAGCTACGGTTAATATTCCTGAGGAACCTAGGAGGTCGAGAAGAGTCTCTATTCCTCCGGACAGATACATTGGTATGGTCGAGGAACATGACATAGATGACATTCTGCTCTTAACGAGTAGTGAACCTGCAACCTATAAAGGTGCCATGACTAGTTCTGACTCAAAGCTATGGCTTGAGGCCATGCAATCCGAGATGGACTCCATGTATGAGAACAACGTGTGGGATCTTGTTGACTTACCTGCTAAGGTTCGTCCCCTTCAATGCAAATGGCTTTACAAGATAAAGCATTCTGTGGAAGGTCAACAAGATATCTATAAAGCACGACTAGTTGCTAAAGGTTTCACCCAAGTGCCAGTTTGCACTACGATGAAATTTTTGCACCCGTAGTCATCTTTGCGTTCCATTCGGATTATCTTAGCGATTGCCGCTTTTCATGACTATGAAATTTGGCAGATGGATGTGAAAACCGCCTTCTTAAACGGTTTTTTGGAGGAAGAGTTGTACATGGTACAACCCGAAGGTTTCATCAATCCAGAACATCCTAAGAAAGTGTGCAAGCTTAAGCGTTCCATTTATGGACTTAAGCAAGCTTCTAGGAGTTGGAATCATCGTTTCGACCAAGTGATTAAAGAAAATGGATTTACTCGATCGGTCGAGGAACCATGTCTATATATCAAGTCGAGTGGGAGCAAGATTGTCTTCCTAATATTGTATGTCGATGACATACTCCTGATTGGAAATGACATACCTCTCTTAACTTCGGTAAAAGTATGGTTGAAGAACCATTTCCAGATGAAAAATCTGGGTGAGGCACAAAGAATTTTGGGCATCTGTATCTATCGAGATAGATCACGTCGGATGTTATCTCTCGCCAGAGTCTTACATAGACAAGATCCTAGAGAGATTCAAAGATGACTAACTCCAAAAGGGGTTTCTTCCTATGGCTTCGGGGTGCATTTGAGCAAGTCTCGTGCACCGTGAGACACCGGAAGAGAAAGAGCGCATGACCCGGATTCCTTATGCTTCGGCTATAGGATCAATCATGTATGCCATGCTATGCACACGTCCGGACGTGGCATATGCATTGAGTATGACAAGTCGATTCCAACAGCATCCAGGTGAATCACATTGGATGTCTGTCAAGAACATTCTTAAGTACCTACGGAGGACTAAAGATTGGGCATTGATGTATGGAGGCGAACAAAAGCTATGCGCAACCGGTTACGCAAATGCTAGCTTCCAAACAGATCGAGATGACTCGAAATCTCAGTCTGGATTCGTTTTTACTCTTAATGGCGCTGCAGTTAGCTGGAAGAGTTCCAAACAAAGTGTTACAGCAGATTCTACGACTGAGTCCGAGTACTATGCCGCGTCCGAAGCTGCAAAGGAAACGATATGGATGCGTCAATTCTTACAAGGACTATCTGTAGTGCCTAGTTCGAATGACCCGATCACCATCTATTGTGACAATAGAGGTGCCATCTTCCAAGCTAAGGAGCCTAAGTCTAGCAACAAATCTAGACATGTACAACGGAAAGCTCATCTAATCCGAGATTACGTGGAGCAAAAGGAGCTAGTGATAGAAAAGATTGCTACAGATGATAATATAGCAGATCCTCTCACTAAACCATTACGACAAGATAAGCATGAAGGGCATGTTAATTCCATGGGAATTAAACGCGTTCCTGAGTTGTAGTACTCTTTTATGGATTAGATTCATTCTCTTTTGTACTCTATACGACATCATCGGTTTGATATTTATATATTTTGTTTTTCATGTGGAATTTTACGACAATTTTGAACACCACAAAGTGAGCTGAACAAACATTATATTTTTGGTCCTTAATTGCCCACATGAGCTGATAACTCTGGCAATTATTTTGTGACGTTGGTTGATGGTGGGTTCAACGAGCCATAAGTCAAACGGTTGACTGACCAATCACAGAGGCGAGTTATACGGATAACTCGTAGGACACAATTGTGACAACGACGTGGAGTCCTAAATGTTTTATAACATTCGGTGCCAGGTCGTGGATAGGACCTCCATGGTGATCCTAAGAGTCGATTCTTTTGACTATCGACTGTCTCTTGAGATTAAGGCAGATTTTGGGTGACTTTGGTTTCTTTCTCACGGTCATCCGTAACAGGGGGCCAAGTAGATTTTTTCTGGGTCATTTCATGTTGTGCTTATATCGGCAAGAGTCGAGTTGAAGGAAATATTCAGCCTTCATCAGGTACTCGATATTTCTCAGGGCCACTCGAGGAGTCAGAATCGAAATGCATGGCCATGCTCGAATACGGATTCGTTTTATCAGTTAAGTTACTCTCTAGTCGAGGAAACCACTCTTGATACAGATCGATTGTAAAATACGACCTTTGCGGAACCGGATCTGCAAATTGTTTTACATTGAGTGGGAGAAATTTTAAATGGATATGAGAATCGGTTATCGCACATACACTTGTACGGACAAGTGGGAGTTTGTTGGAGCCGGTGTCCTCCAGTTAGTGCGGATAACGTTATTGCACGTACACTTGTACGGACAAGTGGGAGCTTGTTGGGGCTGGTGTCCTCTACAGTTAGTGCAATGACATATAAATCTCTAAAAGGATCAAAGGGCATACTTTTGTATTATTATCAGTTGGTCCACGTTTATCAATAACGGTTGGCTTGCTAGATAAGTTTGACGTTATTGTCATACAGATGGCGGTGATCAACTGGTCCCTAAAAGTCACACCTATAGGATACGTTTGAGAGATGTGACGGTATGAAAATACAGTCATGTTGATGCCTAATTTGACTAAGCAGTTAGTCGGAGTTATTGACTAATAATTAGTCAAACGCGATGTTGAGATAATTATTTAATACGGATTAAATAATAATGGCTAAGGCGAATTAAGCAGTTAATTCGTAAATTAAATATAAACGGTTATATTTAATTAATGTATATTGAATTAATTAATTATACAATATTGTCTTTGTCAGACATGTATTAATATATCGACTGAGTCATGTTACTAGTTGATATTTTAATAACCGATAACCGATGACGATTTATAATAAAAATCCCGTCATATACATTTTAGCATTTTGAGTCGGACCACGAGCCAAAAATAAGGAGGAAGTGGAAAGCCCACTCCCTCCTCCATGTACACGGTTTGGCCGAACCAAACAAAAGGAGAGGCTCCCTCTCCTTTTGCCCTGATGATTGTCATTTGCACAAAAATTAGGGTTTCGGAGAAATTTCCTCTGAAATTCTAGATCTCACACAAAACCTCACAACAACTCTCTTAATATTGCAAGGCAATTAGAGAGTACATTTCTAGCACAAGGGGCATAGTCTCAGACGGTCTTGGGTGCAACAATTAGGAGGAAATCTATATTGATTTCTGTTCTTAGGCCGCATTCACAAAGGACCCGAGGTTGATTCTTGTAACTTTATCGTTTCTCTATTGTTTTTCGTTTATGACCATAAATCGCATGTTAAACTTACGTTATAGTCCTAAAATTTAAGGGTTTTATACGGATATTACCCCACAGGGTGTTCTTTGTTTCTCCGCTGAATCCAACCAGGACGCTGGATTTTTTGATGATCTTTCCTTCGTCTATCTTCATAGCTTTGAGGACGTCAAGCATTACCAGATTGATTGAACTGCCTCCGTCTATCGTGATTCTTGATACCTTAGTCAGCCAATTTGCATGGTGATTACCAAGTCATCATGGTGTAGATCCGATATTCCTGTGTCCGAGTCATCAAAAGTAATAGCAGGCAATGACTTGAACCTGGAAGGAGGTTGAAGTCTGGATTCCCTGGATATTCTTTTGACAGCTGAGCTGGTCAGACCACAGATTTATGATCCTCCATTTATGAACTTGACTTCATAGATGGGGGGAGGAGGAGGAGGATCTCTGCCGTTCCCTGAATCTCTCTTGTTTTGTCCTTCATCTTTGTTCTTTGGCTGCTGGATTAAGTCTTTCAAGTAGCCTTTCTTTAGAAGATATGCCACCTGTTTCCTGAGTTGGATGCATTCTTCTGTGGTGTGCCCGATGTCCTGATGGAAGTCACACCATCTCGTTGGGTCTTTCCTGGGGTTGTCGGATTTCTTGGGCCATCCGACCGTATCTCCCGTGCTTTCCAGCGTTTGATTAATCCTGCAGTATTAATAGAGAAGTTATATTCAGGAATAGTTGGAATGCTAGAAAGGTTACCTTTATGTTCTTGTGCCATGTTGACTTCAGATCGTTCAGGCCTGGAATAGGGTGCTGATCTGAGGTTGCCTCCTTTCTGGTAGGAGCTTTTCCTGTTAGTGTGTCCATAGCCTTGCTTTCCTCCGGATGAGTTCGTCCTGAAGTTGAGATCTTCTTCCAATCTGACATGTTCTAAGGCGATGGATTGAACAGTGGCAAAGGTTGGGCAAGCTTTCTTGGTTAAGTCTGCATAGATGTCGCATTTTGCAGAGTCCTTGCCTCAAGGCTTCTACTGCTTGTTTCTTCGTCACACACTGGAATGGCCACCTTCTCTTTGACAAATCGCCAGAATTCTTTGAGAGATTCTTCAGGAAGTTGCTTTACCCCGAACAGGTTATCGGGTCTCTTATCCATATCTCTCGCGCTTGAGAATTGTTGATTGAAGGCATTGATTAATTCTGCAAAATTCTTGATACCTCCATTTGGGAGATTAATGAACCACGTAATGTCTTTGCTCCGGTCGGGGTTGTGCCAAAGCCCTTACACATGCGACTGTCTGAGTTCACTGGTATTGAGGCGACCAACATTTTCTGTTTGAATATGGCAACATGATTTTGTGAATCAGAGGTTCCATCATAAGTTCTCATGGATGGAACAAGAAATTTCTTGGGAGATCAATCTTTGCAATTTCATCTGCAAAGGGTGAATCTACAAAGTCATCAACTTCTACTTCACCACGGTCCGGACTCCGGTATGTTTTCTATTTTGTTGTGGAGTTTTTGAATTTCCTGAAGCATGGCCATCATTATTGTTTGTTCATCTTGTTTGTTTCGTCATTGGGAATGGTTGGGGTCTTGGATAATGTATCCTTCTCCGGGGTTCCAAAATTGGAGAAGTCAATGTTTTTGATAATGGATGAGAATGGGGTTCCTGGTTCGAATCTGGTCTTGGAGCCCGAAGCCGATTTTCCAATTTTTTCCTCGGCTAGACTCGATTCCTTCACTTTATTGATTTACGTCGCTTGGTGCCTTCTCTTGGATTGTCTCCAATTCTTTGATCTTGGCCAGGGCAGCCGCTAATTGTTGTTCTGAGGTGAGTTCCACCATTTTAGTATGTGAATATTAAGTGGAAGATGGTAAAAGGAATTTTTTTGATTAAAGAACTAGATGCCCCACGGTGGCGCCAATTGTTTTAGCAGGATTTTCCCCAACGGATCCTACCGATTAGAGAGTAATTTGGGTATCTAGTTCTATATATTTGGTAGAGATTAAGGAGTAAATAATAAGAAAAAGACTTAAGTATAGAGAATATTGTTTATATTATATGGATGAACTGAGTACAAATTAGTATATAAAATCGGATATTTTGGGAGTAATGAAAGATAGAAAAATATAGAATAATTAAAGAGTAAGTGATCCCCGATTATCTATTTACAAGAGCTATTAATAGTTCTCTTCTATATTAACGTTACAATCATCAACGTTACAATGATCAACCTCTTTCCCAAATGTAGGAGCTGTTGCCGGATTAATAGGGCATGCTCCCTATTAATCCGCTTGACTTATTCTACTTTTAACGAATCCTCAGCTCTTTCTCTCCTTTCCGTCTTGATTCATAGAAGATATGGTCTTACGGTTGGACTTGGTCTTCCTTGAGTATAGGGCACGATTATTTATTCCCAACAACTGCATTTCTTGTTTATCTTTCTCAATCCAAATGTTTTAATGCTCACAGGTTATTCTTCTGTATACTTACCATCAGGTTCTCTTTCAGGATTTAGTAGCCTTCTTGCTATAATATTCTTCAATAGCTGAATAGTAGTTAGACTTGTCCGGTCTCCGGTTACCTTAATCAGACTAATAAGGTCAGGCCAGGTTAGAGTCAGACCAGGCTAAACTGGGCCTAACAATTATTATTATTATAATTATTATTATTATTATTATTATTATTATTATTATTATTATTATTATTATTATTATTATTGTTGTTGTTGTTGTTGTTGTTGTTGTTGTTGTTGTTGTTGTTGTTGGGCCAAAAATTATCCTGCCTGACCTAACATAGGCCAGGCAACAACCAAAGCCGAGTTCCAAGCAAAAGAAACCAGAAACCAGGCATTTATTTAATACGGATAGGCACCAAGCAGGAGTTGATACAAGACATGCAATAATCAACCAAACAACCTGGGAGGAAAATAACTCAGGCACAAGAGAACGTTGGACAGGCACAACAGGCGCAACAGGCAAAGACTAGGCAATTAACATATGTCCCTTACAAACAAGGAAGACCAATTCAAGGAGAAAAGATATGAAATATAGTCAAAGGCAACGGTTGAATAGATGGCAACCACCTCCGGGTAAATAGGGCACAAGCCCTATTTACCAGGAAACCCTAAACGAAAGAAGAGGAGGCTAGAAGAATAAGTATAAATACAAGAGAAGATGAAATCAGAAGGATCATTCGACACACCCTCATTCTTACTTACACTTTTGTATTCTTAAGCACTATAATTTCGCCTGTCACGCCTGATATACCAATACTCTGTCAGGCTATCTAAAATCATAGTAACAATCACTCCTGGCTTGGTGCCCGTGGTTTTTTCCCTTATTCCCAGGGTTTTTCCACGTATAAAATCTTTGTGTCTTTATTTATTAGTTGTTATTTCACTTAATAATACTAGTCAGGCGAGTTGTTTGAGTTAGATCACCCTACATATAAACCCCTGGCAGGGTATTCTAGTTCAGTGAAATCCCTGCCAAAACAATTGGCGCCTACCGTGGGGCATCTAGCTCAAAAACAATCAAAATCCATAACCTAACACCACCAAAAACTAAAGAGAAATGGCAGGAGATAGCGTTGAGCAACAACTGGCTGCCGCCAAACAACAATTGTTGGAAATGGAACAGTTGAAGCAAAAAATGGCCCAGGCTGAAGCAGAAGTTGCAAAATTGAAAGAATTAGAATCCAGCCTGAAACTAAAGCTGGGAGAGAAAGCTTCAGGACCAAAGTTGAAAGTTCAGCCTGGCACACCATTCTCCTCAATCATCAGGAACATTGATTTCTCTAATCTTGTCACTCCCACCCCACCAAAGTCCAAGACAGAAGAAGAAACAGACTCAGAGGAACTCCAAAATGAAGAAACCTCACCAGATCAGACCAACACAGCCATCATGATGGCTATGCTCTAGGAAATCCAAAAACTCCATGAAAGATTTGAGAAGATTCCAGAAGTTCCTACCCCAATTGAAGAAGCGAATCCAGATAGTTATGCTGATTCACCCTTTGTGGATGAAATAGCAAAAATAGACCTGCCAAAGAAATTTGTGATTCCCTCAATGAGGATCTATGATGGGACCACAGATCCGCAAAATCATGTTGCCTACTATAAGCAAAGGATGCTAGCAGAATCAATACCCAGTGAATTACGCCAAGTCTGCATGTGTAAAGGATTTGGAACAACCCTGAATGGACCTGCCCTGCAATGGTACATAAACCTGCCAAATGAAAGCATCAAGTCCTTTGCTGACCTGGTCAATTCTTTCAATCATCAGTTTGCCAGCAGCAGGGAACTAGAAAAGATATCCAGTGACCTATACAAGATTAAACAAAAGCCTAGAGAATCAATCAGATCCTACATGACAAGATTCAACAAAGAAAAGGTTTCAATCCCCACAGGTGTGATGTTGGAACAGCTGTGGAAGCTTTCAGGCAAGGGTTACCCCTGGACAGTGATTTCTATAACGCAATGACCATGAAGCCCTGTCATTCCTTTGAAGATGTTCAGGCATTAGCCATAGGCTATATCAGGCTGGAAGAAGACAAAGGCTACCAGGCAGACAATGCTGATAGCAACTCAGGATATGACAAAGTCAACAGAAAAAGTTCTAACCATAGAGGAAGCAGTTCCAGGCCATCTCCTTACACAAGACCTGACAGATCAGAAGTCAACTATACACATGAACAACGAGGTAACTCCTATACTTATCCTCTTATCCAAGAATATAACTTCTCTGTTGACATTGCAGGACTGATCAAAAGACTTGACCATATGGGAGACATTGTCAAGTGGCCAAAGAAGCCAGACAACCCCAACCCAAGGAAGGATACCACCAAATGGTGTGAATTTCACATGGATATAGGGCACACAAAAGAAGAATGCCTGGGACTGCGCAGACAAGTGGCTTACCTGCTAAAGAAAGGATATTTGAAAGACCTGATGCCAACAAAGAACAAGGAAGATGATGGAACAAGAAGGAACACAGAAAGGCAACAACGTGACTTACCCCCTGCACCACCCATCTATGAAGTCAAGTTCATCAATGGAGGATCAGAGATTTGTGGCCTGACCAGTTCAGCTGCAAAGAAAATTGCCAGGGAGTCAAAAATGAAATCTTCTTTTAAACCTAGCAATTTACCTCAAATTACTTTTGACGACACTGATATGCAGGGCATTCCAGACATCCACCATGACAGCCTGGTTATCACCATGCAAATAGGAACTGCACGTGTCATGAGAATCCTGGTAGATGGAGGCAGTTCAGTGAACCTGATCATGCTTGATGTCCTTAAAGCAATGAAGATTGATGAAAGCCAAATCATAAAAAAATCTAATGTCCTGGTAGGATTCAGTGGAGAAATAAGAAACACCTTGGGGGAGATACACCTGCCCATATACGTGGAAGGAGTATCCTCATACGAAAGATTTGGAGTCCTGGACTGCCTCTCATCCTACAACGCCATATTAGGAAGACCATGGATCCACAATGTAAAGGCCATACCCTCCACTTACCACCAGTGCATCAAGATACCAACAGAATGGGGAGTAGCAACCATAAATGGTGAACAAAAAGTTGCTCAGGAATGCTATACTGAGTCACTAAAGCCTTCCAAGGCAGGTAAATCTCTCGCCTAGCAATTACAGTACCCTGTCAGGACAACTCATGTGGCAGAAACCAAAATGAAAACCGATCAAGTAATCTTAGACCCTGAGTACCCTGACAGGCATGTACTAGTAGGATCTGATGTCCCTGACAACATCAGGCCAGAATTAGTAAGTTTTCTCAAAAGTAAATCTTCATGTTTTGCCTGGTCACATTTTGACATGACCGGTATAGATGCCAATATTATTACACATAAACTAAATATAGATGAGTCTTATAAGCCTGTCCGGTGAGAAAAGAAAAAGTTTGCTTGCCGAAAAGAAATGCTATCATTAATGAAGAAGTGGACAAACTATTGGACATGGGGATGATAAGAGAAGTCATGTACCCTGACTGGCTAGCCAACGTAGTGGTGGTACAAAAGAAGAATGGCAAGTGGAGGGTTTGTGTAGATTACACGGACCTCAATAAAGCCTGCCCAAAAGACCCATTTCCACTCCCACACATAGACGCAATGGTGGATGCTACAGCAGGGCATGAACTCCTGACATTCATGGATGCCTCAAGTGGATTCAATCAAATCAAGATGCGCCCATCTGATCAGGAACATACTGCATTCATCACAGAAAGAGGCATATACTGCTACACAACAATGCTCTTTGGCCTGAAAAATGCAGGGGCAACATACCAACGCCCGGTCAATACAATGTTCAAAGACCAAATAGGAGACACAATGGAAATCTATATTGATGACATGGTGGTCAAATCAAAGAAGGCTGAAGATCACGTCAGGGACTTGGAGACAGCTTTCAAGATCCTGGAAGAATTTAACATGAAGCTTAACCCATCCAAATGCCATTTTGGAGTCTCTTCAGGCAAATTCCTAGGTTACATGGTGACCAAAATAGGAATAGAAGCCAGCCCAGAACAAATAAAAGCCATACTAGAACTGGAATCTCCCAAGTCAGTCAAAGACATTCAAAAACTAACAGGACGAGTTGCAGCCCTAAATAGATTCATTTCCAGATCATCGGTAAGGTGCAAGGCATTCTATGACCTACTCAGGAAAAACAAGGCATTCAAATGGTTGCCTGAACACGAGACAGCCTTCCAAGAGCTCAAAACATACCTAACTACACCTCCACTACTTGCCAAACCAGACAGAGGAGAACCCCTGACGGTCTACCTATCTATCACAGAGACAGCGGTAAGTGGAGTCCTGACCAAAGAAATTGACGGCTAACAGCATCCGGTCTACTATGTAAGTAAGAGTCTCCTAGACGCAAAAACCAGGTATGGCTTACTTGAAAAATATGTACTTGCTTTAGTAATGTCTTGTACTAAACTTCGACCTTATTTTGAGAGTCACCCAATTATTGTAAGAACCAACCTGCCTATCAAATCTGTCCTGAGAAAGCCTGAGTTGTCAGACAGAATGGCAAAATGGTCAGTACAAATTAGCACCTATGATATAACCTTTGAACCCAGGACGGCAATTAAATCTCAGGCATTAGCAGACTTCGTGGCTGAATTCAGTCCTACCCTAGAACCAGACCTCATAAAAGAGGTCAATCACCTTGACACCCATAAGACGGACCAGGAATAGACTTTACACGTGGATGGAGCAACAAATATGAAAGGCACTGGCCTAGGATTAGTCCTGAAATCACCACAGGGAGACCTAATTGCACAGGCTATTAGTTGTGAATTCAAAGCCACAAATAATGAAGCTGAATATGAAGCCCTGATTGCCGGACTAAAGGTATGTATAGAACTCGGTGTAGCAAACCTCATGGTAAAAACTGACTCTCTCTTAATTTCCAACCAAGTCAAAGGAATATATGCAAAGAAAGGATTCAAAAATGATGCTTTATTTAGAATATGTCAAAAACCTTTGCCAAAAATTCAAAACCTTTGACATTGACCAAATACCAAGGGACTTAAATACCCAGCGGATGCCCTAGCTGACACTGGATCAAACTTCAGCCCTGCTGTGTTTGATAAAATACCCATCATCCACCTGTTGGAACCAACCATAGAAAGGCCTGATCAAATTTGTCCCGTCCAGGAAGACACAACCTCCTGGACTAAACCCTACTATGATTGGTTCATACAGGGGATACTCCCTAAAGATAAAAACGAAGCAAGGGCCCTGAAAATCAAAGCCTCCACTTATACCATTATAAATAACACGTTGTTTAAAAAGTCTCAGGCTGGACCTTACCTACGTTGCCTGGAACCAAATGAAGCCAGACAGGTCATAGAAGATATACATGATGGATACTGTGGAAATCATAAAGGTGGCAGAAGCCTGGCAAGCAAAATCCTCAGGACAGGCTATTTTTGGCCAACCCTGAGAGCTGACTGCATAGCATATAGCTCAAAATGTGAAGCCTGCCAAATCCACGCCCCTTATATCCATCAACCATCAGAGCTACTACACTCCATCTTAGCCCCCTGGCCATTCATGAAATGGGGCATGGACATAGTAGGAAAGTTACCTCAAGCGCCTGGACAAAAAGTTTTCATGCTAGCAATGACTGACTACTTTTCCAAATGGATAGAGGCAGACTCTTACAGGCAAGTCAAAGAAAAGGATGTCATATCATTCATCAAAAGGAATATCATATGCAGATATGGAATACCTTCAGAAATAGTTTGTGACAATGGTACACAATTTGTGGGAAAGAGAACAGCAAACTTCTATGCACAATGGAATATCAACCTAGTCACATCCACACCAGTCTATCCAAAAGCCAACGGACAGGCAGAGTCAAGCAACAAAGTAGTAATTAGCTGCCTGAAGAAAAAGCCAAAAAGAAGAAAAGGAAGATGGGCAGAAGAACTACCCCTAGTACTGTGGGCTGACAGAACTACACCCAAAACTGCCACAGGCCAGACACCATATTCCTTGCCTCCTTGGTCTATGGCTGTGAAGCAGTAATACCAGCAGAAATTCATGTGCCAACCACCAGAAGCAGCTTGAACACCATAGAAGAGAACAGGCCCCTATTGCAAGATAACCTGCTCCTAACAGAAGAACTAAGGGATGCAATCAAAGTCAGGATAGCCTCCTACCAACAAGCAGTAGCCAGAAGCTACAACAAAAATGTCAACATCAGAGTATTCAAAGAAGGAGACCTAGTCCTAAGAAAAGTCTTCCCCAACACCAGAGAAAAAAATGCAGGCAAACTAGCCCCTACATGGGAAGGACCGTACCTAATTGATTCAATAGTAGGACAAGGAGCTTACAGGCTACAAACTTTGGAAGGAGAAATGATCCCCAGGTCCTGGAATATTTCCCACTTACAACTATTTCATATTTGAGAAGCAGGTAAAACTACCTACTCTATATACATGTCAATAGAACTTCCTGCTATGTGCTAAACTGCCTGCCTGTTATTCTTAGCTTTATCTAACACTTTATTCCAATCCTGAAAACTTGTTCTACGCCTTCTTTTCACTCATTATATGCTACATTTTAGGCTTAAACAAATGTTCAGGATTGAGGGTCACTCCACCCAACCTGAATATCATTTCTAAAATGCTCTACAATTTGGCACCTGCCTGCCTGACCTAAAAACTAAACTGAGCTCAGTACATAAAGAGATAAGTACAATGGTGGAATAAACCAGAGTACTTATCAAAATAAAACCTCCTGACAGGCTGAGGACCGTAAGCCCTCCTGACCGGCAACCACCCTCATTTTAAAAGCCCTCCTGACAGGCAAATAGGGCCACCATTTCCCAAAAACACAGGAATGAGGGCCATAAGCCCTCCTGACAGGCATTACTCTAACAGAAAAACGCCACATGAATGTACATGTACAAATCCAGTCAAGCACAACAAGAAAATCAAGAGAAGAAAAGATATATTAATACCTACCCAGGAATATACCCTTCCCAGGCAGGAAGAACAACTATTCATCCAGGAAATACCCAAAACCAACAAAAACAAATTCCAAACTGTTTGTCCAGGGAACCCCCCCCCCCCCCCGGATAGGCCAAAACTACACAAAATTCCACAAAATAACAAGATCAAAAAACAAACTAGCCCGCCTTGGAAGTCAGAAGTAACCAATCCCCTCATCGCAGCCACCTCTTCTTCATCTTCATCTCCCTCCCCAAGATCACTACTCTTTCCCTTGGATGGTGGAGAGTCCACTTCTTCGTCAGCATGTAGTTTACAAAGCTCGGGATAAGTGGTATTGAGATCGCCAACTCGATCGGATTCCAAAAAGGCCTGACCTCAGCAGGCTCCTTCATGGCATCCACACGACCCTTGCCAAAGAAATACAGTGCAACATCTTTGTACCTGGCCTGAACCTCATCCCTCTCTACAGCCAATTCTTCATTCACCTTCAACTGTTCTTGCATAGCCTGCTTTTCAGCCTTCAATTCTTCCTGGGCAATATCAAACTTGGCCTGAAGAGCTTTCAGAGCATCCTGAGCAGATTTTAGCTTAGAAGACTCCACCACCAACCGAGCCTTCCCTGCCTCATTATCCTCCTTTAAAGAGTGATTCTCAGCCTTAGACACCTCCAACTTAGCCTTAAACTTTTCAGCATCTTTTTTTAAAATATGTACCTCCCAATCCAGGGTATTCTTTAGGCTGTGGACTGATTCCAGTTGACAGGCGCCCCTCAGCATATCATTGACATTCTAACAAAGAAGAAAATGCCTATCTAAGCCACAAAAAAAGAAAACACACACAACTATCCATAAGAAACAAGCCAAAAACAAAAAATATATACCTCCTGAAGCATGGTAATCAGGTTGGCAGCATAGTCCCTGGAACGGTACATAGCAGCCAAAACACGGGCAGAAGCATCATCTGCTTGATACTTGAAGTAGGGCTCATCAACCACAAAAGCCTGAGCCTGAACTTGTTCCTTGGCAAACTGTACCTCATCCATACGAGCCCTAACCCCCCTGACCTCGTGAACCCCTCCTGAAGACTCATCCACTCTCTTCCTCTTCTCAGGACGGTCACTCTCATCCACAACCTTCTCAGGCGATGCCAACTGAACCCCCTGCACAGGTTCCTGAACCTGAACAACACTATCACTTCCCGTAGCCTCACTACTCTTAGACTTCTTCCCTGTAATTTGAGAAACTCCTGCCTTTACCAGAGACAAACCAACGCTAGCAATCCTGGCAGAAGCCCTGGTAGCTGCACGACGAGGTTCTAAATCAGCAATATAAACACATGTCCAATACAGGAAACAGAATGACAAAAGAAAGCAAAAAAAAAAAAAACTTACTCCCTGATGAAGATATCCCTGGAACTTAGTGCTCTTCACCGGCTTATACGTACTCAACTTGGCCTTCTTAAAACGAGGCATGGAAGCTTGCCCCAGACAGGCAGGCCACACCCTCTCCTCTTCAGGCAATGCCATGAACGCTGCTATCCGGTCAGCCGACCCCTCGGCATCAGGGTCATTCACCCAATCATTTACTACAAGGAAGCATGGGCAAAGTAAGTAGACTCTCCAAAGTATATTATTTCCAAACTGAAATAATACAGGAAAGAAAGTTACCTCCTTCAACAGCTAGATAATTGAGATAGTCCAGATCAGGGGCAATTGAATCAGCCTTGATGAACATATAGGTTTGAGCCCATCCTTTATCATCCCCTGAATCAAAGTTGGTAATCAGGTGAGCCATCTTCGACCTGACTCGAAAATTAAACCTTCTAGTAGAATGACTCTTCAGGTGATAGATATTCTTGAAGTCATCCAGGGTAATAACCAACTTGTGCTTAGAACACAAGTGCTCAACTGAATTGACAATTTTCCAGACCATTGGCATGAGTTGAAACAGGGGAACCCTGATAGCCCTAATCACCTCAGTCATGAAAGGAGAAAGGGGAAGCTGACAGCCACCCCTGAATGCCCATTCAAAGATACAGAACCAGCCTGGGCTACTCCAATTAGCCCTGACCGGACCGCTCTCAGGGATCCAAACCTCAGCCCCATGAGGAATAAGGCCCCTGCCCTTGATATAATGCTCAAAAGCCGGTTTTAACTGATTGGCTTCATGAAAAGAAGCCGACAAAGCCTTAATAGGAGTATATTCAACCCCCTTATAAGACATGGACAGAATCTCTGGGGCAGCAACAATCTCCACCACATCATCCTCAGGGATGATATCAGGAACCTTCTCAACCTCGGCAGAAACCATTTCGACTTCAACAGGAACTTTTTCAGTCTCAGCAGGAGCTTTGGAAGCTGCTGTCTTTCTCCTACCACCAGCCATATCTTATTTTTCTGGAAAATGAATTTTTGCAAAGAAAGAATTTTTAGAAAAAGAAAGAAGAAAATTGGAGATTGGAATGTGAAGACAAACACGGCAAAGGCAGGATATTTATAGCCGCAAATCTATAACGGCTAGGAAAGCAAGTGGTTGAGATTAATCATGACTCTCCTAGGGTTTTGTGAACCTACCCTATATATGGAAAGTAGCCGTTACAAGAAGTTGAATCAAACACTAATTCTAACCCGATAAAAGATCCCTACACAATCCTTTGCCTGGCCCAAATTTTTATCTCCTTATTCCTGGCCAGACCCAATAATGGAATAAGCGGATAAGGGGCAATTGTTGGGCCCACAATTATCCTGCCTGACCTAACATAGGCCAGGCAACAACCGAGTTTCAAGCAAAAGACACTTGAAACCAGGCATTTATTTAATACGGATAGGCACCAAGCAGGAGGTGATACAAGACAGGCAATAATCAACCAAACAACCTGGGAGGAAAATAACTCAGGCACAAGAGAATGTTGGACAGGCACAACAGGCGCAACAGGCAAAGACCAGGCAATTAACATATGTCCCCTACAAACAAGGAAGACCAATTCAAGGAGAAAAGATATGAAAGATAGTCAAAGGCAACGGTTGAATAGATGGCAACCACCTCCGGGTAAATAGGGGACAAGCCCTATTTATCAGGAAACCCTAAACGAAAGAAGAGGAGGCTAGAAGAATAAGTATAAATACAAGAGAAGATGAAATCAGAAGGATCATTCGACACACCCTCATTCTTACTTACACTTTTGTATTCTTAAGCACTATAATTTCGCCTGTCACGCCTGATATACCAATACTCTGTCAGGCTATCTAAAATCATAGTAACAATCACTCCTGGCTTGGTTCCCGTGGTTTTTTCCCTTATTCCCAGGGTTTTTCCACGTATAAAATCTTTGTGTCATTATTTATTAGTTGTTATTTCACTTAATAATACTAGTCAGGCGAGTTGTTTGAGTTAGATCACCCTACATATAAACCCCTGGTAGGGTATTCTAGTTCAGTGAAATCCCTGCCAAAACAATTATTATTATTATCGTTGTACTCCTTCACCCACACCCACTCCACCCCCCCCCCCCCCCAAACACACCCGGGGGTGCAATTAGTAGATTATACAACCAGTTGTATACGGTTGTATGGTGTAGAATCCGAGCTCTTTACTAAAGTTTTCGAGATTTGTTAAAAAGAATCTGAGCTATCCTTTAAAGTTTTTGAACTCCCACACTTGAACATAAAAAAAAAAAAGAACTCTTACAAAACTCAATAAAATTGCATATAAGCTCGGATTAATGTATAGGGTTGTACAATTCTTATTATACAACTATATTTGTGGGCCCCCTCCACTTCCCCTTCCTCTTTTCGAATACATTTGAAGCAACAACAAACAAAAGAGCCAAATCGCCATTTTCTTTCTGAGCTTCAAACCCCGATTTCTCTTCCGTTTCTCAATGAAATTTGATAAATCTTGCACCAATAGCTTCCTCTTCTCGTCCTCCTTCTTTGTATGTAAGAAAGAGCCAAGCTTTCGTCCTGTTTCGGAATGGTCGTCTTACAAGGGATTCGGATTTTGGTCTAATTTCTTCCATTTTTTGTGTTTGGGGTCATCCTTGGGAGATTCCTTGGACTTTTAGGAGAGCAAAAAGGTAATGGTAATAGGTTACTCGACAAATATGTCGAAATTTCCATATTATGTGTCGTTTTATATGCTCTTATTTGATAAAATTTGATCCTTTATGTTTTTCTCATTTTTATGATAATTTTCGTCTCAAAATAATGTTTGAATCAGACTGTTTTTATGCGCTCTTCATTTAGATTGGTTTGGTATGATTTATGTGGTCTTCGGGACTGATTTAAGACGTAAATTGGGATTGTTTGGTGGTCCTTATGAAACGGCTTATTTCTCTGTTTTTGGAACGGTTTCATGGACGTTTTGAGTGGTGAAATTGAGCTGTTTTAAGACGGAAATGGGACTACTTTGGGCACGGTTGTATACAACATTTCGGGACTATTTTCGAGTCGCCTTGTGCAGGTTGTTGATGGACTGTGTGGGGGTTAATTTACTCGGGGTTGTTAATGGACTGTGCAAGTTGTTTTAGGATGTTTTACTCGGGGCTTTGGGGGCTTATTGCAGGCTGTTTGGTCAGCCATAGCAGAGTGTTTGTGAGGGCGGATTGCAGGCTGGGTGTGGGCTGTTTTGGGTTCATGTCAAGCACGGTTGTGGTGGCTAACTTGGCCGGTTACAGTGGCTGAGTTGGGTAGTAGATTAGGCGGAGTAATGGTGACTGTTTGGGGCGAGGGTAGGAGGTTGTTTAGATGCTGGTCAGTAAGTACTCGTGGCCTGGGAGGGGCCATGTGGCCTGGCCGCGGTCTGCCTTCCTTGAGCAGCAGCCTGGATGGGGTTTCAGGTTGTGACTAAGGCTGGCTAGTTGTAGTCCTAGTTGCGGGTTGAGGTATGACCATGTTGTACCATGGCCTAGCCTCGTGTGGGATGCTTTTGTTGTGTCGGCTTTAATCTGTATTTAATTTATTTGAATTCCCTCCTCTTGTTTTAAAAAAACGTAATTCGTTAAATATCGTTCATTTATATATTTTGCCCTCACATGATTTATAATTGTGGAATTCATTATTTAATTATGTCCCTTATATGTAAAATGCCATGTTTTTATTATAATATGGGTACTATTTAATTATTGTATGCTCATGAATATTGGTGATTGAATTATTTACATTTCCGCCTCATATATATCATGACGTAAATAATTCATGCCCATTTATTATATTCGTTTCAGGTGCCTTATAAGAATGAAAAGAAACGTTATTAGAATATTATAAGGAGGTCCAATTAAATTTATTATAATTTGATCAAGTGTTTTATAAGATTTAAGTGGAACGTTTACCTATATACTATGAGAATGTTTAAATTGCATTTAGTATACTTTGCTCAAGTATCATTTAGAAATGAAATGAATGTCCATTTATGGTATACAAGTACGAATGGCTTATTTTACATAATGGTTGGTAAGGAGTCGTATTCTTGATAGTGCCTTTATGCTATACCTTTTTTGCTTGACTTATCTTTAAACCTCTTTCGAACTGTCCTGTCGATTGTGGGTTTAGCTCATATCTTCCGCCTCTTTCGGACTGTCCTGCCGGTTGTGGGTTCTCGATTTCCGATTTATGGTTCGAGTCTTGGATGCGGACTATCCTGCCGTGTGTCGAATTGGGAAATGTACTGTCTCGAGAGTCTGGCCAGATTTAGACTAGAACTAAGTCTTGGGAGAACCATTGTCGTCCTACCAGGGGAATTATATATAATGAGTAGTAAAGGTCTTGCTTGGTAAAGATATTGTCATATGTCATTTAAGGCAAGAATTATGCCTTGTGTTGTTTGTCTTGGTTCTATTGGATACTAGGGGTGAGCTATAAGCCCTCTAGTTGCGATATGATCGTCGGGATTGATGTTCCCATCCGTTCTTATGGTGAGATTCAAGCCATAAGTATGAATGTGACATTAGTAGCCACGTCCTCTGCAATGTTTGCTAAGTGGTTTTCCAAGCATTGGCTACGGTTTCTATTCATGTAATTTGCATTGATTGACTAAAATGGTAAATAAAAGAAAAGAATTTCCTTTAAAATGTAATTAACCAATTAATATCACCGAGTCACGGATTAAACCGTCATGGTATATGGAACCAAGGGTGATTATGATTTATGGCTAAAAAGTTTGTCATAAAAATGATTTGAAACATTTGAAATGGTAAAAACCGATTGCAAATAAGAAATGAAATAAAGAGGAAAGACGAGAACAAACACGGCCGGATCAAGGCCTGATAGGGCATTGAGGCGCAAGCAGCCCCTGTCTCAGGCCAAAATCCAGTTTTGGCTCGTCTAACATATATTTGAATCGTGTTATGCATTGTTCATGCATATAAACTCATAAAAACAGTAAAGACATGAAATAAATGAGTTGTTTACACCCTCAAACTTACGTGTATTGATGTTTGCGATGTAGACGGCTTTAGACACGGTTTTCTCATAGCGACTACTCATGATCAAAGAAATTTAAAAGAGTGCCTTCAAAAAATACTTTGTTTTGAAAATATGTTAACTAAAACATGTTAATTGATGAATTGAGTTGGTCAAATGGGTCGGTCGAATGCACGGCGACGGTACCAAACAAAATGTGTAAGGCTTGTGTTTACGATCGGTAGGTCGTAAACACATGTCGATTTTGTGACTTAGGAAGTCGAGTCTAGAAGTTTAAGAGAGAGGTGAGGGGGCGGACGCTCGCGTAAGTATTTTGGTATGTGATGGTGGGTATTTATAGAGAAATGTGGGGTGGTAGGTCGGTTGAGTTTGCTTAGAGGCTAAGCAGACACCTCATTGAGGCGCAAGGCACCTAGTGACTGAAAGGGGTGTACTGTCCCTTTCAAAAATTTAGATTTTCCATTTGTTCTAACCAATGTTTTGTTGGTTGTGATTTGTGGTCTTATGTGATTGCTTAGCCATGTAAGCTTACTCTTGGGTGTTATTTGGGGGAGGTATTTTGTGTCCTTGACTCGAGTTTGACCCGTGTGAGTCGGGATTTGAATTTCGAGTCGGTTTTTGGCTCGGTCTCGGTTTTGACTCTAATTAGGGTCATTTTAATGGAAATGACATGATAAAGACATTCATGGTATTATTTTCGACATTCGAGATTTGGGTTGACTCAGGTTGACTCGAGTTGCGGGTTTCTGAGTCGGTTTTGGGTCCGAAGACGGTTTTAACTCTAAATAGTGTTATTTTAATGAAAATGAAGTTAGAAAACTTTTGAAATCATTTTTCATATCCGACTAGTGCATTAAACCGTCTCGTACATAGTAAATCCACGCACGCATATCAAAAACACGTTATAATCCGATCATCATCGGGTGGTTTTTGGAAGGTGCAGATACTGGGTATCTACAATTGCTGTTCTTGTTTGTGTAATCATACCTGCCCCCTTTTATTGTTGTCAAAATTATGGTGATCCATTGGAGAATGGTAAGTAGTGAGTCTAGCAGGTGATGATGTTGAGCTTGTTGCGGAATTGGACGGGACACAGACGATGTATATTAGTTTCATAGCTTCCGCCGACTCTTAGATATTCTTATACTTTGGATTTACAATAGTATTTCGTTGGTTTTGGTTTATGTTATCGACTAAATTAAACTTTAACTATCTTAATAGTTGTTTCATTATGGTCTACTTGATATGTACTGTGAACCCTCGTAAAAACGCGAAAAATGTAACTTATAAATACAAGCGGAAATTAGGAACTGTTTGAAACTTTTAAAATTTAAAGCGCGGATTCATTAAAATATAAAACACAAATAAAGAATGCGGAAATAAAGATTTATATTATACAAACGGGATAGTCAAGGTGAGGGAAAATATATCTCTCGAATGACAAATGATAAAAGGTAGTCTAAGCAATCTTACTAAGCCGACTACTAGTCAGAGGTGCTCGCTAGCTCACACATGTCTTCACCCCATAGATGCACCAACTAATACTTGTCATTCATGTAAACATGAACGTCATAGTCAATGGGGAGTAACTCAAGGTTCTCCCAGCCACAAAATGTCAAAATGAACATAACAAAGAACTCAATTAGATAAATCATGTAATATACTTACAAAAGATATGAACATCAAGTTTATATATTTAAACATGACTATTAAATGAGATGGAACAAGATAGATCAATATTAGCATAATAGAGACTCAGTATTCATGTGAAATAATTAAATAATATAAAAGACGAGAATACGGTCATTTAGACGAGACACGCATTTTTAGGAAATACAACATAGGTATGAGATTAGAATCCGAATCATGTGAAGAAGATAAGTAAGGCATCAATCAATGCAAATTACAAGAATAGAAACTGTAGCCAATGCTTGGAAAACCACTTAGCAAACATTGCACGGGACGTGGCTACAAATGTCACATTCATACTTATCATTTGAATCTCACCATAAGAACGGATGGGAACATCAATCCCGACGATCATATTGCAACTAGAGGGCTTATAGCTCACCCCTTGTATCCGATAGGACCAAGACAAACAACACAAGACATAACTCTTGCCTTAAATGACATATGACAATATCTTTACCAAGCAAGACATTTACTACTCATTATATATAATTCCCCTGGTAGGACGACAATGATGCTCCCAAGACTCAGTCCTAGTCTAAATCTCTAAATCTGACCAGACTCTCGGAACAGTACAGTTCCCAATTCGATATGCGGCAGGATAGTCCGCATCCAAGACTCGAACAATAAATCGGAAATCGAGAACCCGCAACCGGCAGGACAGTCCGAAAGAAGCGGAAGATATGAGCTAAACCCACAATCGACAGGACAGTTCGAAAGAGGCGTAAAGATAAGTCAAGCAAAAAAGATATAGCATAAAAGCACTATCAAGAATACGACTCCTTACCAACCATTATGTAAATTAAGCCATTCGTACTTATATACCATAAATGGGCATTCATTTCATTTCTAAACGATACTTGAGCAAAGTATACTAAATGCAATGTAAACATTCTCATAGTATATAGGTAAACGTTCCACTTAAATCTTATAAAACACTTGATCAAATTATAATAAATTCAATTGGACCTCCTTATAATATTCTAATAACGTTTCTTTTCATTCTTATAAGGCACCTGAAACGAATATAATAAATGGGCGTGAATTATTTACGTCATGATATATATGAGGCGGAAATGTAAACAATTCAATCACCAATATTCATGAGCATAAAATAATTAAATAGAACCCATATTATAATAAAAACATGGCATTTTACATATAAGTGACATAATTAAATAATGAATTCCACAATTATAAATCATGTGACGGCAAAATATATAAATGAACGATATTTAACGAATTACGTTGTTTAAAACAAGAGGGGGAAATTCAAATAAATTAAATACGGATTAAAGCCGACACAACAAAAGCATCCCACGCGAGGCTAGGCCATGGTACAACATGGTCATACCTCAACCCGCAACTAGGACTACAACTAGCTAGCCTTAGTCACAACCCGTACCCCAGCCAGGCCGCTGCTCAAGCCAGGCAGACCGCGGCCAGGCCACATGGCCACTCCCAGGCCATGAGTACTTACTGACCAGCATCTAAACAACCTCCTACCCTCGCCCCAAACAGTCACCATTACTCCGCCCAATCTACTACCCAACTCAGCCATTGTAACCGGCCAAGTCAGCCACCACAACCGTGCTTGACATGACCCCAAAACAGCCCACACCCAGCCTGCAATACGCCCTCACAAACACTCTGCTATGGCTGACCAAACAGCCTGCAATAAGCCCCCAAAACCCCGAGTAAAACATCCCAAAACAACCTGCACAGTCCATTAACAACCCCGAGTAAATCAGCCCCTACACAGTCCATCAACAACCTGCACAAGGCGACTCGAAAACATTCCCGAAATATTGTATACAACTGTGCCCAAAGTAGTCCCTTTTCCGTCTTAAAACATCTCAATTTCAGCACTCAAAACCTCCATGAAACCGTTCCCAAAACAGAGAAATAAGCCGTTTCATAAGGACCACCAAACAGTCCCAATTTACGTCTTAAATCAGTCCTCAAGACCACATAAATCATACCAAACCAATCTAAATGAAGAGCGCATAAAAACAGTCTAATTCAAACATTATTTTGAGACGGAAATTATCATACAAATGAGAAAAACATAAAGGATCAAACTTTATCAAATAAGAGCATATAAAACGACACATAAGACGGAAATTTCAACATTTTTGTCGAGTAACCTATCACCGTTACCTTTTTGCTCTCCTAAAAGTCCAAGGAATCGCCCAAGGATGACCCCAAACACAAAAATGGAAGAAATTCGACCAAAATCCAAATCCCTTGTAAGACGGCTGTTCCGAAACAGTACGAAAGCTTGGCTCTTTCTTACATACAAAGAAGGAGGACGAGAAGAGGAAGCTATTGGTGCAAGATTTATCGAATTTCATTGAGAAACGGAAGAGAAATCGGGGTTTGAAGCTCAGAAAGAAAATGGCGATTTGGCTCTTTTGTTTGTTGTTGCTGCAAGTGTATTCGAAAAGAGGAAGTGGAGGGGGGGACCAATTAGTAGATTATACAACCAGTTGTATACGGTTGTATGGTGTAGAATCCGAGCTCTTTACTAAAGTTTTCGAGTTTTGTTAAAAAGAATCTAAGCTATCCTTTAAAGTTTTTGAACTCACACGCTTGAACATAAAAAAAATGAACTCTTACAAAACTCAATAAAATTACATATAAGCTCGGATTAATGTATAGGGTTATACAATCCTTATTATACAACTAGTTGTACAATAATATTTGGGGGGGGGGGGTGTTGAAGGAGTACAACGATGATAATAATAATAATAATAATAATAATAATAATAATAATAATAATAATAATAATAATAATAATAATAATAATAATAATAATAATAATAATAATAGATTACAAAGAAAATATGATACAATATAATCAACAATTAATACTATCTCATTTCAAGCACAATACACTCACTCAAACAAAAACAATCAACTCTCAAACTTCAATACACATTTGCAAACATGATCTTCACACGATCTTATTATTAGCTTCGTAATTAAACCAAATTTGTGACTTCAGTTGTAGTTGTCTAATACTCCGAGTTAAGCTCCAACTATGGACTTGGCGTCGCAAAATCTTGCAAAATAACCCAATTATTTAAACATTATTTATCATTCTATTTTTCTAAAGCGTATTTTTAGGGCATATATTAAAAGATTATATGAGAAATTCAACATTCTTATGGAGTAAAAGATTTCTATAAATACAATAAAATTAAAATGAGTTTATAATGTTTTAGTTGCTCATGAGAAAATCTTGAAATCTTTCTTTACATGGCAAAAATGAGTTGGCTTTTTAATCTTATAAATTAAAATTAGTAAAGGAAGGAGGAGTTAAGTATAGATGATGTATTACGACGTACCAGGGCATACGGACATAAACGAGCCGTCGATGGCACACAGGTTGAAAAGTGCGGAGGTGTCGTCGGTGAAAGTAGTGCTATCAGCGAAGATAGTGGCAACGATAAGGCAGAAGCAGACCGTATCGGTTTCAGCTGCCTGATTCATTTCATCACAACAGTTTTTGAGTTGCCGGTCAGTATCGAGTGTGCTGCAATCAGCGACGATGTTATCCACCGTCATAGTGCATGTCGTTTGTGCCATTGACGGGGTTATTTGTATAAATAATACTCCTATTATTGCTAACACCATTATTATCTTCATTGATTTCAAGAATTCCATTTTATTTGTTACTCGAATTATTGTTGTTATTTAATGTATGTATAATTACTTAGTGTGTGTATGTATGTATTTATTGTGTGTGTTTCAGCTCTGTAATGCATCTAATTTATACACTACATAGTAGTATGAATTAATCAATTACGAGTATAATCATTCACTTGTTTATTAAATTACTACGTATTGTAGATTAATTCTTCATTTTGGAGAAGAATAATTAGTAATTAATAATGCATCAATGGCCTATTCTTTCACTGAAATGTTCTTCATGCTATGAACATTTCTAATAAGTTACCCAAACACGTTACACTAGTCACTTGTTTATTTTAACATTGTTATCAAGATTGGATAATACTTTGAATTGATCTGGTGATTAAAATTAAATCGATATGGTATGATCGTTAGATGATAAGGGATACGGCATATTGGAATATACGGTAGATAATGATATAGCCATATAGGTATTATTATTGAACTAAGGTCATGTTCTTTTGGACTTAATTTAAGTTCATATAAGTTCACTTCAGTTCAGCTCCATTAATTTCAGTTCAGTTAAGTTTCAGCTGCATTCAGTTCAGTTCAGTTCAGTTCAGCTCCATTATTTAATATTATTATTATATTATTATATTTATTATATTACTATTATATTTATTATTATTGTTTATATTAATATATTTATTTATTATTATATTATTATTATTAATGGAAATATTATTATTATTATTATTATTATTATTATTATTATTATTATTATTATTATTATTATTATATTACTCGTCCATGAAATAGTTCACGAAGATTGAGCGACAATCCAGTACTGATGACTATATATTGCACTAAAATAAAGAATCTGTGGTGTTATATTGTGTTCATCGTGATACAATACTCAATTACTCCGTAGTATCATCGAACATTTCCATAGAGATCAGGGTAGGCTATTTTGCTACGATTTCAACAGAGATTGAGTTGCGGGTAAGCTACCGCTATTAGATAATGAAAGGAGACAGCAAAGCATTGATGACATTTTATGCTAATAACTAGCTAATATATAATAAGGCGTTAACTACTTCGTCATACGATCCTTCAATTGAAAAAGATTGAAGAATGACTCGGCTCAAGCTGATATTTCTACCATCAATCGAAATGAACAACTCTTGGATTAGGGGTGTTTATTGGTCCGGCACCGGAACGGACCGGACCGGACCGGACTCTTAGAACCGAAGACCAAATAACTGCTAAAAAGTGGACCGCGGACCGGACCATATTAATATTGGTCTGGTCCGGTCTGGACCTGAAAAACATGTGGATCGGACCGGACCATATTTGAACTTGAAAAGTTCATAACGATAAAACTAAGCAACATTTCTTTCTTACTAGATTTGAGTACATAATTACACATCTTATAATACGTGTAATTTACACGTATTACAAGTTCTAATATTACAATTTTAAAGATTATTTTCTCATATAAGTTCGGTCCATGGTCCGGTCCGCGATCCATTTGGTTTGGTCCAGGACCAGACCGAAGACCAAAGTAGAGAAAATAGGTGGACCGTGGACCGGACCAAATAAAATTCGGTCCGGTCTGATCCAGACCAAATGATCCGGTTCGGTCTGGTCTTTGGTCTGGACCACCGAGTGAACAGTCCTACTCTTGGTTATCATAAACAACATATACTTGTATAAAGAATGGTTCCTTTTTATTTTTATTTTTTTTTTGTTTAAAGGGAGACATAAGGGTGATTTGGTTGATGATGAGATTTGAACCTGTGTTATGAGCACTTCCTCTTATAACTTTAATTTCCCTACTAAGCTAATTGAAATTATTGCATGTATACAGAAATTAGAATGGCTCATTAGGAGTAACTAAGTATTGAGTGCATTCTTGTTCTTGACTTGTTCTAGACAATATACTATTTTGTATTTCTATATTAGAAAACCAGTATAGATCCCACGTAATGCATGCGCGGTATTTATAGTTTTTTTTAGTGTATATTATTTATATTTTTAAATTTGCGTCTCATTAATATTTAATATTTCACTCCATTGTACTTTGATATATGAAACAAAAAAAATGAAATGGAAAACTAATCAAATTAAGTTAAGTTAGTGAATTTTTTTTAATGAATTTGTTTTTTTATCACAAAGCTAATACGGAGTAATTTAATTAAAAGATTAGAGTTTAATTATAGGAATATATTCATTAAAAAGATAAAAATTTAATGAAATAAAGTATTACTTATTTTCTTATTTAAGTAGATGCCTTTGGAGGGAAAATTAAAGAAAGTTTTTATTCTCTTAGTAGTAGGGGATGTACGAAGGTCAACCAAAAAAATTACATCCGTTCTAATTATTTCTTTACCTTATTTTAAAATACTACTCACGGATTATTTGTTTTTCTTTTATAATTAAGAGATATGTTAATAAATCGTAAATATATGATCAGGAATATAGTATACAACTAGTTTGAAAGCCCGTACTTCGTACGGGTTAATGACCTTGATTATTTTAAAACTAAGTTTTAGAACTTTATCGAATAGGTGTTTCAAAGTTCAAATCCGGATGTCACATAATTCTATAAAAAATGAAATATCCTAATCCCTTATGATATCTTGATTCTAAGCATTAAGTAACCTCTAAAACTTTGTTATCTCGAATTCTAGCAAAACTTATTAAATACTAATCATCATAAGTGTAAGCCAATCGGGAAGCGCTTTGATAACCCTTATGATTAATATAAAGATAGGTATTTCGAAGTTCAAATCCGAGTGTCATATAAATCTAAAAAAAAAAAAGTGAAATATCCTAATCCCTTATGGCCTCTTGATACGTACTTGATTCTAAGGATTAAGTAGGCACTAAAGCTTTGTTATCTCGAATTCTAGCAAAATTTATTAAGTACTAATCATCGTATGTGTAAGCCAATGAGGGCGCTTTGATAACCCTTATGATTAATACAAAGACAGGTGTGAAATTAATGAATAGTTTACATTTGCTATATTTTGGTAGGGAGAATAAAGCAAATGTAAACTATTGAGTGGGACATAGGGAGTATATATTTTGTTTGAAGCATATACCTACCCTTCAAATATGAACAATTTACTTACACATGTCATTCTTATAAGTTAGTCATTTCAAATTTTTTTGTTCAATTAATAAGACCGTCTTACATAATAATAATAATAATTAACCTTTTAATTACTGATACATAGAGGTCATTTTTATGTTCTTTCTTTCACAATGCACTTGCAATGTATACTCCTATGATCATCTTATTTCTATCATTCCACCGTAAAGGTGTAAAAGATAAATCCGTCTATGTTTTTGGCCAGTATAAGCAAACATACAATTTAGTGACAACAAAATTATAGTTTGTTAAATTTTAATTTTAACCGTTAATAATAGAAACTCTTAAGAGCTCTCTTTCACAATAGTTAAATGACTCAAAAGATTTTGGGTTGATTCCCAAGTTTCAATGATAGCTTCTATTTATAATCATAAGATCACCCTACCTTATGTATGCTAATCTTTCAATGTGGGACAAATCTACTATTTATACGTAGTATATTAACAACACCTAAATTATTTTTCAATGTGGGACAAATAACATACTAATAAATACACCATCTTTTTCACACCTAACTCGACATCCAACCTGAGTCCTAAAATACGGACAATTGCTACTCATTATATCTAATAGTAGTTATATTTAATATTTAATAATGGGCAAATACTAACAAACTAATCATATCAAGAGTCTAAAGTTTTTCGCATATATAGGTACATTTGTGCAATTTTATCTTATTGCTTGCTAACAAACTAATCTTATCTAAAGTCCAAAGTTTTTCTTACGTATAAAATTCATTTTTTTTCTTATAAATATTAAGTAGTTTTTAAGGGTTGGACTCTCTTGATGAAAATAATGTTAAAACTTGAAAAATTAACATTATGCAACGTTACTTTTAAAGTCTCTTATATAAGAAGAATACTACTGATGTATGTTCGTTATTTATTATATTTAATATTTAATAGTGAACAAATACTAACAAACTAATCATATCTAGAGTCTAAAGTTTTTCGCATATATAGGTAACATTTGTGCAATTTTATCTTATTACTTGCTAACAAACTAATCTTATCTAAAGTACAAAGTTTTTCTTACGTATAAAATTCATTTTTTTCTTATAAATATTAAGTAGTTTTTAAGGGTTGGACTCTCTAGATGAAAAAAAATGTTAAAACTTAAAAAACTAACATTATGCAACGTTACTTTTAAAGTCTCTTATATAAGAAGAATACTACTGATGTATGTTCGTTATTTAAAAATTCAGTTTAAAAATTAAAAAATAAATAACTTATTGCTAAACTACTAAATTTGAGTATGTAGAAAAGAAGATGATATAACAATATATAATTATATAATTGTGAAACCACCAAAATCAAAAGTATAATACAAATAAATTTCACTATTATGGAGGTAGTAATACAAACTCTTATAAGAGCTATCTAAGCCAATATTTAAGAGACCCAAAAGATTTTGGGTTGATATTTAAGTTCCAAGGATGACTCATATTTATAATCATAGAATCACCCCACATTATGTTAATCTTTCGATGTCAGACAATTCTACTATTTATAATAATAGGATCAGCACACCTTATGTTAATTTTTCGATGTGGGACAATTCTACAATTTATACTAGGATGACCACACCTTATGGTAATTTTCCGATGTGGGAACAATTCCACTATTTATACGTAGTATGTTCACCACATCTTATTATTTTACAATGTGTGACATATAATATACTAAGAATTACATCATCTTTTCGCACCTAGTTCGACATCCAACTCGATTTAATAACGTTTTGTACTTTGGATTTCCCCCTTAACTGATGTATGAACTCTTTTTGTAAGTCTTTTAATTTAAGTACATATTTAAACAAAAAAAGGTTGAAGACGGATAATTCCGTCTTAAATAAAAATTTGTGGATAATAAAATACAAATAAATTTGGTATTAAAACTATATAGGCTGTTATGGCCTATCACTACGCCAAATCTGGCAATCAATAAGGAGCGTATCACAACGGTTTAATGCATTTAATAACGAAACTTAGATTACCGTTTTCAAAATATTGACGGAAACCTAGATCGCGCTAATAGGAATTACGGTTTCCCTCGAAAACCGTTGTTATTATAATTTGACAACGGCTGATTAACAAACCGTTGTCAAAAACTTTTAACGGTTTCCTAAAAACTTGTTATAGAATCACTCTTATCAACGATTGTTAGAAAACCGTTACCAATTTAAGATATCGGCTTTCGAAAACCGTTACTAAATTAACACCAGCAACGGTTTTTGTTACCTGTTGTTATGTTATTACTACGGATTCATTGTAACCGTTATTATTGTCTATTATGAGATAACGGTGTTTCAATTCAACCGTTGTCATTATTTGATTAGATTTTTCAATTTGATTACTACATTCAAAACTGAACTTTAATAAATATTCAATTTGACCAATAATATTCAATTTGACCAAAATAATTCTATAAATATGTCTTCATAATGTTTTAGGTCAAATTCTAAATTATCAAACATTTACTCTCTAATTTCTTTCTAAATATCTCTCTAAAAAAATATGGTTGGTGAGCTACAATCACGTTCTCGTTATGCAAAGCCTTTTACTTGCATTCTCCATAATCTTCCGGTTCATTATGGTGTGAATGGAAAGGGTTTAAACTCTAATTTAGGGTGGTTGACGGAAATGCTTCATAACTCCGGTTTCACCGCGGTTAAAAAAGTGTATCCTGTGTCTACAAACAAGCAAGGTTTTGTAGGCTTCGCTTTTATCATGTTTGACGAAGCCAACTGCCATGATAGTTTTCGTCAGTCAAGAAAATTAGGAGCTAGATTTGCGGGGGAAGATGCGGGGAAAGAGGACTTCAATTCGGATGATAAACAACAAGCCCTTATCTATGGGTTGAGACCCATCTTGATCATCATCTGCTGAAACATTGCAGGAAGCATCACATTCTTGCCACCGTGCCTATGTCATGGGAGAGAGAGGCCATTCCACCTGCGCTTCCCGGTGATAATGAAGGGCTGATCTACGACTTGCTCTATACCGAAATTCATAATGAGTATCCTAATACTTCATCGGATTCTAATAATTAAGTCTTTAATTATTATCTGGCATTGTAAGTTGTATTTGGATTATGGTGGTGGTTTGAATTAAAGTTTAATTATTTATGTTTTTTGTTACGTTTTTTGTTACCCCATCCTCTGGAATTCAGAGACAATATCACCACAAAAATATCAAACTTTTATTATAATGACTTAGGTTTTTAGGAGTACATTAAAATATCAAGCTAAAGAAAAAAAATCGCGTAAAACAAGCGTTGACAAACGTGAAAAAGCAAATGTGTAGTGTGGAGTTGAATGGAGGGAGTATGTTTTTTGTTACGCCATCCTCTGGAATTCAGAGACAATATCACTATATGCCTCTTTCATCTTCAGCCCAATCCACACAGTTGTTTTCCCATTCCAACGGCACTGTCCCCTGCTCGGCAATGCGACCTTGGCGGTGCAGAATCGGAAGTAGTAGGAGACGGTCAGATTCATTCGCAACCCATAAATATGGGCCTACACGCTGTTCATCCTAATCAAACCAGAGTCTCGAAGAGTCATTGTTATAGAATGCCCGCGCAAGTTTGTGAGCCTGACAAAAGCATTCTCGCTCCTCACCCCCGCCAAACTCGATGAGGACACACCGCCCGAAGCCATGATACGCATCATTGTCCGGGTAGATAGTTTGAACCAAATTCAATCCGGCTAACCGAATCAAACCTATAAACCAGTTAAGGCTATACAAGAGTATAGCCTTTCCATGCCCGTCCTCTGTATACGGGAGATTATGAATGATGCACGTAAAGGTTTTAGCGTACATAAATCTACTTGAGGGTCCTACAAGAGGTTCATATGATGCTTCATCATCATCATCAGCGGATGAATAATATGAACCACTGTAAGTTGATGAACTTCACGACATAATCGATGTGGAAATTAATGGAGGACTTAACAAGTTAAGAATTGGAAAGTGCAAACGGTACAAGTTAAGATTGTGAAAATTATAATTTTACTTATATAATGAGTTTGGGTTGTATTTGAAACGGTATAATAAGATATTAAGAATTGGAACCGGTATAATAATAAGATAAGAATTGGAAACTTAACAAGTCAAGAATTGGAAAGTGGAAACGGTAAAAGCTAAATAAGAATCGGTCCAATTACTTAACAAGAAACACAACGGTTATCAAAAAACCGTTGTCCAATTACTAAAAACACAGCAGTCCAATTACTTAACAAGACTAATGCATGCCTTGTAATTTTTACTTTTTCTGATTCAAAATTGCAGCATTGCGTGTTTGACCGTATGTATAACACAAAAAGATAACGGTTCTTTGTTAAGCCGTTATCATATTTCACATATCAACAATGGTTGGACAGTATCCGTTTTAAAAGAAATTGTTTAATTATCTGTGATTTTATAGTGTTTGTGATTTGACTAATGCATGCCCTGTAATTTTTACTTTTTCTGATTCATAGTTGCAGTATTGATTCTTTGACCGTATGTATAACACAAAAGGATAACGGTTCTTTGTTAAGCCGTTATCATATTTCATATTTCAACAACGGTTTTTTGTAAATCCGTTGTCATATTACACCAATAAACAATGGTTTTTCTTATAACCGTTTTAAATACAGATCCAAAACTGAAAAGTTTGTGGTTTTACCAATGCATGCCCTATTATTATTGGTTGTTTGACCATTATTCATGACAGGCTAGTCGTGTACCTACCAAAAATAACCAACTGGTACTAACTAATATAGCTAGGGAAGTCGGGTCGATCTCCACAGGGAGGCAAGATATCTGTTAAAGGTCCGTCTATTTGGTCACAAATGGGGGTTTAAAATTGGTTTTCTAAACTAAAAAGGCTTAAAGGAAAGAGTAGTAAAGAAAGAGCAGTAAAAAAGCAGAAAATGTGAATAAGAGTAATCAATAAAGAGGGAACATGTCGGTATTTTGGTTCACTACAATAGTCTAATGACTCAAGTGCAAATAGTCTAGATAATTTACTGTGAGACGGATGTTGAAAGGTCCTTCAGGTCCACTTTCTATCCTAGATTTCCACTAACTTAACTTCCGTCCTCATTAAGGTAGACTACTGTTCATAGCAGGTCTATTTAGTCCAATCTTCCGATCCAGGAATAAATTTAACCAGATTAAAGGGTAACTTAGAAGCGTGCACTCAACTAAGTCGGTATTATAATTAAATTGTCATGGGTACAGATTCTCACAAATAAGTCATCTAGCCTACTCGATACATCGTCACATTTCTACCATAGATCCCCTAATCCCAACATGAATGAATTTAGCTACTCATGCTATTAATGTTGTCAATATTAATAATGATGAAATAACTAATAGTAAACATGATGAAATAATAATGAAATTGCATAAATAAAACTTAGGGCAGAAATTAAAGAAGAGAGAACAAAGGAATTAAAGTAAATAAAAGCAAGATTAAGATTAGAAAGAGAGAAGGATTACAATAACAAGAATTCCGGCGTAAAGAACAACGAGATCCAAGCAAAATAACCCAAGAGCAAAGTTACAGTAGAAAAGTTTAGGGAAATAGAAAAGAGTAAAGTGGTGTTCAAAAGTGTTAAACGTAATTAAGAAGTGCCAATGACCTAATTATTCCACGCTTAAATAGAAAATAACAAATTCTATAACTAAAATAAGCAACACGGGTTAATTAAGGCTCGTGAAACTTCCAATCCTCTCGATCGAGTAGCTTGAGACAACTCGATCGAGGACTTCGGCATATAAAACACTCGATCGAGCAGAAATGTTACTCGATCGAGGAAACCTGATATCTAGCATTTCGATCGAGTACAATAAAGTACTCGATCGACCTCCTTAGCATGTGAAACCACTCGATCGACCAAGAAAACCATTCGATCGAGTGTTCTTCCTCCAAAACAGCTTCAAACTCGTTGCCGACTGCTTCATTGACCATTCCTTCATGCATCCCAATGCAGTGCTCTCGCTCTAAAGTTCCCGTCTCCTCAAAATGCATGCCAAACAGGACGAAAAGGGTACGATTCCACTACTTTCAGGTTCATCCCTGCAAAACAGACAAAGCGAACCAAAGTAGCCGATTCGGGGCATAATGCGATACAAAACGGTACAAAAGTACATAGAAATACATGCAAAATAAGGCTAAAAAGACTATATAAAATGCACGTATCAAATCTCCCCAAACCGAACCTTTACTGGTCCTCGAGTAAACTAAATGCAAACTAATGGAACGGAAATGATAACTCAGAGCTAGCTATAACTTGTCTACTTGAACCAATTTAATGCAACAAAAAAAATCACAGTTACATCTACAACAGTCAATACGCAAACGAGTTATAAGATGTTCAGAAATAAAGCTGACCTATCGACCTTGCAAGACCAACAAAATCGGACTCTCACGTGGTCACTCTTCTCTCATGAAGCAAAGGGTGAATTATATATATAAAAGAGAGAGAGACAAATAGTCACTCACCTAAACTGCGACCTACATAGCATGCATGCAACAAAAATGAAAGACGATTCGAGTACTAATGCACACATTCCAACCGACAATGTCCGTCACAGCCGAGGGCTTACAAATAGTATAGGAAAGTGAGGTTCAGGTGAGAAAGGGCAAAATAAATTATCGAAATATGGAGGTAAAAGCGCCAAGCTAGTTCAAACAAGACCATGTAAGACCGTCCGAATCTCAACTGACTGAAAAATAAACACAAGTGCCCTTCATTTGGCACACAGCTCACCATCCAAATACACTATCTCCTCAAAAATATATGAATAGGGACAGAGGAGTGAGACGGTCACAAACTTCCCTTTTTTAAAACCGTCTTAATTAAACAATCAATACAAATCAAACAACCCTTTTTTTTCTTTCTTCTTTTCTTCCTGACTTACGTGACTCACTCTTTCTTTTTTCATTCATTTTTTCTCTTTTCTTTTTTCTTCACGTTTTCCCTTTTTTTCAATTTTTTTTTCTTTTTCCTCCCTTCCTTCATTCTCCACCAACTCCAATCAATATACACACGGGCCAAACTTGCAGACGGAAAACCATACCACAAAAGACATACTAACTAGCTTGACTAGGCAGGCTCAGTTTTGGATGTAGCTAATGGGTCAAAAAGGCTAAATTTGGCTTAAGTGGAGCTAAATGGGTAAATAATTTAAGAAAAGGGAAATTTGCAAGCACCTCCCGGCATGTGACACCGACCACAAACCCGAATGCATGCATTTGACAAGAAATCGAATGTCATAAAAGTGCAAAAATGACGAACATGCTATGCAAGGAGTACTACTCTCAATTCCTATGTAAACCGGTCATGAATGTCACCAGTTATAAGGCTCTAAATCTCAAAAATTGTAAGTAGGTTGCCAATTTATCAGGTCAAGTCTACACAGTCAGCTATATTTGAACAAAAACTCGTAGATTATGCGTAAGACTTAGCTAATAACCGTCAATGAAAGTGCAAGGCTCAAGTAAAATGATAACTTAAAGTGCAATATCATCACGGAAATCAATCGTTCCGACTCAACCTATATGCAAAAATAAACGTGAATATTTTATTAATTTTTGAATTTTCTAATTTTTTTTTTTGGATTTTATGATTTTATGAAATAAATAAATACAATGCAAGCTGAAAATAGAAACGTGAATGAAAAACAAATGCAAATGCAGACTTAAAGGATGCATTACCCTCCCCAAACCAAAACGGACAACGCCCTCGTTGTCCTCCAGCATACACCAGTAGATATATACGGGGGAACGAGAATATACAACCAATAAATGAATGAAAACAATAAAATAAAAAGGAGACAAAAGAAAATAAAAGAGCAAGAATATACATACAAAACACGAACTTTCCCAAACTAGCCTGAAAATTGGGGAAGTGAGTAGACCAGTAGCTACTCGTTAGCCTCCTCTGTCACGTCCTCCACCGTCACTGTGAAGTCCGGGTCCTTCTCCTGCTCTCTCCTCATCCTCTGCTCAGCCCGAACTCTCGCTGTCGCCGCTGTTGCGTCCTCCTCCTCCTCCTCACTAGCTGACTCAAGGTACCTCTCAGCTGGGTACCAGTAGAAGGACGGGTGTGGCCAACCCTCTGGAATGGGACGGTGTCGCCTCATGTGATACTCGTACATAGGGAACAAAGTAAGAGCTATGTCCCTCTCCATACGAGCATGTCTCTCTGCAATCTCAAGCAACAAACTGTCACGGTGCCCTTGGTCTATGACCGCAGACGCCTCAAAGGGTGGAGGAGAAACAAAATTAGCTGGAAGAACCGGTTGTGCCTGGTCGAGCGCAAGAGTAGGAGTAGGAGTATGGATCGGGGTAGGAGTGGCCGTGGAAGTCTGGCCACCCGCAGAAGGTGTGGATCTCTCTCCGGTCTCAAGTCGATGCCGCTTCCTAGAAGCGGACATGGTAGTTGGTGGTCGGAGCGGTGGGTGGTATATGGGTGACGGTGGTGGTATCCTGCCCCTAACAGTGGGCAGGGGGACGGGGTGAGGTAGGGTGGTGCAAGGAAAGTCCTCGGACAAGGAACCACTAATCTTCCAAGTCTGGTAGTCAGACGTCAGCCAAGTCATGGATAACATAGATGGTAGGTCCAGGTACCTATCTTCCGGTATGTACGGTAAGTCACGAGGTAAAGCAGGGAGGAGAGAACGAGCAAGGAAGGTGGCTATGCCACCACAGAGAATGGTGCCCTTGGTCTTCTCCCCCTGAGACTGGAAGTACTAGGCGGTCAGGTAAGCAATGTTGAGGGCAAAGGGGCCCTCGCTGTCATTGTTCAAGTACACGCCCAGAATAGAAAGCTCTGTGTTAATCAGGTTGTTTGGCTCCTTAAGGCCAAAAATAGTACTTCCCATCAGTCGCAGGAAGTAACGGGCAGGGGGAAGGTGGACCTGAGCGAGCCGTCGCTCCTCGTAGGTAGTCTGTGCCAAAGTCCGTCAAAGCTGACGGATGACCTTCCTAGGGGCGGCAGTGGCGCCCGTAAAGGAAAGGCCAAGTCTAGTACCAAACTCCTCCAAAGTCAAAGAAAAAGTTCAGTTAAACAACCGGAAAGACACAAAAGCACAAGTAGGAGTAGCTTCGTGTGCCCCGGAGGAGAAGGTAAAGGAGCTGAAAAACTCAAGGGTCAGCTCCCTGAAGGTGTGGGCACTCATGGTCACAAGTCCAGCCAACCCCGTACCCCTCAAAATCTCACACACCGGCTCGTAGATACCAAGCCTCTCAAGTGACGAATGGCACAACGTAACAAGCGAGTCGGGAGAAAGTCACAGTCAAGAAAACGATAAAATCTAGTGCGATGAATACCGTTAACAAAAATTACCTGGGGGTAGTCGGGGTGCGAGTCGAGGGACTCGTCCCCTCGGATGGTAACACGGCAGCAGGTGTAGCTCGTGCACGACCCCGACCTCTTGAACCTGAAGTAGAAGCCTGACAGAGCAATCGTATACCTATCAAAAATAACCAACTGGCTCTAACTAATATAGCTAGGGAAGTCGGGTCGAATCCACAGGGAGATGGGAAGTTGTCAGTTTTATCTAAGTCCGTCAGAGTAACCAAATTGGGGGGTTTTAAATTGACTGATTCTAAACTAATGGTAAGGACAAGGAAGAGAAAATAAGAGAAAAATGATAAATCAAGTAGAGAAAACAGCTAAGACAGACGGTTCACCATAATCATTCAGTCAAGTAATCTGGGTCTCAGGTCATGAGGAGCAGTGAATATCTCCTTTCGGTCTCAATTCGCCCTAAAGCATAAATAGCTTAGCTTTCGCCCTAACTACAATGCTCTATTGTTCGCTACTAATCTCGCCTATTCCAACCTTTCGGTCCAGGTCAAGGGTCACTGAGATATAAATGCCTAATTGCGTCGACTCAATTAAACAGATACAATTAATTGCAGCAGTTAACAACAAAGATTATACCAGCATTAACCCTACGATTCGATTACCTTCCTTTCATGATTATCCTTCCCCTTTAGTCTTAGCATAAGGGAATTAGCTACTCATTATCATTGAATTAACAATAACAACAAATAAATAATTAAAACTAAACATGATGATAAGACTAATGGAGATTGAATAGAAAAGTAAAGATAACAATAAAGGAGAGGTTAAATTAAGACAATAACTAAGATTAAGAGATTTAAGAAGAATAATAGTACCAATCGTAATCCAAATCTGAATAGCAAAAGTGTAAAGGAAGAACAAAATTCTAAGAACATTGGTCAGAGGGACAGTGCAAGTGAACGAGATAGAGAGCACGTAGTTCCTCTCTCAGTCTTATACGAAAAGAATCCATCCTAAACCTAATATATGGACTAATTACAAAAGCCCATAAGATAATTAGGCGGAAAATAAACTAAAACAGGATAAACCACTCGATCGAGTGGAAATAGACCACTCGATCGAGCAAACTAACACCAACCCACTCGATCGAGTGGAAATAAACCACTCGATCGAGCACTTCTTGCTTTGTCTCCTCTTATGTATACTCAAAATGATCGATCGAGCATCCTTAGGCATATAAAGCATTCGATCGAGTGATAAAGCTACTCGATTGAGCTATTTAGGCACACTAGACATTGAAACACCTTCCGAAACCAGCTCACACGTCTCCAAAATGTCAGATTCCAAGCTCCGGCTCCTTATTCTCCATAAATGCATGCAATTGGGACAATTTAGGCTCGATTTAGCTCCTCTCTGGTTTATTCCTGCAAATTACATAAAACGAACCAAAGTAGAATATTCGGGGGCATTTGTAGCTAGATGCTACATAAATAGTACAGAAATGCGTGTAAAAATGAGGTAAAAACCTTATATAAAATACACGCATCAAATCTCCCCAAACCAAACCTTTGCTTGTCCCCAAGCAAATTATGAATGCAACTAAGAAATAACAGTGGAACGGGACCAACGCATCAACTACAAATAACCACTGAAACCAATTTAATGCAACAACTGACACAGTGGCAAATGAGAAGTGCAAACGAGTTAAATCAATGTTTCAAACCTACTGAACCGTCGACCTTGCAAGACTCAAAAATATCGGATTCTCACGGGTCGCTCGTCACTCAAAATCAGGCACAAGGTGAGTATATATGTGAAAGATAGAAAGAAGTAAGACACTCACCTAACTAGACCTATAAGAACATGCATGCAGTTAACATGAATAAAGTCTCTACAACCGTACATATGCATTCCAACCATACTAATGACCAAGACACATGCCGAGGACTTACAATTGGGTAAGTGAGGTAATGGGTAAGAAGGGGCTAAGATGAATTTGGATATGTGGAGTTAATAGCCAGGCTAGCAACAACGGATCCAAATTTTGAACTGCATCCCAACTTCGTACTCAATATAACAAGATGAAACGGTGCAAAAACCATGCACTAAACTCACAAAACACCAAGAACTCGTCAACTCCCCATAAGATATAAGCGAAACATGGGAGTGAAAATCATCCATACGATTTCTCGTTTCTTATTCACAAGACCTTTCTCTTTCTTTTTTTTTTTCTTTTTTCATTCTTTTTTTTTTCATTCTTTTTTTTTTCATTTCGTTTTTTTTCCCATTTTTTTCAAACATTCCCTTCAATTCTTCCACCATCTTCTGAAATCAGACAAAATAACCATATTGCAGTAAAATATTCCAACAACTACTCGTCACTAGCTCGGCTAGGGTAGGAAGTATTATAGAAAGTAGCTAATAAGACAAAAAGGCAATTTGGCTATGTGGGGCTCATGGGTAAAATGAAATAAAGGGAACTGCTTCTCCTAACATGTGTCACCATCCAGAGACCGAATGAATATAGGTATTAAGAAGACTAGACTCATGCTTATGCAAATTGATGTTACATGCCTTAAAGAGAGTACTACTCACATCCTAAATGAAACCGGTCATGAATGTCACCAGTTTACAAAGCTCTAACCTCAGAATGTAATGTAGCTTGCCGATATAATGAATCAAGTCTATTCGTTCAGATAAGAGAGAAACAAAAACTCGTAGATTATGCACATAATCATGCCAACTAAATGACAAGAATATGGAAGGCTCAAGTAAAGATTCAATGTAGCGTCAACAATGCATGCGAAAATAATGCCCTCATTATTATTTTTTTTGGATTAAATAAAACAATAATGCATGCGAAAATAATTAAACGTGCAGCAAAAATGCAAGAAAACATGCAGACACAGATATGGATGCATACCTCCCCAAACCAAACCGTACAATGCCCTCATTGTACCAAAAATAGGGAAAGGAATGCAAACTGAAGAGAAAAGGATAAGTGGAGTCGGAAAACTTACAAAACGTCGTATAGAGGGACCTCCCCAAACCGACCATGAACATGGGAGGTCAAAGAAAGTCAAGCAGTAGCTCCATAGACGTAAAACAGCAGCTGGAAGACATAACTGCTCGATCGAGCAGCTTAGAACAGCTCGATCGAGTAAACTGGCATATAGAAGGACTCGATCGAGTAGAAAACCACTCGATCGAGTAAACGTGATTTTGCATTTGGTCGATCGAGTATAAATATCACTCGATCGAGTGAATAGTACCCCTGAAAGTGCTCAATCAAGTAGAAAACTACTCGATCGAGTAACTGGACCTGCAAAACACGCGTTAAAAGCAAGGAAATAAAGAGAGAGATCGTAAAACAGCGTTTAAAGTTCAACATAAAGCTAAAGAAAAAATAAAATGTTCAACAAAAGTACAATAAAACAGTCCGGGCTACCTCCCGGAGAGCGCTGGTTTAAGAGGTCCCGCACGACCTTTCTGGCATCAATTAATCAAGCATCTAGCTCGTCAAGTACAAGACTTCAACACGTTTATGCCGCTTCATTTGCCTCATGATAATGCTTCACGTATTGCCCATTCATCTTGAACCTATTACCTTCGAATCTTCAAGCTCCACGGATCCAAACTTGGTAACAAATTGTCACCGTATAAGGACCACTCCACCGGACTTGACTTGCCAGAAATAATCTCAATCGTGCATTAAACAAAGAAAGACCTTTTGCCCAACATGAAACTCCCGAGGTAGAATTCTCTTGTCATGCCATCTCTTCGTCTTTTCTTTGTATATGCGCGAGCTATCATAGGCATTTAGCCTAAACTCTTCCAACTCATCTAGCTGCAAAAGACGATTCTGACCACACAACTTAGGATCAAAGTTAAGCTTACGAATTGCCCACCAAGCCTTACATTCCAATTCAACAGGTAAGTGACATGATTTCCCATAAACTAACCTATAAGGTGATGCACCAATTGGTGTCTTAAAGGCAGTTCTGTAGGCCCATAATGTGTCCTCTAACTTAAGACTCCAATCCTTCCGTGATTTAGAAACTACCTTAGACAAGATCTCTTTCAACTCGCGATAAGAGACCTTAACCTGACCACTAGTTTGGGGGTGATACCCCAAACCACGCCGGTGTTGGACACCAACTTTAGACAGAATAGAAGTTAGTTTTTTTTCTTTAAAGTGCATTCCCCCATCACTAATGACGACCCTAGGGACACCAAATCGGGAAAATATGACCTTTTTGAACATTTTTATCACGGTCTTGGCATCACAATGAGGTGAAGCAATTGCCTCAACCCATTTCGACACATAATCTACAGCCACTAAGATATACATGTTACCTTTACTGGATGGGAACGGTCCTTGGAAATCAATGCCCCAGACATCGAAAACCTCAACCTCTAAAATGCCGTTTTGTGGCATCTCATGTCTCTTTGAGATGTTCCCTGATCGTTGGCAAGCATCACATGCTGAAACAAAAGACTTAGCATCAGCAAACAAAGAAGGCCAAGAAAAACCAGTGATCAAGTACCTTAGCCACGGTGCGCGATGGACTGTGGTGACCACCATAGGAAGAGGAGTGACCTTCCAGACTACTTTGGCCTCCCATTGCGGAATACACCGTCTCGTAGAGACCGTCTCGCACATTCCTTAAACAAATAAGGATCATCCCGAAATATCTTTGAGCGTTATATAGAAACGCTTCCTCTGATGATGAGAAGGTCGGGCAGCTTGCATCGACAACGAAGTTAGCTATATCTGCATACCAAGGTTCTTGGTTAACAATAGAAGATATAACAGCAATTAAAGTATCGTCAGGAAAAGAATCATCTATAGGTAGAGGATCTTCCTCTTCTTGTCGAATCAGTCGCGACAAGTGATCAGCTACAACGTTCTCAGCTCCTTTCTTAACCTTAATCTGCAAATCAAACTCTTGAAGAAGGAGTATCCATCTCAATAGCCGCGGTTTAGCCTCCTTCTTAGCAAGGAGATGCCTCAAAGCTGCATGGTCAGTAAAAACAGTAACTTCTGACCCAACTAAATAAGAACGAAACTTCTCTAAGGCATAAACTACAGCTAGCAGCTCTTTCTCAGTGGTAGTGTACTTCACTTGAGCCTCATCCAGAGTCCGGCTCGCATAGTAGATAGCGTTCAGAGCTTTGTCTTTCCTTTGGCCTAGCACCGCTCCTAGTGCGTAGTCACTGGCATCACACATAATGTCAAACGGCAAGTCCCAGTCGGGAGGCTGTATGATCGGCGCAGAGACTAAAGCCTGCTTTAACCTGTTAAAAGCAGAAAGACACTCATCGGTAAACACAAAAGGGGCATCCTTAAGTAGCAACTGTGTAAGTGGTTTAGCAATTTTTGAGAAGTCCTTGATAAACCGGCGATAAAAGCCGGCGTGACCAAGGAAGCTCCTCACCCCCTTAACATTAACAGGAGGTGGTAATTGCTGAATCACTTCTACCTTTGCTTTATCAACCTCTATTCCCCTATCAGAAACTAAGTGCCCTAAGACAACTCCCTCGTTGACCATAAAGTGGCACTTCTCCCAGTTCAGCACAAGATTAACCTCAATACAGCGCTGCAACACTTTCTCAAGGTTAGACAGACAGTTAGAAAAATCACTTCCATAGGCACTGAAATCGTCCATGAAAACTTCCACGATAGACTCAATATACTCTGAAAATATCCCCATCATACACCTTTGAAAGGTGGCAGGGGCATTACATAAACCAAAAGGCATCCTACGATAAGCAAAAACGCCCTGAGGACAGGTAAATGTAGTCTTAGCTTGATCGTCTGGGTGTATAGGGATCTGAAAGAACCCGGAATACCCGTCTAAATAGCAGAAAAATTTATGAGAAGCTAACCTTTCTACCATTTGATCAATAAAAGGAAGGGGAAAGTGATCTTTCTTGGTGGCGGCATTAAGTCGTGCGTAGTCTATGCACATCCGCTAACCGACACTACTCGAGTAGGTATTAACTCATCCTTATCATTCTTAACTACGCTTGTCCCTCCTTTCTTTGGGACCGCCTGTCCTGGACTCACCCATTTAGAGTGACCAACAGAATAAATAATACCTGCGTCAAGCAGCTTCATTACCTCGGCCATCACAACATCTTGCATTTTCTGGTTCAGTCTGCGCTGACCCTGTCTGCAAGGTTTGTGATCTTCCTCCAGCTTTATCCTGTGCATACAAATATCGGGACTAATCCCCTTGATATCGTCCAATAAATAACCCAATGCTTTCCTGTTTTTCTTAAGTACAGCTATCAAGGAGGTCAGCTGATCATCATTAAGCTTAGCACTAACAATGACTGGATATTGCTCTGTATCGTCTAAGAAAACATATTTAAGATGAGAAGGGAGAGGCTTACGCTCCGGTACCTTTACCTCAATGGAGCAAAGAGTGCTAATCATCTGTTCCACTTGCTCTCCCTCAGCTTCAGTAAGTTCAGGCTCATCTAAATCATCAACAAGCAAATCCATCACAGCGTCACTATCATCTGGGTTATCTGCACACTCATCAAAAAGCATAAGAGCTTCTAGTGGGTCCTTCATAAAAGAACCTGACCAGAAGTCATAAATAGACTCGTCAATAATATCAACCGAATAGAAAGTATCCTCTATCATTGGCCGAGCCAAAGTACTAGGCAGACTGAAAGTGATCGCGTCGTCCCCTACTGCAAGAGTCAAACGCCCTTGTTTGACATCAATAACGGCCCCAGCTATACAAAGGAATGGTCTTCCTAAGATAATTGGGGTCCGGGTGTCTTCAGCTATATCTAAAACAATGAAATCCACTGGAATAAAGAGTTTACCTATTTTTATAGGCACGTCCTCTAAGACACCTAAAGGCTTCCTAAGAGATCTATCAGCCATCTGTAGGGTAATATTAGTCACTTTAAGATGACTCATGTTCAGTTTCTTGCAGACAGATAGGGGCATGACACTAACGCTGGCTCCTAAGTCACAAAGAGCCTTATCAATAACCACATTGCCTATGATACAGGTAATAGAAAAGCTGCCCGGGTCTTTCATTTTAGGAGGAGCCTTGTTTAAAAGCAAGTTACTAGACTCTTCCATAAACGAAACTGTCTCAAACTCACTTAAATCTCTCTTACGCGTCACAATATCTTTCATAAACTTAGCGTAAGTAGGTACCTAAATAACAAGTCGGTAAAAGGGACAGTTACCTGGAGGTTCTTCACGACGTCCACAAACTTACCGTACTGTCGCTCGATCTTTGCGTCCTTCGGACGACTTGGGAAGGGCACTCTGGTAGCAATGAGTGAACCCGCAACTTTTTCTTTACCTTTATCAGTGCGTGACGTCTCCACAGCAGGGGAAGACGACACGGTAGCGAAATTAGATAGTAAAATAGGATCTCCGCCGCTTCTGGTGCTCGATCGAGTACTTTTATCACTCGATCGAGTGATTTCTTGTTGAGAAATACTCGATCGACCACTTTCCTCACTCGATCGACCATTCCCTTTTTCTGCTTCACTCGATCGAGCATTTTTATCACTCGATCGAGTGATTTCTTCAGCAAACTTACTCGATCGAGTAAGTATATCACTCGATCGACCATCCTCGATTTGTGCACTGCTCGATCGACTATAATTATCACTCGATCGAGTGACAGGATGAATTGAATCACTGGATCGAGTAGATTTTTCACTCGATCGAGTGCCTGGAACACACGCAGCAACTATTTCGTCCAGAAACTCATCTATATCATCCTTCGGAGTATCTTCAGCTATCAAAACCCCGTCTTCTGATGCTTTTGACCCTTCATGAGTAAGGCCAACTTGGAGATTCGTTACATTGGCTGGATTGCATGTCGGTAGAAGCTTGGCTTGGTCTTTCGCGAGTGTTAACTGCGAGACTTGTTCTCTCAACTCTGCTATGACATTTTCTTTTCTATTGCACTTCTCCTCAAATTGTTGTGTTATGCTAAACATAAAGGATTTCAGTTCGGCAATTTCTTGGTTTGCAGGAGGAGGAACGGGTTGCGGCACTGGCGTATAAAGAGTAGGAGCATTCCTTATTTCTTCGTACAGCTGAGAAAAAGGAACTCCTTGCTTGTATTTCTGATAAGCAAGGACACGCTCTGTGCGCACCAGGCATCCAATAGGGTCATGCCCTTCCATACCACATCTACCACATATCTCAACATACTCGGTAATCGAACAAACCTGAGCACTCTCGCCTGAAACTTGTGTAATCTCCACATTACCTAGGCTTTTGCTAAGACCTTCCACTGCAGCAGCTGCTGACTCAATAACTTGCTCACTACCTCGGGGATTTCCATATTCAGAGACATGAATAGCCATCTCCTCAATGAGACGCCACCCTTGGTCATCTTCAACATTCTTCGTGAATCTCCCTTTAGCTACGCTGTCAAGAATAGCTCTTTCATTCCGATATAATCCGTTATAAAACTGAGTACCAAGGAACCATTTCTTGAACCCGTGATGAGGCACAGAACGGACAAGCTTCTTGAACCTAGTCCAAGCCCCATTCAAATCTTCAGTAGGTAGCTGCTCAAAAGAACTAATCTGAGCTCTCAAGTTATTTGTGCGCTGCGGCGGAAAATATCGCCTGTAAAAGGCCAAAGCAAGGGAATTCCAGTCGGTTACACCGGCTGCCTCCCTATCAAGATCTCTCAACCACTCTCGGGCATCATCAGCTAAAGAAAAGGGAAAGAGGGCTCCCTTCACTTTGTCCTGTGTCACCCCAGCAGAAAGAGGAATGGTAGAGCAATACTCCGTAAAAAGCTCTATATGCCTGCATGGATCTTCTTCAGGTACCCCCCCTAAAGAGATTTCTCTCTACCAGCTGTATGTAAGATGGGTGGATTCCAAAGTTTCCCTGATCAGTAATGGGTAAAAGGAAACCTTTTGGAAGTGACTCCACCGTAGGCTAACTTAGGCATTCTGGCAAATAGATTTCACAAAGCAACTACTAACCTGCAAAGCTAATCAAAAACTTTGCAAACAAATGAGATCAGTCTCAAGGAATAAATTCCTTGAGACGAGAAACAAACTTAAATAAAGCAACAAAATTGCGCCACCTCCCCCAAGAACGGCGCCAAAATTTGACAAAGCGAAAATATACCTATCAAAAATAACCAACTGGCTCTAACTAATATAGCTAGGGAAGTCGGGTCGAATCCACGGGAGATGGGAAGTTGTCGGTTTTTATCTAAGTCCGTCGTAGTAACCAAATTGGGGGTTTTAAATTGACTGATTCTAAACTAATGGTAAGGACAAGGAAGAGAAAATAAGAGAAAAATGATAAATCAAGTAGAGAAAACAGCTAAGACAGACGGTTCACCATAATCATTCAGTCAAGTAATCTGGGTCTCAGGTCATGAGGAGCAGTGAATATCTCCTTTCGGTCTCAATTCGCCCTAAAGCATAAATAGCTTAGCTTTCGCCCTAACTACAATGCTCTATTGTTCGCTACTAATCTCGCCTATTCCAACCTTTCGGTCCAGGTCAAGGGTCACTGAGATATAAATGCCTAATTGCGTCGACTCAATTAAACAGATACAATTAATTGCAGCAGTTAACAACAAAGATTATACCAGCATTAACCCTACGATTCGATTACCTTCCTTTCATGATTATCCTTCCCCTTTAGTCTTAGCAGAAGGGAATTAGCTACTCATTATCATTGAATTAACAATAACAACAAATAAATAATTAAAACTAAACATGATGATAAAACTAATGAAGATTGAATAGAAAAGTAAAGATAACAATAAAGGAGAGGATAAATTTAGGCAATAACTAAGATTAAGAGATTTAAGAAGAATAATAGTACTAATCGTAATCCAAATCTGAATAGCAAAAGTGTAAAGGAAGAACAAAACTCTAAGAACAGTGGTCAGAGGGACAGTGCAAGTGAACGAGATAGAGAGCACGTAGTTCCTCTCTCAGTCTTATACGAAAAGAATCCATCCTAAACCTAATTTATGGACTAATTACAAAAGCCCATAAGATAATTAGGCGGAAAATAAACTAAAGCAGGATAAACCACTCGATCGAGTGGAAATAGACCACTCGATCGAGCAAACTAACACCAACCCACTCGATCGAGTGGAAATAAACCACTCGATCGAGCACTTCTTGCTTTGTCTCCTCTTGTGTATACTCGAAATGATCGATCGAGCATCCTTAGGCATATAAAGCATTCGATCGAGTGATAAAACTACTCGATCGAGCTATTTAGGCACGCTAGACATTGAAACACCTTCCGAAACCAGCTCACGCGTCTCCAAAATGTCAGATTCCAAGCTCCGGCTCCTTATTCTCCATAAATGCATGCAATTGGGACAATTTAGGCTCGATTTAGCTCCTCTCTGGTTTATTCCTGTAAATTACATAAAACGAACCAAAGTAGAATATTCGGGGGCATTTGTAGCTAGATGCTACATAAATAGTACAGAAATGCGTGTAAAATGAGGTAAAAACCTTATATAAAATACACGCATCAAAGCCCGTCCTCCGACGGGACGAGGAACTAGAGCCGCCCGGTAAGCAGCTGTGACTGCGGGTGAACATGCAGCAGGGGTGGTCACCGTACCTGAAATACTAGCTGAAGCTGCAACAGAAGAAGCAGCAGAGACTGACACAGAGGAAGAAGGGCTAGCAGCAGTGCTAGCAAAAACAGAAGCTGTGACGGAGGTGGAAGCTGAGACGAAGCTAGCAGCAGTGCTAGCAGCAGTAACGACAGTACCAGCCGACGTAACAAGGAACACGGGAGCAGTGGCATTGGTACTAACAGAAGTGGAGACGGTGGTGACAGCAGGGACCACCGTCTCTGTCAAGGACGGACTAACAGACGAACTAGAAGAGGGCATTGAGCTACTGTCCATCCTAATCAAGTAAGGAAAGGGAAAAGGTAAACAATTAACAATAAAACAGCAAAAATTCCCCTAAACAGTCGGAATTTTCGACTATTATGCACCTTAATTCCCAATTTCCCAAATTACTTCATAAAAGGTAAAATTAACGCAATTAAACAACAATGAAGTAAAGGAAATACTTACTTGATAATATGAAACCTACAAAGAAGCAATTAATCAACAAAGGATGATACAAATTAGGCGATTTTTCGAACAAAAACCGCAAACCCTAATACCCTCAATTGACCGCAAAAACCAACGAAAATCAAAGGGGAAATAAGGGGGAAATGACGATTAATTAGAAATGAAGAGTTTGTAGGTGATTGATTTGGTAATGGGCAATAAAAATGGAGGATTTGGGGAGGATTTATCGCAAAAGGAATAGGATGAACGAAATAATGAAATTAGATTAAGGAAAATAGAAGTTAAAGAGAACTTCCTGCGCGGGATTTTTGATTTCACTCGATCGAGTGATTTGAAACCACTCGATCGAGAGATCATGTCTTCAGTTTACTCGATCGAGTAAAATTCCACTCGATCGGGAGATCCCTCTTTTTGCTGTTTCGATCGAACATTTTGAGACCACTCGATCGAAGCTTTTCCTGCATAATCCTCTCGATCGAGTGCTTTTCCTCGTGTAATCCTCAAGATGCATGATTAATTCCCCAAACCTGCATAAAAACACACGCAAACATTTCCCGATATACCAAATCACAAAATTAGCAGTCTATAGTCTTTCTAGCTATGCTAAAAATTGTCTAAATTCTAATTGTCCTAATAAACGCAATAAAGAAATTCAACGGAAAATTAGAAATAGTTTTTACAAATTGTTACATGGGGCATTCCCCGCTCATTTCTCAAGACAATTCAGTAGCCCCACGGAGGGCTTCTGACTGGAAGACGTCCCTTCAGCATCATTGACAGTCCTCTTCATTCTCCACGAGCTTGAATTTGAACCAGTAGGAGGAGAATAGTTGACGTCCACGTACGCATGAACTTTTCTCATCCCTTTTTCTTTCTCACCAGCTTTGACGTTGTCATCCCAAATTTGATTGATTTTAATTGCACAACGACCCTTGACAGCTCCTGCATCTTTTTAATCTGTACCTGCAGCAAGGAAAACAGACAAATTCTCCTCCTTTTTGCTCTCAGTCTGAGGCGGAGGGGTCACAATAGCAGCACAAAATTCCAAATTTTCATCTGGAGTGTCAATATGAGGGTCGGTAGAGGAAAGGGCATTGCAAGGTTGAGCTTGCATGGGAGCCCTTCGAGACTTAGACTGATGGAAAATTAATTCCTCGTCTCCTACCTGAAATGTTAGTGTCTTACCCCCGACATCTATCACTGCACGAGCAGTGAATAAAAATGGTCTCCCTAAAATAATAGGGGTATGAGTATCCTTGGGAATATCAAGCACTACGAAATCAACGGGAATAAAGAATCTCCCGATTTTAACAGGTATGTCCTCAATGACACCTAACGGCCATGATATACTACGGTCGGTCATCTGTACAGTCATGTTCGTGCAATTAAATTTAGTCAAACCAAGTCTCTTAGCAAGAGACAGAGGTAAGACGCTCACGCTAGCACCGAGATCGCATAGCGCATTATCAATTAAATGGGTACCTATGTCACATGGAATCGAGAAACTACCCGGGTCTGACTGTTTAGGAGGTAACTTATTTTGAACTAAGGCAGTCCCTACCTCGGTCAAAGCTACCATCTCACGATCATTAATATGTCTCTTACGTGATAAAATTTCTTTCATAAATTTTAAATAAGAGGGTACCTGTGTCAGCAATTCGGCGAATGGAACAGTCAGCTGCAAGCTTTTCAGGAGCTCGGCAAATTTACCGAACTGTTGATTGGCCTTCGTGTTCTGTAATCGCCTCGGGAAGGCCACCGTAATAGGTATCTCGAGCCCTTTGTTTCTCTCTTCCAACTTATCAGCTGGATCAAGCTCCTTATCACTCGATCGAGACTTTTTGCCTCTCGATCGAGTCCTTCCTGGTGAAATATCACTCGATCGAGCACTAGCAGGCTCTCGATCGAGGTCTCCAATATCAGCAGTGTTCGATCGAGCAAAATTACCACTTGATCGAACAGTTTCTTCAGCAATATCACTTGATCGAGTGGTTTGGACTTCTCGATCGAGCTCTTCTTTATCTTGTTTACTCGATCGAGTAATAATTCCACTCGATCGAGTCCTTTCTTCATCACTTTTACTCGATCGACCCCCAGAAACCAGTCGATCGAGTATCTTCTTTGTGGTCAGCTCGTTTTCAGCAACAAATGACTGTACATCGTCATTTACTTCCTTCCTCGGGTCTAAAATACTCCTGTCATCAGGTAATTTCGGTCCTTCATATGAATGACCACTTCTCTAATTAATTAAATTCACCGTCTCGTGCGGATTTTTCTCGGATTGAGATGGCAAATGACCCTGCTTCCTCGTGGACTAGTTCACGGCTAATTGAGCAACTTGAGTTTCAAGTGACTTGATGGATGCTTCTTTCTGTTGGTCACTTAACTGTCATTGCTTTGTCAATGACTGCAACATTGTCTTTAACTCAGATAGCTCACTTACCCCACCTGAAGATGATGCACCTTGATTGGGAGGAGGAAAGGAAGGAGGCTTTTGAAAGCGTTGTTGAGCCTTATGAGGAGGGACATATGGCTGCTGCTGCTGCGGTGGAGGAGTGGGATTGAGCACATTTTGACTTGTCCATCTCAAATTGGGATGGATAGCCCCTTGGTTGTTATAATAAGAACCCCCTCCTTGCCTGTATTGTTGAAAAGCAAGGACCTGTTCTTTCTCCGTGAGACAGACAATAGCAGTATGACCGTCATCTCCTCTGCATCTCTCACAAATGACAGTTTCCTATCTAGTTAGGAAATGAACCGTCTGTGGCTCCCCAGCATTTTGCAGCTCAAATCTATCAAACCTAGCATTTATGGCTTCCAGCTGAGCCACAACTGCCTTGTCTGTAACACCCGCGAATTTTTCATTTTGACATTTATAATTTAATTAACCATCTATTGTATTATTTATATTTTTAAATTATTTCATTTAATTAATTTCATTTTTTAAACATGATTTTATAAATATTATATTTTTAAAGCTTAGCTTATACAGAAATAAATATTTTGGTCGGATAATGATACTAATAATAATAATATTTTCCGTCTTGAGTTGTAGTGAGCTTGAGACGTAATTTTTAGTGTATATCGACTCAATTTTACATTTTGGGCCTAGTATGACTATTGGGCTCACATACTACTCCTTCATCCTCATAAAAATCATGAAGGAAACCCTAACTACATCTTCCTCCTCAAAATTTCAGCACACCTTCAACAACAAACACCATTTTTACACCTTTCTCTTACAAATCTTCAAAACTCCATAACTTGCTCAATTCTTATCCGAATCAAGTGATTTTCGCGTCTATCTCTTCCTCTCATCGCCCTCCACCTTTCTAGGTAACAAAGGAACCGACTTTCCTCCACAAAGGGGGCTGTCGACCCATTTTATACATGGTACCCTTTTCCTAGTTTCGATTCTTAGTATTAATTTGTGTTTTCTTAAGTTTAGGAGAAAGTTTAGTTGACCCGGAAGTGGATTCTTGCAAGTGAGACGACTCTTTAGAGGATTGAAGTGCAAAAAGGTAACGGTGATGGGTTACTCGACTTTTATGTTAAAATTGTGTGATTTATGTAGTATTAAACTCATATGAATGTTAAAATTAGTATCTTTCATGATTTGGGTTAGTTGGATGTTGAATAACATGCTTGTATGTAATCCTCACATGTTTGGTGAAAGTTTCATGCTTTATCATTTAAATCCGTATTTGTTAAATACCGTATCAAGTATGTTGTCTTTCCGAGTTAGAATCATGCTAGGACACGTAAATACTTGTTGTGGAACGATTTTGGTTGGTTTTAAAGTGTTTTGGGAGTCGATTTAGACTGTTCGAGTATTGTGTACTCCCAGTCGGTGGCCCGGCAGCCGTTACACCACCCGGCTGGGAGAGCGCTGTAAGTATTTTGCCAATTTTAATGAGTATGTACTCCCCGCCGGTGGCCCGGCAGCCGGTGTACCACCCGGCTGGGAGATCGCTGTAACTTTAAAGCGAATTCAAGGAATGTGTTGCCCCAGCCGGTGCTCCACCCGGCTGGGAGTTCTCTGTAAGCTTTTTGTGATTTTTGAATATGGGTGTGTACTCCCAGCCGGTGGCCCGGCAGCCGGTGCCCCACCCGGTTGGGAGAGCGCTGTAAGTTTTTAAAATTTCTTAACATAGGTATGTTGCCTCAGCCGGTGGCCCGGCCACCGGTACCCCTCCCGGCTGGGAGTCCCTTGTGTGCTCCTTTTCACTTGTAACCTCTAATAATCAATGATTTATGCATGTATCTTCTTCCTTATTGGTAATTGGTTAATTTAAGACTTATTTACGTTATGACCATGCAAACTATTGTTACTCTTGTTTGTGACCCAAGTGTAACGTTTTACATTGTGTGACTACTTGACATTCCTTATCCTACCGCCTCTTCGGGCCTTTGGTTACGGACTGTGTGCCATTTTCCCGATTTGGGGTTACTCGACCTTTGGTATCAGACTGTGTGCCATGTATCGAGTCTTGGATGCGGATAGGTTACCGCATGTTGAATCGGGTGATGCCCATCCCGAGAGTCTGGATCCAGGTTTAGACTAGGACCGTATTATTATCGTCGTCCTACCAAGAGGTTGGAGCCTAGGTGTTTGTCTTGTTTGAGTCCATGTAACACTAGTCATTTAAGCCTATCACTGGACCTCTTCAATTACCGCCGGGTGTTACAGTCCATACTACGTAAAGGTCTTGCTTGATTATGGTCATTGGCATGTCCTTATATACAAGAGCTCACGTCTTATATGATTGTTTGTGATAGTCTTGGTCCTATCGGATACTAGTGGTGAGATGCAAGCCCCTAGTTGCGATATGATCGTCGGGATCGATGTTCCCATCCATGCTATGGTTGTTAAGAGGTTTTAAAAGTAATGGTTATTGGTTTCCATCCATGTATTTTCTATTTAATTGATCCGTTAGTTACCTTCTTCATATGATTCGATTTCTAATCTCTTATCCATGCTATGATTCCCCAAAATGCGTGCTTTTATTTAAACGACCGTATTCGTGTCTTCCATGCTATTTATTTATCTCACATGACTAGTTGAGTCGAGTTAATATGAAATTGGTTGACTTAGTTATTATACCCCCTCGAGTGCATGTTTAATATAATGTACTATGCCTATCTCATTATGATTATCGTTTATATTCCCTTGTTCATTATTATTCAAGTATGATGCATGATCAATATGTTTAATTAAGTTATTGCTTACTTGTATTTTGACATATTGTGGCTGGGAGAACCCTGAGTTACTCCCCACTGACTGTGGCGTTCATGTTTACAAGAATGACAGGTTCGTGATGCAGATTATATGGGAAAGACGTGTGTGCTAGCAAGAACGTTGACCCTTGGACTTTAGTTATCGTTTTCTTAGACTCACCTATCTTTAGGCTTGTGCTTATTCGTGGGATATCTTTTCCCCAACGCACTTTGTTTTTAATTGTAAACCTTAATTATTTTAGCTTTCATTTTCGTTTGATAACTTATGGTGGATTTCACACTTTAAACTTTTAAAGGTTTTAAAAATCTCGTATTTTCCGCTTTAAATTTGACGCTTTATCGCGGGGTGTCACATTGTCAACTGAATGGACTGTTCGAATACCGTCCCTTGGGTTCCCATATTCAACACAATGGGTCGCCATCTCCTCAATAATGGCCTATCCCTTACCATCATCAGTATTCTTTTGAAATCTTCCATTGGACGAGGCGTCAAGTATAGCTCTGTGGTCATCGTACAACCCATTGTAGAACTGATTGGACAGAAACCACGGATCAAAACCATGGTGAGGAAGAGACCTCACCAACCTCTTGAACCGACAACAAGCTTCATAGAAAGTCTCATCAGGTGCCTGCTTGAAACTAATAATCTTTGCCCTCAACTGATTAGTGCGTTGTGGAGGGAAATATCTTTTGTAGAAGGCAAGTGCGAGAGTTTCCCATTTGGTGATACCAGCAGCTGCACGGTCAAGATCACTCAACCACTCACGGGCTGAGTCAGTCAAAGAGAAAGGAAAGAGCACCTCCTTAATCTTATCTTGAGTTACTCCCTTTGTAGCGGGAATAGTAGAGTAGTAATCAGTAAAGACCTCCATATACTTCCTTGGGTCTTCACCCGCCACACCCCTATACAGATTTCTCTCCATCAGATTTATCTAAGACGGTCTGATATCAAAGGTGTTGCCGTCCTCAGTCTGGAGGTTGAAACCCTTGGGAATAGAAGATGCTTTAGGCTCCGGATGACTTGCAATGTTCGGCATCTTTACTGGTTGGTTAGAAAAAATGAGATTGTCTTCTTCTAAAGACTGGTCTTCTGCAAATAGAAAATACTGTCGCTCGGGCTCGAAAGTACTCAAGTCTTCCTTTCGGAGTTCTCTTTGCAGACAGAGCCTATGCCTAAACAGTCTCTCTGGCTCAGAATCGGCTGAAACTAACTCCGACCTGTTTGACCTGGGCATACACAACACTGAAAGAGATAAATAAAATCTGTCTCAAGGAATAAAAATTCCCTGAGACGGATAAAAATAAACGAAAACAAAAACAGATAGGGATATTGCCTCCCCGGCAACGGCGCCAAAATTTGACAGGCTAGTCGTGTACCTACCAAAAATAACCAACTAGCACTAACTAATATAGCTAGGGAAGTCGGGTCGATCTCCACAGGGAGGCAAGATATCTTTTAAAGGTCCGTCTATTTGGTCACAAATGGGTGTTTAAAATTGGTTTTCTAAACTACAAAGGCTTAAAGGAAAGAGTAGTAATGAAAGAGCAGTAAAAAGGCAGAAAATGTGAATAAGAGTAATCAATAAAGAGGGAACATGTCGGGATTTCGGTTCACTACAATAGTCTAATGACTCAACTGCAAATAGTCTAGATAATTTACGGTGAGACGGATGTTGAAAGGTCCTTCCGGTCCACTTTCTATCCTAGATTTCCACTAACTTAACTTCCGTCCTCATTAGGGTAGTCTACTGTTCATAGCAGGTCTATTTAGTCCAATCTTCCTATCCAGGAATAAATTTAACCAGATTAAAGGGTAACTTAGAAGCGTGCACTCAACTAAGTCGGTATTATAATTAAATTGCCATGGGTACAGATTCTCACAAATAAGTCATCTAGCCTATTCGCTACATCATCACATTTCTACCATAGATCCCCTAATCCCAACAGGAATGAATTTAGCTACTCATGTTATTAATGATGTCAATATTAAAATGATGAAATAACTAATAGTAAACATGATGAAATAATAATGAAATTGCATAAATAAAACTTAGGGCAGAAATTAAAGAAGAGAGAACAAAGGAATTAAACTAAATAAAAGCAAGATTAAGATTAGAAAGAGAGAAGGATTACAATAACAATAATTCCGGCGTAAAGAACAACGAGATCCAAGCAAAATAACCCAAGAGCAAAATTACAGTAGAAAAGTTTAGGGAAAGAGAAAAGAGTAAAGTGGCCTTCAAAAGTGTTAAACGTAATTAAGAAGTGCCAATGACCTAATTATTCCACGCTTAAATAGAAAATAACAAAGTCCATAACTAAAATAAGCAACACGGGTTAATTAAGTTCTGTGAAACTTCCAATCCTCTCGATCGAGTAGTTTGAGACAACTCGATCGAGGACTTCAGCATATAAAACACTCGATCGAGCATAAATGTTACTCGATCGGGGAAACCTGATATCCAGCATTTCGATCGAGTACAATAAAGTACTCGATCGACCTCCTCAGCGTGTGAAACCACTCGATCGACCAAGAAAACCATTCGATCGAGTGTTCTTCCTCCTAAACAGCTTCAAACTCGTTGTCGACTGCTTCGCTGACCATTCCTTCATGCATCCCAATGCAGTGCTCTCGCTCTAAAGTTCCCTTATCCTCAAAATGCATGCCAAACAGGACGAAAAGGGTACGATTCCACTACTTTCAGGTTCATCCCTGCAAAACAGACAAAGCGAACCAAAGTAGCCGATTCGGGGCATAATGTGATATAAAACGGTACAAAAGTACATAGAAATACGTGCAAATTAAGGCTAAAAAGACTATATAAAATGCACGTATCAATTCACCTCATGCATGCATGCACAATTAATACAAGTTTGAATGTAATGTATGGATGAAATTAATCTAATTAATTATAGCTTTATTATACTACTATAAATAGCATCACATTTGCAGTAACAATAAGAATCACTTTATTATTACTAACCTTTCTACTTCACTTTTTAAATAATCTACATATACATACATATAATAATATAATAATTAAAAGAATGGCAGTCGCACCTTCTCAGCAATCGGTAACCCGCTATATCAACCCGATTACGTGCGTAATTCACAATCTCCCAGTCATACGCGATTTTGCTGGGAAGCGAGCATCTTTGTCTCTTACCCCATTGAGGGACATCCTCATTGAGAATGGGTTTTTAAATGTTAGGGCAATCCACCCGGCTTGGAATTCTGGTCGTGGGTTTCTTGGATATGCTCTGATCGTGTTTCGAGGGGATGGTCTTGACGATTTTCGCCAATCAAAACAACTCGCTGCAAGGTATGCATCACGTGACAAACAAAGGGGCAAAAGTGACTATTATGACGGCGACCCTAAGGATCGTTATGTACACGCTGGGCCTTACTTATGGGTTGCCATCGATGAGGATGCTCATCTGATGAGAAAGTTCATCCCATACAGTTTTATTCATGTACCGAAATCATCGGAAGACGAAGAAGTGCCTCATTTTGATCACCGTCGTGATGCCCATGTAGTAAGCTTGATTTAAAATCAAGTTTATCCTCATTACCCATCTCCTCGTCAAACTCCTGTTAGGGTGTTTGATTAATTAATTTACTAATTAGTTAGCTGTTTGTTTTTGTCGTTTTTATTTTTTATTGTGTTTCTTTTTTTTCCTTGTTGTACTGTTTTTTTTTTTTATTTCGCCATTGTATAATATGCTCGTTTTAATATATGCTCGTTTTAATATATAGTTGTACTCTTTATTAATTACATAAATCTTGAATATAAACACCTCTAAAAATGACAACGATAGTGCATAAAAACCGTGTTAGATCATAAACACCTCTAAAAATAAATTGAAATTCGATGATATTAATAAGATAATTACAACGGTTCTTATAAGAACCGTGCTAAATTATGCAATTGCTGAATAACATTATTTTAAATAACCTTCTTTCTTTCTTTATTTATTCATTTCTCTCTCTCTCTCTCTCTCTCTCTCTCTCTCTCTCTCTCTCTCTCTCTCTCTCTCTCTCTCTCTCTCTCTCTCTCTCTTATTACTCAAATTATGTCAAGTGGTAGCTCTTCTTCTTCCTCTATTTCAACAGGGACATGTAATTGCTCAGTTCCGGCAGCATTGCAGACTTCTTGGACTTTGCAAAATCCGGGAAGAAAGTTTCTTACTTGCAAATTCTATAATCTCGAGACTAAAATGCGTGGATGCAATTACTTCAAGTGGGTTGATGAACCAATGACTGAGTGGAAGAAGAAGGTTATAAACAGGTTAGTGAATGAGAAAAAGAGCATGGATATCGAGATTACTCAAGTGAGAAGTATACTATATCAATTTAAAGAATCGAAGCGAGGAAATGACAGTGAAATATTGAAGGCAAAAGAAGAATGCAAGAAGTTAACCATGGATATCGTAGAACTCAAAAATAATGAGGCATGGCTTAAGTTAATTGTCAAATTTCTTCTTCTAATTGTTATTTACCTAGTTTATTATGTATGTTGGTAGTTTGTACTCTTTATGTGTAAACTTGTAATCCTTTAAATTAATGGAAATATAAGCAAGATTTTCTAAGAAACATATTGTAATTAGCTGGCATATACCAAATGATTCTTTATTTCTTGGCGGTAAAATCAAACACAATGAAATATAAAATAAAACGGGTATAACCAAACCATTGTTAAGGACGTATACAGTTATAACGGTTCAGGCCGTTGTTATTTATATAAAAATGATGCTTTATTTCTTGGCAGGAAAATCAAACAACGTGAAAATATTACAGACAACGGTAATTTCTGAACTGTTGTAGATAGTACGAATCAATTACGGTTTCAAACAAAACCGTAGTCCATTAGGAAACAAAATATAACGGTTTTTCTTATACCGTGCTTATTACTTTCCAATAAACAAGGTCTTGCAAGTGTTGTATTATTCACACATAATATACTCTGAGCTTCCCCTCCCCCACATAATATTCTCAAACATTGAGATTCCCCTCTACCACCAGCCTACCCATCGTCGTTACAGTCATCGTCATCATCGCCATTCCCTGCGCGAGATCAATCCGGATTCTTCTCTTTAAAGAAGTAATAAACGTTCCTCTCGGTAGATTTGTTTGTTTTTATAAGCATGCATTGTTATTATTTATTTATTAATTTCTGCTTTAGATATGGTCCAAAAGCGCAAAAGAAACGATGGAAATGCGTCAGGCGACGACTCAGGTGATGAGAATAATTTGCAACACACATCGGGTCGAATGCGCCACAAGGTTTCCCTAGAAGCAATAAATTCAAAGATACCTAATCCTTTACAATAAGATACGGGGCTGCCATATGGTTAGTATGCCAGTTATTTTGCGAGTTGGATTGGTTGTTGTGTAAGACAGTATGTACCTCTCGGTACGCAGCGTATCAGTGAACTGAGTAAAATACGGAAAACCATGCTAATAAGCAGAATAAAGGTATGTATATACAATAATAAATGTTTTTGCTGAAATTAAGTTACTACTTGATAGGTGTATTAGCCGAAACACTTGTACCAACTATGCTCATCATATATGCAGTTAGTTTACGTTGTCCTCGAAAAGTATGATAAGTACCTAAAAACAAAGACAGGGGAAGCCCTCAGTTCTTGGAAGTTAAAGATGGCTGAGAACCACTTGTTCAACAACGAAACCGGGGAGATGAACAAGAACCCACCAACATAGAAGTATACGTATGTCAGTCAAGACCATTGGGATAGCTATATCGCTTATAGGCAGTCTGACAAGTTTAAGGTAACTTAATAATAATAAGTAAAGAAGTATACTTAGTTTAGTGTTTGGTCATACTTACGTTTCTTGATACAATTTATTTGATGAAGGTTATGAGTGAGAGGAACAAGGCGAACATTTCAAAGAAAAAGACCGTCTTTTACGACTCCCGAGGTGGTTATAGATTGATTAAGAAGAAACTTGTAAGTACATAATTCTTATAGTATTAGACTATTAGGTGTTTTAGTCGGATGTTATATATGTTCATCGTAATCATACATATTTTGAGAGGATATCAATGTGATGATTGAATTGTAGGCAAAGCTTGGAAAATTCAGTTGTCACGACGCTTGGGTGGAAGGTCACACTCCTAAGAATGGAAAGACGGAAACTGAATATGACAAGGAAATCAAAGAGAAAATTGTAAGTTTGAATAACTATGTCACTCCTACCACTGGTAGTCGGAGTTATATAATTGTGTGTTGCTTAATGGTTTTATGTGTATGTAGAGGATCTGTGAGAAGGTGGTACAGGAAGGAAAATGGAAACCTGGAGGACGTGATGACATTCTTGCTAGGGCAATCGGCAAAGCAGAGCATCCGGGTTGTGTGAGAGGGGTATCGACGCATGTTGGTATCAGTAAGTATTTTGGGAAAACTACTCGAAGTGGTGATGATTCTAAGAAGGTAATCTATAAATACTGTATTTGAACCAATGTAATTTATAACTATATATGCTGACATTAATCCTACTACACAGCTACATAAAATAGCCAGGTTGATGATGAGAATGTTGGAAACTGGGGAAAAGCCATCAGAAAAAGAGTTGGATATGTTTCAAGAAGTCATAAAGGAAGCAGATGAGGAGGAGAAGGAGGAGGAGGAGGAGGAGGAGGAGGAGGAGGAGGAGGAGGAGGAGAAGGAGGAGGAGGAGGAGAAGGAGGAGGAGGAGGAAAAAGAGGTAATAATATTTATGTCTTATATATATACAATGTGTTATATGATTTGGAAAATCAGTACGTGTTATATGGACAAGTGTTAATATACTGAAGGAAGCCGAGGAGGACATGGAAAGGGAGAAGGAAATGGCTTAGGAGACTCAGGTGGGAGCCGAGGATCGATATCAAGCAGTTGAAGAGGAAGAGGAAGCCACTAAGGCCGTGACATGGGAAGAGATTGAGGTAGTTGATGATCAGACGTTCTTCTTTATAGCGAAAAAGGTAATAGCTGCTAGTTTATAATTATTCATCTCAGTACACATTTTTTACTTATGAAATTTATTAAAGGTAGTGAATGTATGTGTACTAATTGATTAAAGCTGCCGTGAAGGGCGATTGCAAGGTGCCCTGTCGTCTGTTCTATTTACAGGGGAAACAGAAAGTTGTTGTTGCCAAGGGATACGTGTTCGCTTACGACCGGCTTCAACAAGTTAAGGTTCATGGTATAGCCCTTCGTCACAATTGTTGTAAAGTGGAAGTGTCCCAATTATATAAAGACGAGTATGGGGAAGTACAAGTACCATTTCCTACTGAGGAGGTCGCGTATTTGAAAGAAGCCCTGAGCTCTTATGTGCAATGGCCTAACAACCTCATCAATGTTGTCATCCCCGAGGTACCTATACGCAGACGTTAATTACTACTTGTTCTTTAAATATATTAGGGTACGAATATTAATACAAGTACTTTAGTTTTTACATTTGCAGAAGTTAAGCAAAGTCATGGCAGCAGCTAAAGCAATTACTACTACGTCAACGGAAGTTGTTGCAGTCAAGCCTGCTTATGATTCTTATTATGAATCATGTGACTATAAGAAAAAAATGAAAACTGCTTCGCTGATGGCTTTCCACAACCTGGCTGTAAAAAAGTTACCTAGAGGGGATGTAGTCAAGATTAACATTGAACAGGAAATTATGGGCGCGGATGATGTAGCCGTACTGGACCCAAAGCAACTGATCGAATTCGTCGACCTTGACAATTTAGATGCTGTTCATATTTTGATTTGGATGAAGTAAGTCATTTACGAATAATGATGTTTGTTTAAATTATCAATTACAATAACATTCTTTGTTCCATGTGGCGTAATAGGTACATGAATAATCAGATCGCTGAGTGGAAAGTCCCATTTCACGCCTACGGCTTCTTGAGTCCTAAAGCGTTCTCTGTTAACAGAATTTCATACGAAGAACAACTCAATAGTATCGCTCGTCGGTTGATGTCGTTCAAAAAACTATGGCTTGCCCCCTACAATGAGAATATGTATGTATAGTACGTGATTTGAAGGAAATGTAGATCTTTATACATACTAACATACTCATATATGTTTAAATTAATTTGTCATAAAATTAAAGGTGGATTTTATGCATGCAAACTAAAATAAAAGAAGATAAGAAAACATTTTCTCACCATATGAAATTCGGTCATATTGGGCACCAACAAGATCTCCTTCTTATTAGTTCTTGAGCTTTCCATTAATGGATGAACATACTTGACTTCAAATTAGAAGCCCTCCAATTAGTAGCACCCAAAACTATCCCTTAACCCCACAAACTAACATGTACTAGATGTTTGTAGTGTAGTATACCTTAAAATCTATTACTAATACTCATATACTACTTTTAGTATTATTAGTGTTTGATTTAAACAAATTAGATTCACAAAAATGAATTTTGTGAAGAACAAGAGAGAGAAGGGAGATTTTTCATAAAAAGTAAGAATGAATTAATTAGAGAAAATTCTCTCTAATTTCCTATATGGAAAACCGGTTGGGAGGACATAGGTTAGACAAATTTTTCTTCCCAATTTGCTTTTTGTTCTTCACAAGAAAAGCTAACTAGTAGTAGGTGTCATCATGATGTTTATTTTATTATTTAAATAACAAAAACCATCAACACCCACTCACTACATATAAAAACGGTTTTCCTTGTAATATTGAGTCCATTTTATTTTTGTCAATTGTACAATTGTATGTCATGTGACATGTGACATGTCTTATGTCTTGTTTTAATTTAAAATGCATATTTAACAAATTAAATATCATTTATAAATTAAATAAATCATATTTAACAAATTGACTAGTAATATAAAATTACTTTCTCATAAAATGGTCATTTAATTACTAGTTAGTATAATTCACAATATCTTGTAATTATAACTAACTCATCATTCTCATCTCGCGTGTTTCGCAAACACCGATTAATTTTAGTAATATAACTTCTTAAATTACTAAATGAAATCTCATTTAATCACATTATAATAAGATGTCATTATTCTCTCTCTTATAATAATTTGTTCAATTTTAAGGAATTAATTAATCTGTATCGGTATACAATTAATTAACCTTTTCAATTAAGGGAATCGTCCTTTAGGTGTGACCGCAAGGGATCAACTGATCACCACCGTCGCACGACAGTAATGTCAAACTCTAGCCAGCCAATCATTACCGATATGTGTGGACCAGTTGACTATATATATGTAATGTATCATCCCTTTCGTATTCTTGGTATGAGATTTAATAATGATATTTAAATCATGTGATCGCACTATTGTTGAGGACACATTTCCCAACAATCTCCCACTTGTCCTCGACAAGTGTGCGTCACCAATTATCTTGTCCTATTACTATCTCCCACTCAATGCAAGGTGTCTTTCGGGTCGTACTTGCAAGTGATCATATCGAGAGTGGTTTCCTCGATCTGGAGAATAACTGATTGACCGGAATTTATCCACCATGGATACCTTCCGAGCGTGGCCACGCATTTCCAGTTAATTACTCCTCGAGTGGCCCTGAGATATTGTTTTAACCCTGACAAGGGGGTGGACAATTCCTATCGCACTTATTCCCTTCGACTAGCCACAACCATCATAACCCAAAATATGCCCATTTGACCCCATTTACGAAGGTCGTAGTAACACAAATCAAAGTTAATCTGAAACTGTGTCATCTTAGGTGAACAGTCTTTAGTCAAAAGAATCGACTCATTAGAATACTATAGTAGCTCTCGCCACGACCAGGCTTTATAAATTTGCCAGAACTCTATAAGCGGTCACTGCCCGACAAAGTGTTCCTAATAACGTCGCCTATGTGATCGACTAGTCATCTCACATGACTCTATGGCACTTGAACTTGCCATCAATCGCATCACACTCTAGTCACTTCGAGACGTCACCTCATTTAAGTGACTATGGGCGAATACAATGCTAATCCGTGTTCACTTTAACGGGGTTCAATTGTCTTTACAACCCGTTTGGATGTAACAAAGTATAATAAAAGAGTTTTAAAGTAAAACTCGAACGACAAATGCGATTATCACATATGAATAGTCAATGCCTGATTACTATTTCATGTTCTATAATCTAATTTGATCTTGTACGTAGTTGTTCATTTCAATTCAATTGAAATGACATGACTCATCATGTTTAGCCTTTGAGAAGGCTTTGGTTAGTAGGTTTTATCAATTTCTTGTACCTTACTCAACCTCACTACATACTCGTTTTCCTTTGTAATGTATACATTTGCATTACAAAACTTTCTGAGTACGTGTCGAGATCCAATCAAGACATAGGCCCTCTAGCCTAAGAATAGCTCCCACTGTTTTCACAGTGTGCGGGACTCATCCTTCTTGCACATCTCATGATCGCAAGTGTACTCAATTTCCGTTATAAATATCTCTCATTGTTCTTTATTGCCTAGAACGATTCTAGAAAATCTACTTCTTAATTAACATTGCCACAATGGTATCTTAACCATCCTAATGTGTTTTGATTATGGTTTTGTCGGAAACCATGCGCAACCTCAATTGTCAATTGTCACTTGTGTAACACCCTTACACAAAATTGCATCATAAACACTTTGCTTTACTTCCTTAATGCTTTTGCATGCACTTGAGGGTAATCTTTATGGCTTAATTGGCAAAGATTACTTAAATTCGATTTTGAAAACAATTCATCATACTCAAAGTATATGAAGTGTTATACATCATTACTCATTTAATTGATCCGGCAGCGGAAGCAAATGGAATCAATCAAATATGTTCAAATTAATTGAACTAGTCATGAATCTTATCAACATAAGACTTCTTATTGACGCTAATATCATGTGGATTTATCTTCATAAATCCATATATTAAAGATGTATCATAATACTCCAAAAGTCTTAAATCATTCATAATGATCAATATGTCATCCACATATAAGACTAAAAAAATTTCCGTAACTCCCACTAAACTCCATGTATAAACACAACTTCTCGACTTATCGAGAAAAGTTTTATAACATGATCAAAACATTGATTCCAACTCATTGATGTCCTACTTAAGATTCTCTCTTAAGTTTCACATTATCTTAGGATTGCAAGAATCTACTAAACTCGAGACATGTATTGAATACATTCCTTCTAATTGAAGAAGTGAGTTTTAGATTCACTCGCTATGTATTTCATAATAATGAAACACAATCCCTAAGAAGATCCAAATAGACTTAAGCATTTCAACTGGTACAAAACCCTTTGCAACCAATCTTGTTTTGAAATATCTCTTTATTAGTGCAAAACCCTTTGTAACTAATCAAGCCTTTTATTTCGGATTTTCATGGCTCTAAGCCTTGTATTGAGTTGTGACTTAAACACTCTTATGTAAGTCATATGTTCATTACTTTCTAGAAGTAATCAACTTGAATCAAACAATTTCTTTTGTAAGTTATAAGCTCTTTACTTTCTTAAAAGTAGCATGAATTTATCATCTTTAACAAGTGACGAATTTAACCTCCTAGGTTTTGAAGAAACAATGTCTTACACAAAACGTCTCATGTAGCCAAGAAAGACCAGTTTCTTGCGACATAACATTCTTTGTGGCTTTTGAATAATTTCTCCCACTCTGTCTTCTAGAAATAAACTTGTATTTTTAGAAAGACAGCTTCACGAGCCACAAACCCGTCGTACTCGTGATAATTGAAAAAGGGAAAAATGAGCATTTGTTTCTTGTGAAAACTCACAAACATGGTACCCTTACCATTTCATATCTCATATGATTCGATTTAGTGGAAAAATAATTTAGACAAAAAAGATAAAATCCCCAAAAGGATCAAGTAACTCAAAGTAACTTGATTGAAGTCCAAACCATATCGAATAGCGTTTGATTTCTTATCCAATCACACATTATTTCATAATGCGTGCTAAGAGAGATTAACTTGTGATATTAGATCACATTTCCATTGGCTTATATCAAAGTCTTCACTTTGATAATCCCATCACGACTAAATCGTGATTTCTTTAACTCTTTAAACTTCTTTAAAGATTTTTCTATTTACCTTATTAAGTTAACACATTAGCGTCAACTTAAATCGTTGGTAAAAGAGAATGATCAACCTATTATGGATCAATGATTTATAACCTCGATCTCCTTTTCAACCAAAAGGCACGAGACATCTTGCTTTGAATACAAGATACGCATATACCATTAACAATCTAATGGTTTCAAGAGTACTCGTTAACTCTTTGCGTTCATCATTCCAAAATTTTAAGGTTTAATCTTGGGTTACCAATTTGAGTCTTGCATCATCTTCATGATATATATTATTCTAGTTTGGTTTAGAATATAATCACCTTGATGATGGGCTAGCCATACATCAAATCATGGTGTATAGGGTCACAAAAGTGAAACCTCTTTTGTATCTTTAACAAATTGTATTCTTATTTAGAGTTTATGTACTTAATAGTCACAATTAAGTACAACTCCAAACCCGAAAACTAGATTTAGTACACAATGACTCTATCTCTTGACTTCATTGTTGCTAGTCGTTATATTCTAATCATCCTATGTATCAAACATAATGATGAAAACCACCACCGGTTTCTAATATTGACGAAGTAATACTAGCAAAATTTATGTTTAATCAAATAAACATTTAACGAAGAAGGTCCCATTAGATGTCCCACAACTAACTTGTTGATTCTTCAATAATTTGGGGTAGTTTCCTTTCTCGTGTCTAACATTTAAGACAATGGAAACTTTATTGGTCGGGATTGATAGGTTTAGTATCGTCATTTCTTAATGACTTTACTTTTAACATTACCTTGTATCAATTCCATTATTATCTTAACTTCTTGAACCTCGTCCTCATCTTAACGGTTTAAGAGAATGCTCCCACTCATTTCAATGAGTCTTTGCTTTGAGAAGCAAAATTGAATTCATGAAGATTACTCTTCATTTCTTCGTTTTAGTCTTAAAACTTTCATTGAAGTGGTTGCGTTATTTTGGTCAATTACGAATTCTGAAAATCTAATCACCAAAACAATTTATCGCTTCAAGGTACTTAATTCAATTAAGTATATGAAACATAATCCATTGTAAGTAGAAGTGTTAGTCAAGAATCAAAAACCTGTTTGATAATGAATAACTTTAATCTATACTCTTTACAAGAGATCCTTAGCAATGGTTTATTCGAGGTCTTTAGAAGAAAAATTCAAATTTTGTCTTTAGATACGATGTTTTAATGGAGTTTTGAATCGAAATGATATCGTATATGAATTGTGGTAAAGAAATAGAACAATATGATAACGAAATAATGGAAAACTTTGACATTTATCGTTTTATTAATACTTGTAAATAACAAGTAAAGCATTTACATAGTGACCTCTACCCAACTATGATAAATGATTCCAAGACCCAAATTCATATTAACTTGGGCACGGTATGGCCGATGAAACCCTTATCAATATAACTCGGTGGATTAACGCTTTAATCGATTCTACTTTTAGAACTCTTGGTCGATAAAATTACTCTAATATTTATCTATAGCCCGGAACACATGCAACTACGGTCGCGAATACTTCCGTTGAGCTCAATCCAAATTTCGAATAAGTGTGTCCATGATCCAAATCCACATCAACTTGGGCACGGTATGGCCGATGAAACCCTCATTAACATGAACTCGGTGGATTAACACTCATCACCCACTTCTCCTACGTAACAAGGTTTGTACCCCGGTAGGGCCGAGTGCACTCCCTCGCGAAATAGGTTTTCATGGTTTCTACTATTTGGTAAGGCTATGTCTCAATTGTTTGTTTTAGCGAGAGGTCATGTCAATTTATTATCTATCACGTTTTAAGTGAACTAAAGTGGTGAACTACGATAATTCTAATTGACACGGTCGATAAACTCGATAAAAGATGCATGTTTTAGTTATGGCGATTTAGCGATGCATGCGACATAAAATAAAATGCAAGCATAAAAATAAAAAAACAAATCCTAGTATGGCCTTTCCTAGAATAGAAAAACTATTTAACTATTACAAATTCGGAAACCAACTCCATTGGTCCCTTGAACTTCGGTTGTGGCACGCATCTCGAGGTAACACCGTCTTTATGTATCGCCATTCTTGAAGAAATCCGTCTTTGGGAACTCCGGAATGAATAAAATTACATAATAAATTACATAATTTCCTATTATACATATGTAACTAAAATAAAATAAATCTATTAAATTACATAACGGTGATACGAGATCACAATAAAAATTACAACCGAATCGATATTCCCATACATTTCGAGAAATACCGATTAAAATCTAAGGCCATACTAAGTAAAATTACATAATTCAAAATTACATAAATTAAAATTATGACAATAATAAAGAAAAATGCAGCATTATAATATGTATGAACATGCTCAATTTTATGCTAAATCGCCTTTAATTAGCCAATATCGTATATTACTCGGTTTTTACGGATTTGCGTGATTTCAACATTTTTTATAATCACAAAAATACATAAACTCATATTTATGCATAAGTTAATTACCCTAACCTCTTAGGACTCAAATTTAGTCTTCACTAATAATTTGACCATAATTAACCCATATTTTATAAAATTGTTCATAAATGGACCAAAAATAAGCTATTAAACTTCAAATAAATCACAAAATTTCAAATAAATTCAAAATTTTAAATTTAAACTCATGAACATTCTGGAAAATTACCATGACACTCATAATGTTCAAAATCTTAGGTTAAAAATTTCGAAATTTTTCCGGAAAAACAATGTTGCGGTTTATCGGTTTTAACTAAAATAATCATAAAATCATGGAAAAATTATATTCATTAACTTTTCAATTTTAGATCTGAAAAAGATAATAAAATGCAACATTAGACGTTTTTCCTAAGTCATAGATTATGTTTTATTAATTTTTCACTAATAATGTCACTATTTATGCTATTTTTCTTCAAAAATCCATAAATCATGCAAAAAGACTTCTTTATAGCCAATTATTTTACCTACATCTTGTAAAATTCCATGTGACAACATATTAATTTTCTATGACCAGATTCGAAATTTAACTCATATTAACCTATTTTTCACCTAAATCCGAATTTAATAATGAAAAATCCATTTTTCGAGCATAACAAGTCCAACAATTATGAAAATTTACAGGTTATCTCAAAATAATATATGTGACAACATATCCAAAAATCAATGGAAAATTCGAAGTATAGCTAATTTTAGACCAAAAATGACATTTTTACTCATAAAATCATATTTAAATGCCATTATTGTAAAATATGAACAATAAAAATCCGTAAAATTAACCAAAATATCCTAAAACATTTTAGGACCATAAATATTAACATGCATGAATTAATTTCATGATATATCATAATAACACAAATTTTACAAGTTTTATTTGTTATTCTTATAACTCGGAAAAACTTTTAACCGATTTGCATGCAAACAACCGTGGCTCTGATACCGATTGAAGGAAATGTAGATATTTATACATACTAACATACTCATATATGTTTAAATTAATTTGTCATAAAATTAAAGGTGGATTTTATGCATGCAAACTAAAATAAAAGAAGATAAGAAAACATTTTCTCACCATATGAAATTCGGTCATATTGGGCACCAACAAGATCTCTTTCTTATTAGTTCTTGAGCTTTCCATTAATGGATGAACATACTTGACTTCAAATTAGAAGCCCTCCAATTAGTAGCACCCAAAACTATCCCTTAATCCCACAAACTAACATGTACTAGATGTTTGTAGTGTAGTTTACCTTAAAATCTATTACTAATACTCATATACTACTTTTAGTATTATTAGTGTTTGATTTAAACAAATTAGATTCACAAAAATGAATTTTTGTGAAGAACAAGAGAGAGAAGGGAGATTTTTCATAAAAAGTAAGAATGAATTAATTAGAGAAAATTCTCTCTAATTTCCTATATGGAAAACCGGTTGGGAGGACATAGGTTAGACAAATTTTTCTTCCCAATTTGCTTTTTGTTCTTCACAAGAAAAGATAGCTAGTAGTAGGTGTCATCATGATGTTTATTTTATTATTTAAATAACAAAAACCATCAACACCCACTCACTACATATAAAAACGGTTTTCCTTGTAATATTGAGTCCATTTTATTTTTGTCAATTGTACAATTGTATGTCATGTGACATGTGACATGTCTTATGTCTTGTTTTAATTTAAAATGCATATTTAACAAATTAAATATCATTTATAAATTAAATAAATCATATTTAACAAATTGACTAGTAATATAAAATTACTTTCTCATAAAATGGTCATTTAATTACTAGTTAGTATAATTCACAATATCTTGTAATTATAACTAACTCATCATTCTCATCTCGCGTGTTTCGCAAACACCGATTAATTTTAGTAATATAACTTCTTAAATTACTAAATGAAATCTCAATTAATCACATTATAATAAGATGTCATTATTCTCTCTCTTATAATAATTTGTTCAATTTTAAGGAATTAATTAATCTGTATCGGTATACAATTAATTAACCTTTTCAATTAAGGGAATCGTCCTTTAGGTGTGACCTCAGGATCAATCGATCACCACCGTCGCACGACGAATGTCAAACTCTAGCCAACCAATCATTACCGATATGTGTGGACCAGTTGACTATATATATGTAATGTATCATCCCTTTCGTATTCTTGGTATGAGATTTAATAATGATATTTAAATCATGTGATCGCACTATTGTTGAGGACACATTTCCCAACATGATTATTGTAATGAAATTAACATGCTTAAATGCGTGTAAATGAACTAACAGTTCAATGTCTCAAAATGAATAGGAAGCATTGGGTGCTACTGGCAATCCAAGTGGAAACAAAAACAGTGTACTGGATTGACACTCGCGAAGGCAAACCTTCTGACAGTTGTGTAAGGATGATAACCGAGTAAGTTTACAACCTTCATTAATGTCATTTGTTATTATATGACTTGAGACATATATATGCAAATAATAATGGCATGTGTGTATATTTATGATTTAGTGTTTTTGAAACAAAAAAAAAGATTATGTCCACTAGGGAAATATGAAAGCAACGTTGTTCCCAATTTTATCACGCCATTAGTAAGTGTATTCTTAATAATTATTCGTATCATTTAATTAATGTTTATGCGAGAGGTTGATTATCTAATTCAGCTGATTTGTGTGTGATTTATATAATAGTCTCCTAAAGCACCAGACGACAAACAATGCGGTTTTTACGTTTGCCAGTCCATGTGGGAGGTTATCCATAGAAAACTATCTACCATTCCGATACGGGTTAGTGTGATTTAAAAACTATTTCAGACATAAATTGAGTTCAATTCTGTAATACTACGGATTTATGAGTCTCTGGGTACTCTATCGAGTAAGCCTTACTCTATCGAGTAAGGGTGAGTTGCAGTTTAAAATAGTTTCTGGCCTGTTGGGTACTCGATCGAGTAACTTAGATACTCGATCGAGTAAGGGGGCACTCGATCAAGTACCTTAGCTACTCGATCGAGTAGCCGGTTTACGGGGGATGATTTCTCGGGTTTTGTTAATAATGCGATTAAGTATATAATAACTTCCGTCATTGTTCTTTAAACACTTTTAAAACCTAATCACTTTCAAAAAGAGAAATCAAAGTATGTTCTTCGCATCAATCGCATTGTTGGCAAATCCCGGAGCTTGGAAGGTCGGATTTTACCTTTCTTTATACCATTGTGATCCTTGCGTCGAGGGTAAGACCTATATACCGTTTTTATAGTATTTCTTTAAAGTTGGTTAAACCCTAATATTAGGATTTGGGGGTTTTGTTGTGTTTTATGATTGGTAGTGATTATATGTTTGTATGTTAGGAGGAGGATTCATAGAGGAAGCGTTTTGATATCAGCTGTGAGATCGTCTGATTGTGTTGTGCTTTCCAGGTAGGGTTTCCCTACTCAGTATTAGTCCCATAATGTGTTGTGGTGTTTTGTGGTTGTTGAATATTATCATACTCATATTATGACGATTGCTGGATTTGGTTGCTGATAGTAGTTGTGATTGATTGTATCTGTCTGTGTTCTTCGGGGTGCGTCCCTGGCTGAGTGGAGTCACTTGCGGGAGTGGCTTCACGCCCATGATTCGTCTTCTGTGGAACCCGCCACAGAAGGGATGTGCACATTAATGGATTTGGGTTTTATCGCTCGATGGAGATGAGCGGGGCTTAGGTGGGAACGGCTGTGGTCCCCCACTGGCGGTGAGGAGTGACCTGTTGCGATGGGCACTCTGGCAGGGCTACACACGTTAGTGTGTAGTCAGTATTGTGGAGTTGGGTTTGGAGTTCAGAGAATATCTGTGATGATTGAGTTTGTTTGTTTCTTGTATTGTTGGTTTATATAAATTGTGTGATTAGTATCGACCCCGTTTAATGTTTTAAAAACTCGTGGTGATCCATTCGGGGATGGTGAGCGATTATTGAGCGGTATGAGTCGATTCTTTGGGATAGGCGGATGTGCCACGGTCGATGATAGAAGTCTTCCGTTGTAGCTAGTAGTTTGATAAACATTTCGATTAGGGCGATTAGACAGTTGGTTTGAGAACATGTATTCGTATTTTGGTTTTGGTTTTTGGTTTGTAACCTTTCACTAAAGTTATTACTATTTAAATGTTGTTTCGTTATTGTCTATTTGATTATCATTGTCTCGGGTAACCGAGATGGTAGCATCCTTATACCTGAGTGGTCCTGGTAAGGCACTTGGAGTATGGGGGTGTTGCAAAATGGTATCAGAGCGACGATCCTGAAACCTGTAACCAATGAATCTAATGAACATAGGGAGTCAATTAAAATGAACCAGGGGTAAAGGTTGTAGGATCTAATGCAAAGGCTTGGGAGACGTCCTAAAGTCGCAAACTCGCCCTACAATTTTGAACCGGTCACATGGGGGGTATATGTCAAAGTCGTATGTGATGTTTGTTAGTTTGCATGTGAATGTGGAGATGTATGCTGTAATTGTTGAATGTTTGGAGTAGAAGGTTGAGTTTATGTATGAAAGGTTGGTGGAGTGTATAGAACTGTTGTATGAACAAGAAGCATGTTGGATGTTTACTATGTGGCGTTTGATAACATGATATGATTGTTTTGTTGATCATATGAAAAGCTTGGTAGAATCGTATGCTTAACTATTTTATATGTCAAGTTATAAAGTTGTATAGAATATGTTGGGATATGATATAGCATGCGGGTAGCATATTCGAGTTAGCATGACTCGATCGAGTGGGTCTGACTCGATCGAGTGGATATTTGATGATTTTGCAACCAGAATCGTGTTTTTGGGCACTCGATCGAGTACCTTGGGCACTCGATCGAGTAGGGGGTCACTCGATCGAGTAGCCTGGCTACTCGGTCGAGTATGTTAGAGATCATAAGGTCTGTTTGGGGTCTAATGTCGAGGCACTCGATCGAGTATGGGGGGCACTCGATCGAGTAGCCTCTTACTCGATCGAGTAGGTTTAGGCACTCGATCGAGTGTGTTCTGGGCAGTCCGCTTTCGTGTTTTGAAGTTTTAGTGCATATGTTTATGTCTACCCTTTCTTATATAGCTTCAAGATGCCGCCCAAGAGAAACGTCTTTTATGCGAGAGCCGAGACCATGAACATAGATGATATCGTTAAGATGTTGGAGCATCAGGATGCTCTTACGGAGGCCTTAAAGAAAGTGGGAAAAGATAAGGATAAGGAGGTTGATCACTCTAAGATCAGCCTCTATATAGTGAGGTTCAACCCAAAAGAGTACAAGGGGACCGGGGAACCAAACCTTCTTGACAACTGGCATCGTGAGATGGAGAACATACTAGACTTGGTTCATTGTCCTGATGAGATGAGAGTAGAGCAAGTTGCGTTCTACCTGAGGGAAGCAGCTGGTGAGTGGTGGGATAAGGTGAAGGTGAGTGCTAGGGAGATGTATGCGAACCAGGGCTTACCTGCTCTACCTTGGGAAGAGTTTCGGAGGGCTATGAGGAAAGAGTTTGTACCGGAACATGTGAAAGCTGAGAGAGGAGTTTGATGGGTTTAAGATGACATCTGATATGTCAGTTGCTGAGTACTACAAGCAGTTTAATGAGAAGTCTAGGTATGCTGAGGATATGGGTTTGAGTGAGGAGAACCTGGCGCTGAGGTTTGAGAGGGGGTTGACCCCTAAGATCATGGATAAGCTACCCGTGGGAGTCCTTACTGATGTTAAGGAAGCTTATGAGAGGGCTGGGAGAGCTGAGAGGTTGGTGGAGATGGCTCAGGAGAGAGTGGGTGTTGAGAAAAGAAAGGCAGAGAGTGAGGGTGGTGGCCAATCCAGTCACAAGAAAGGCAACCACAATCAAGCTAGAGGGTTTTCTTAAGGTCGGGGTTCGGTCTGCAGGGGCTTCCTTTGGGCGTGGCCGTGTGAGTAGTAGTGGTAGTTGGGGGATGACTTGCTTTGGGCGTGGCGGTGTAGGCCACAAGAGACATGAGTGCACGAGTGCACCGGAGCTTTACGGGGATCGGCTCGGGAGCTATTCTCGGGGACCCGCACGAGTTATGCGAGCAATAGACCGTCTCTGGGTCATGGTCTAACCGGGAAGTCGAGCTATCGGGGTAGAGGTAACCGCAATGGCGGTAATTCTTATCGAAAACCAGCTACGAACAACAACAACAATCGGGGTCGGTGCTAAGCCGACCACATCGGCCAAGATCTTGTCCGGGGAGGTGGACGAGAAGACCGATGGAAAGTCGTTCATGATGGATAAGAAAGCAACTGAGGAGGATGCACATGTTATCACTGGTACTTTTCTTGTTAACGGTATTCATACCTTTGTTTTGTTTGATTCGGGGGCGTCTCAGTCGTTTGTATCTTCGTCATGTTAAACGGTTGGGTTTGAGGGTATATGAGTCTGTAAGTGAGAAAGTTTTTATACCTTCGGGTGAGTCTGTATCATGTGGGAGGTTGTATAGAGATGTACCTATGATAGTTGGGCAAGTTGATATACCTGTAGACTTGCTAGAGTTTCCTTTTGACGGTTTTGAGATGATAGTCGGGATGGATTGGTTGGGAAAGTATAAAGCTAAGATAGACTGTCATCAAAAGAAAGTGTCTTTGAGAGGGCCTAAGGGTGTTAGTGTGTCTTATCGTGGGTTTCTAGTCAAACCCAAAGTTAAGTTGATTGCAGCTGTCACCTTGAAATCTTATCTGAGGAAGGGATGCCCTTTGATCTTGTGCCATGTGAGAGATGACCGGATAGAGAGTCCGACAGTTGATCAGATACCAGTGGTGGGAGAGTTTGCAGATGTTTTTCCAAAGGAGATTCCGGGGTTGCCACCGAAGAGGGAGATAGATTTCACGGTTGAGTTGAAACAGGGGACGGGGCCAATCTCTAAGGCACCGTACCAGATGGGTCCTAAAGAGATGGAGGAGCTCAGGAAACAGTTAGATGATCTGATAGAGAAGGGATACATTAGACCTAGTGTATCACCGTGGGGAGCACCAGTTCTTTTCGTGAAGAAGAAAGACGGGAGTTTGAGGTTGTGCATAGACTACAGGGAGCTGAACCGAGTGACGGTGAAGAACAAGTATCCTTTGCCAAGGATAGATGATCTGTTTGATCAGTTGAGTGGTGGAGCAGTCTTTTCTAAGATTGATTTGAGGTCGGGATACCATCAGGTGAAGATTAGAGAGGTGGACATACCAAAGACATCTTTCACGTCGAGGTATGGCCATTATGAGTATGTGGTGATGCCGTTTGGGTTATCTAATGCACCGGCTATGTTTATGGATTTGATGAACAGAATCTTAAAACAGTTTTTGGACAAGTTTGTGGTGGTGTTTATCGATGACATCTTAGTCTACTCTAAGACTAAGGAGGAGCATGAGGAGCATCTGAGGATTGTGTTGCAGACTTTGAGGGAGCATGAGTTATATGCTAAGCTGTCCAAGTGTGAGTTCTGGTTAGAGAAAGTTGCTTTTCTGGGGCATGTGATCTCTAAGGAGGGAGTAGGTGTGGATCCTAAGGCAAAGATTGAGAGCGATGACAAAGTGGGAAGCACCAAAGAACGTTGCTGAGATCAGGAGTTTCTTGGGTTTAGCTGGATACTACAGACGGTTCGTGAAAGATTTCTCCAAGATAGCTAGACCTATGACAGCTTTGATGAGGAAAGAGAATAGGTTTCGTTGGGATGAGAGTTGTGAGACGGCGTTCCAAACATTAAAGGAGCGTTTGACCACAGCTCCTATCTTAGCATTGTCTGAAGGGATCGAGAACTTTGAGGTTTATACAGATGCCTCAAAGAATGGGTTGGGATGTGTGTTGATGCAGAACGGTAAGGTGATTGCCTATGCTTCTAGGCAATTGAAGCCGTATGAGGAGAACTACCCCACACATGATCTGGAGTTGGGTGCAGTGGTGTTTGCTCTCAAGATTTGGAGACATTACCTTTATGGGGCGACCTTTAAGGTATTTTCGGATCACAAGAGTCTCAAGTACATCTTCACTCAAAAGGAGTTGAACATGAGACAGAGGAGGTGGATGGAGCTGATTAGCGATTTTGACATGGATATTATCTACCATGAAGGGAAAGCCAATGTTGTTACAGATGCTTTGAGTAGGAAGAGTGTACATTCCCTTTGTACAGCTCTATCTTTGATGAGGTTGAGAGATGAGGTGGGGAAGTTTGGGATACATATGATGCAGAGAGGGGATGCTGTGGGAGATTTGACAATACAGCCTGATCTTTATGATGATATTCGAGGTAAACAGGCTTTAGATCCTAAGATGGTTGAGTGGAGAGCTGGAGTAGAGAAAGGGACAGTGTCTCGATTCTCTATTCATACAGATGGTAGTTTGAGGTTCGATGGTAGGTGGTGTGTCCCTAATGATGAGGAGCTGAAAAAGACAATCATGACAGAGGCATATTGTACACCGTATTCAGTACATCCAGATGGTGACAAGCTATACAAGGATTTGAAGAACATGTTTTGGTGGCTTGGGATGAAGAAAGAAACAGCTGAGTTTGTGGCCCGTTGTTTGACATGCCAGAGAGTTAAAGGGGAACAGCGACGACCACAAGGTAAGATTCAGTCTTTAGAGGTACCTGAGTGGAAGTGGGAATCCATTTATATGGGATTTATCGTGGGTTTGCCAAAGAGTCAACAGGGTAACAACATGATATGGGTAATAGTGGATCGATTGACCAAGTCAGCTCACTTTGTGCCAATGAAAGATACATGGACTAAAGCACAATTAGCTATGGCTTATCGAAAGAACGTGCTAAAGTTACATGGAGTCCCTAAGGACATAGTGTCTGACAGAGATGCGAGATTTATCTCAAGGTTTTGGAAAGAGTTACAGGAATCTTTGGGAACAACTTTGAAGATGAGTACAGCTTTTCATCCTACGACAGACAGTCGGTCGAGAGAGAACAATCAAAACTCTTGAGGATATGTTACGAGCTTGTGTGATGGACTTTGGTGGTAGCTGGGAACAGAGGTTGGATTTGATAGAGTTTTCTTACAACAACAGCTATCACACTAATATTGGCATGGCACCGTTTGAGGCTTTATATAGGAGAAGATGCGAGAGTCGATTTGTTGGGACGACAGTCTTTGGCAAAGGGTTCTAGGACCGAGAGATGGTACATGAGATGGTCGAACAGATTAAGATGATCAGGGAATGGATGAGAGCAGCTCAGGATAGGCAAAAGAGTTATGCAGATCTACATCGTCGGGATATAGAGTTCCAGGTTGGGGATAAGGTTCTTCTGAAAGTGTCTCCTATGCGTGGGGTTATGAGATTTGGGAAGAAAGGCAAGCTGAGTCAGAAGTTCATCGGGCCTTATGAGATCTTAGAGCGAGTTGGGGAGGTTGCATATCGTCTGGCTTTACCAGCTGCGTTAGAGAGAGTGCATAATGTGTTTCATGTATCGCAGTTGCGGAACTATGTGAGTGACCCGTCACATGTGTTAGAGGCAGAGAGCTTGGAGCTAGATGAGTCCTTATCATATCTTGATGTACCTAAGCAGATTCTTGACCGGAAGGTTAGGAAGACTAGGAGTGGTGAGACAGTTTTGCTTAAGATCCTTTGGTCTAACCATGAGACTGAGGAAGCTACATGGGAGGCAGAGGATGCCATGAGAGAGCGTTACCCTTTCCTTTTTGATCACGTATGTATGGTTACGGGGACGTTACCTTGTTTCTTTTAGGGGGGTAGGAGATGATCGCAAAGAGTTTTAAGAGTCTTTATACCCTTTTTATGTTGTGTCGGTATGGTTGTTGTCGTTGAGTCGGGTTGAGTTTGGGTTAATAACATGTTTTATGTTGAGTTTGTTTTGATTGTTGAGTCGGGAGTGTTGTAGTGTGAGTCTTTGTTTTGTTGTGGTCTGAACTTCGGGGACGAAGTTCTTTTTAAGGAGGGAAGACTGTAATACTACGGATTTATGAGTCTCTGGATACTCTATCGAGTAGGCCTTACTCTGTCGAGTAACGGTGAGTTGCAGTTTAAAATAGTTTCGGACATGTTGGGTACTCGATCGAGTAACGTAGATACTCGATCGAGTAAGGGGGCACTCGATCGAGTACCTTAGCTACTCGATCGAGTAGCCGGTTTACGGGGGATGATTTCTCGGGTTTTGTTAATAATGCGATTAAGTATATAATAACTTCCGTCATTGTTCTTTAAACACTTTTAAAACCTAATCACTTTCAAAAAGAGAAATAAAAGTACGTTCTTCGCATCAATCGCATTGTTGGCAAATCCCGGAGCTTGGAAGGTCGGATTTTACCTTTCTTTATACCGTTGTGATCCTTGCGTCGAGGGTAAGACCTATATACCGTTTTTATAGTATTTCTTTAAAGTTGGTTAAACCCTAATATTGGGATTTGGGGGTTTTGTTGTGTTTTATGATTGGTAGTGATTATATGTTTGTATGTTAGGAGGAGGATTCATAGAGGAAGCGTTTTGATATCAGCTGTGAGATCGTCTGATTATGTTGTGCTTTCCAGGTAGGGTTTCTCTACTCAGTATTAGTCCCATAATGTGTTGTGGTGTTTTGTGGTTGTTGAATATTATCATACTCGTATTGTGATGATTGCTGGATTTGGTTGCTGATAGTAGTTGTGATTGATTGTATCTGTCTGTGTTCTTCGGGGTGCGTCCCTGGCTGAGTGGAGTCACTTGCGGGAGTGACTTCACGCCCATGATTCGCCTTCTGTGGAACCCGCCACAGAAAGGATGTGCACATTAATGGATTTGAGTTTATCGCTCGATGGAGATGAGCGGAGCTTAGGTGGGAACGGCTACGGTCCCCCACTGGCGGTGAGGAGTGACCTGTTGCGATGGGCACTCTGGCAGGGCTACACACGTTAGTGTGTAGTCAGGATTGTGGAGTTGGGTTTGGAGTTCGGAGAATATCTGTGATGATTGAGCTGTTTTTTTTACTGTATTGTTGGTTTATATAAATTGTGTGATTAGTACTGACTCCGTTTAATGTTTTAAAAACTGTGGTGATCCATTCGGGGATGGTGAGCAGTTATTGAGCAGGTATGAGTCGAGTTACTGGGATAGCTGGGATGTGCCACGGTCTAATGATAGAAGTCTTCCGCTGTAGCTAGTAGTTTGATAAACATTTCAGTTAGCTGATTAGACAGTTGGTTTGAGAACATGTATTCGTATTTTGGTTTTGGTTTTTGGTTTGTAACCTTTCACTAAAGTTATTACTATTTAAATGTTGTTTCGTTATTGTCTATTTGATTATCATTGCCTCGGGTAACCGAGATGGTAGCATCCTTATACCTGAGTGGTCCTGGTAAGGCACTTGGAGTATGGGGGTGTTACAAATTCTGTATACTTCCATGTATTACATCTATTTTGATTATGTATATTTTTAATTTTAGTTTCCACAAATACTCAACAAAGCCCCAGAATATTCGCCAGAGGACATCAACCAGATGAGAAATATGCGGGCCAGTTATGTTGTTTCATTAGTGAGGTCTCAATAGTTTTCTCATGCTTTATGTACGAGTGTGTATATACAGATCCATTGTGTATTGGTTTCTTTTGTTTTCTTAATAGCAGTTGTGTTTTGGCTGTTGATCATCTTGTTTGTACTGTTTTTAAATTGGGTTTAATTGATTGCGGGGTGTAATATTTTGATACATGATTTAAATTTTGCATCGCACGATCATTGGAATGCTATTTTTCAAAGAAGAAAAAAAAAATAGCATTTCAAAGATTCTAGCTACAAACGCCTTTGAAAAATAGCATTTCAAAGAAATACTAGAATAAAGCTAAAATCATTTTTTTAAAAAAAATAAAAAAATAAAAATGATAACGGTTAAAAACAACCTTGCAAACAATTATTTGATAACGGTTTTATTTAGATAAATAACCGTTGACATATTTTCCCTCCCATTCAAACTGCCAAAAATATAAGATAACGAACGATAACCGTTGTCGAGTTCAAAACGTTTACAACGGTTTATTTAAGCAGAACCGTTGACAAAATTTCATCAATATAAATAGATAACGATTACATACCGTTGTCAACAGATGAATATAACAACGATTTTGCACGCAATAAAGCCGTTGTTAAATTTTGACATTTAATTAAATAAGATAACGAAATGAACCGTTGATGATCGGTTTTTGCCGTCACTTCCGGTACCAAAAACTATTTGTAAAGTAACCCAATTTAAGTAGTATAAATCGGGGTCGAACCACAAGGATGGTGGGGTTAGGCTACAAGTCTAATGTTTAGTTCTAGTCTAGTCGGTCGATGAGATTGATGTTGAAAATATTCTAAAAGTAACTAAAACAAGAAATGAATGAATAACTAACAAGTTAACAATGAAAGTAGATATAAAATGACTAATTAAGGGAGTTAGGGGGATTAAGGGGGTTCATGTATCAAATTGAGTTTTCAATGGGGTTTAAAGATTCATTAATCGACAAAGTATAAGTGCTAAAATGAGGTCTTAATACTCTCTCGAGTTACTAAGTACCCAACCACCCTATTACTCACTCTCGTGACAATAATAAGAAACGGTCTCATCCTAAATGCGCCTAATCAAGTCCCGGGTCTCCCACATCGACTCAATAACAAGGTCAAATAACACTAATCGTCATTAGGGTTACACAACACATTAAAGTACCAATTAAGTGACAAATTAACACAAGTTACTTAACGATTAACGATAATAATGACTACCCATTAAATGAAATCTCAATTTAATACACTAATCCCTTCCCCCTAACAAATAATCTACTCTAACATAATTAAGGAGACAATAATTAAGCTACCCACTAATAATAAATATGTAATAAACATAATTAAACTAATAAAGTAACAAACTTGGATTGAATTAATAAAGTAAAGTACTAAATAATGAAATGAAAATGATAAGAATAATAAAAAAGGGAGATGAGAAAATTGTACCATATGAAAGGAGATTGCATAAATGGGATAGATCTATAACTACTGTTTTTCTAACTACAGCCGTCTAAAATCTTGTCTGCCTCAGGCTGCGTCTAAAATTGTGAGGTTTTGTCTGCCTCTCAGCATACAAAGAAAGATGCGTTTTATAACATCTCAATACAAGGTATTAAAAGACCAAACGGCCCCTCACTTAAACTCCCCAAAAGGAGTAGATACAAAGGGCAATATCGTCATTTCGCAAAGTAAAGTTGGTCTTCAAAATTTCAAATCATTCTTCAGTCAAAACAAAACAAAGCCAGAGTATCAAAAGGAATAGAGCTGTGACGATCAATGGAGGTGAAGCAATCCGATGGCGGCTTAATTGCACTCGAGAATGGAGGGGCGGTGCGGTAGTTCTCCTTGTCTTCTGGACTTGCTGGTTGATGGTGTCGAATGAAGGCGGCCGGAGGTGCGCATCTGACGGAGGAACGGTTGAGTTCGGTCGACCATGGTGGTCGAAAATGGCGCCGGTTTCTGCAAATTGAACCGTGGTGGCTCACCAATCTGGGTTCGAGTGACGGTGGTTGATGTGGGTGGTTAGCGAGAGCACGTCTGAACTGGGCACAAGGAGGAGACACGATGAACTGGTGTTGATTGATGGCTTGGTGGTCGAGGTAAGTGATGGTGAGGTGAGCTTGCTGGTGCGGTGCGAGCAGGGTGGTGTTTGGTTCAATTAATGGTGGATGTGGGTTGTGATGTGTGATGAGTCGAGGGCTGTATGAGGTTGGATTCGGTTCCGATCACGAAATGGAGATGGAGATGGTGTGGCGGAAAATAGTGATGATGAATCATGGTAAATTGAGTTGAGTTTCCTGGAAGTGAACAAGGCCAGGAGGGGGTTTGAATTGGAAATGATGTGAATAATCCAAGGCTAATTTGACATTGAGCTTGAATCGTATTCGGGCTACTTAAATCGTCTTGACCGATCTTGACTTTATTACCTACAAAATATAATATAATAAAAGTAGTATCTAATCTACAAAGTTAACATAGTAAACATGAATATTTTATTAAAACTAATAACTTCTAATAAACATATAAAATGAGCTATTTAATTATATAAGCACACAAAATCGAGTCAAAATATGGTATAAATGAGGGGTAAAACGCAACCAAAATGCTACTCATCAACCGTTATTATCTATTATCTATCTATATATATAAAAGTAAAATAGAAGAACCACGATAGACTCCTCTGGACACGTGGCGTCTTCTCATGAAATATTTTCCCGCCTATGCACATCGTCTAACCCTAGAAATCTAGAATATGCACAATTGCACATGCGTCATCCACTTCCCTCCTGCGCCCCTCCTTCACATTCACCGATCAGCCCATCTCTTAATGCATCATTTATCATTTCCTATCAATCACCTCCTCATAATCTCATATTACCTTTTCTTTTGATATCAAAGAAAAGAATTGAAGATAAAGTTGTTAAACTCGGTTCTTAATTAATTGTTTTGCCCCAAATTGATGAAGGTAAAGTTGCTCTATTTTTCTCTTAATTCACATTTACTCTTCAAATATGTTCAGCTTTGATTGTTTACAAAATATAACATCTAAACTGCATCTAACTTTTGGATGTAGGGTCGATTCCGTCATCATAACATAGCCAAGGCTATGAATTGATCGTGATTATACATACAAGGTTAGCCTTTGAAGTTTGAATTTATCTCATTTTTGTTACTATTTTTTCGTAAACTGAGAATTGAATTTGAATATAATATCTCCCACATTTATCATTTTATGATTTCCTATGTTTTGGAAAAATTAATTTCACAAGGTTGAGAATTTAGAACATGATTCTAAATTTTTGAAACGTCTATGGTGTATTTCATCCTAACAAAGAACAACTATTTGTTGTGCAATAGCTCTCCACACCCTTCCCAGTCTTCCCGTTACATCTTTTCAATACAATGCGAATTGACTAATTCATATCCTAATTCTACTCTCACATTTCATTACCTCTGATGTTTAATACTGGACTCCTGGACAGAAGGTATTGATTCAGGTAAGCTTCAATTACCTTTAATTTGTTTCTGCCATTGTTTTTCAATTGTTTACTTAGTATGGTCAATTGGTTATTTTCTATTTTCTATTTGCATTTTTTTTTTTTATGATATTTGATTTCTCTCTTTTAGACTGATCAATTTGGTGTCCTTAGGGTTTTTGGTACATCTGATTTCTCCCTTTTCGAAAGATTTGAGTTCTATATAGTATATACTACTCCCTCCGTCCCGGTCATTTGTTGTACTTTGATTTTCGCACAAAGACCAAGGAGAGATGAGATGGCCAATTATTAAATGACAAGTGGAACAAATTGAGTGTAAAAAAACAAATTGTTTATCAAACGCATTCCTAAAATAAAAATGACAACAATTGATTGAGACACCCCCAAATGGAAAAGGACAACAAATGACTGGGGCAGAGGGAGTATTTTTTTAGTCATATTTAGGTGATTTTGTATTCATGGTAATTGAAGGAACATATTATGCGACAAATTTGAATGTTTTCAATATAATCTAAGAACTTGGAAAGAAATTTGATAAACACGTTTGATTGTGCTGCAATTTAATTGATTAAGATTTCACTATACTTACTTTGAGATTAGGCTTCTATTGTTTGATAACTAAAAAGAAATATTACAGTATAACATCGGTATTTCTTATAGGGTTGTAAAGATTTTAGTTCTCAATATTACCAAGTATTGTTCGAAGAAATATTACACATTGTGAGTACTTTGTTATTCCATGACATAATAATCTATATGGCCATGCCTTAGTATTTTAAGTACTTTTCATTGTATCTAAATGGTTTTGTGAGCTAGCATATTATTTTCACAACTTGAGATATGGATATGCATTTTAATTCAAGCAATTCGTTTGATGAGAAAATGATTAGAGTGTATGAATAATAAGTTGCGTAATAAACTATGGCTTAAGTATGATTGAGGTTTCATAACCCCCTACATGGTCGAGGCATTAGTTTCTTCTTCAGTGGCAAATTAATAAATAAACAAAGTGTTATACAATAGAAGAACGTAAATGTATTAGAACAATATGCCATACAATTAGACACGGGGGACTAAAACAAGTACCATTGTGATATTAAAGAGAAAAATAAGAGAGATTAAAATAGGGAGAAAGACTTGAATGAGAATGTTGAGCAAAGTTTACTAGGAGAAGGCTCGTGATAATAAATAAAAGAATGCCTCATAAGACAAGTGTATTGTTGAAATGCTACTGTGTTTGAATGTTATACTGTCAAGAAGAATTATGTACAACACTTGCATTAGCTTATTGCTTTTAAATGTTTGGGGATGATTTTGATTAAGTGGTACTATTGTTTCACCTTTTTGGTCAGGATCTAGGGCACCTTGATGACGGCAGAAAGAAAGACAAAGTGAACTCATCAAGAAGGCATCGTTAAGATGACTATTACATTCATTATGCCTGTAATTAACCAAAGGGCGTTTGGTTCAAAGGGTTGGAATGGATTGAAATGGAATGAGATACTATGGAACAATGGATTTAGAACCCCATACATATTAATTATTGTTGATTTAATTTAGAATTATATAGAGGGGGAATGAAGTTAGAAACTTGAGGGGGAAGGTGGTTAGGATTCCAACTTTTCAAGGGGTTTGGGTGGAATTATAACTCCATTTCAAAATGCCCCAACCAAGCACTTAAATGGCTCAAATCCATTCCATTCCAACCCACCCAACTAATAAGCTGCTTCAAAAGGATATGGAATATGTCCAACTGTGCCGAAGGAACCACAAAAGACATGAATTTACGAATTATCCTGTGAAACAAATGATATGGAATATGTCAACTCCTAGGAAGCAAGAGATATCAAGGTTTAAAAATCATTCAACAATCACCATGATGAAGGACATTGTACATTGAAGCAAAGAGTTTTGTTGTTGATGAAATCTTAGTAGATTAGAGTGATAGTGTATAAGAAGGTATTGTTCATCCACGGTATGCAGGGATCGGAAGAGTTGTTTGTTATGTAGTGTGAAGTACATGTCTTTTTAAGTTCTAGAACAAGTAGGTATATAAAGATCATACTCCATTCTCTATCACCGAGAATCTGAGAATGAATTGGAAGAAGTGTAATCATTTGAATATTATATCAAATATTCTATCTAATTAGAGAAACATTATTTGCTCTAGACGATCGAATGCTTTAGCACTATTATTGTTCTTTTGCATTTGCTCATTTTTAATTCCGACTTTTATGTTTTTTTTACGTGAATTAATACTTTGAACTGCAAATCGTTTGTGTAAGACGATGATATTTCATTCAACATAATATTCCATATAATGTCGTAACTATAAAAATTTTAAACACAATTTCTATATATTTTATATACATATTTTATATATGTCCGTGCAATTTTGCACGGGTTTTAAACTAGTCCTCCTATATACTAAGAGAATAAAACTCTCCAAAAAATTTCCCTCCAAAAAGCATCAAGCTAATTAGGGAAACAAAAGGGTGCTGCTTTATGTCGCCCGAGTTTTACTAAATACCGCCCGAATTTCACATAAAATTTCCAACTCTACCCCTGATTATTTCTTTTTTTGTCTTATTGATATCTTACGACGGGCTTCAATTTTACAATATCAATGATTCTAATTAGAATTTAATGAGATGAATTTGATTGCTACACTTCAATTAGTATATGATTTCCACACATTTTTGGAATTAAAACTCATAAAAATGGATTGACAACTGTATATCATAAGAACAAGAACATTGCGAATGAATTGGATTCTATCGTGTTTCAAGTTTTCAGACTTGTACAGATAAACGGAATCAATGAACTCAAAAGGTTTACGGTGTTCGTGTGAATCACATGACTCATTCATGGTGGTGCCGTGTGTCATCATGACGCTCCCCTGGTGAATTCGTGTGGCACGCACGACAAGTCGCACGTCAGTTCGTTTATCACACACGATCTTGCCATGGGACTTTCATGTGTTTAGCATGTCATAGAAATGGTTGCATCGTGAACAATGCACAAACAACCCATTCCTCACAAACGTCAAATTAACTTCAAGCGTCAAATTTGTGACTGTTATTCTCGGTCCTAGTTACCCCCACTTTATCAAAGTTTCAATCATTTAACTATTTAAGCAATTCTTGTTGGAAATATAGTATCCCTATAGGGGCGAAGATATAATTAGAGAATATTTGTTGTTGTGTCGTGGTATGGAGGCCACTGAATGAGAAATAAAATCGCCCCGACTACGGTACAAATCGATGTAGGCGTCGTCCCCCAAGGTCACACAACACTCTTAAAAGTTGTGTACTTAACTATTAGGAGTTGGAACTCATATGGTATGCTCAAAATTATCATAGAGAAGGTAGTAAAGATATATGAAGATGTGTATTTCTCAAATGACTACACTTCTCTATTTATAGTGGTTAATTAGCACCATAACCACAAAGTTAGTGGCCTAACCACCACCATGAACATGGGCCAAAAAAACATGGAGTTAGTGGCTATAATCATGCAAGTAGTGGAGAAAGTGTAGAGATTCTCTTACGAGTAAAATGGAAGGCTTCTCTATGATGTAATGTATTTAGACAACATTACTAGCCTTTGCATTACTTCCAACAATTCTTACTTTAATTTGGTTGGATTCTATATATTTAGGTTCTTGACCATGTTGCCTCATGTTGACACGGTGACACCTTACTATTTTGAAGCTAGCTTGTCGAGTGGTTTGACTTAGTTTGAGGTATTATGCATGTTTATGGTTGTTCCAAAGTTTAATTTGACATATGTGTAAACTTGATCGCGTAGAAAGGGCCCTAATTCATTTATTCTTGTCAAGCATCTTGAAGATTTGATTTAGTATACTGGAAAGAAATGGCGGATTGGAATTACGATCAAGTCGATGCAAATTGTTATTGTACTTTGATTGATTTTAGACGTAGAATTAGATGCAAATTTTTGTGTCCTTGATTTTAGATATTATGTAAGGGATAGTTTGGATATAAGACAGTCAACAGGAAAGTGATGGTGAAGTTGGTGATGAAGGGAATTAAGGGTGATATCGACTTTTAGTCGGGCGATATTAGTAATTTTTGGGCGACAAAAAGAAAAAGTGTCTTTCTTTAAATTATTATCATTTTATCAAAATATAATCTTTTAATTAAATAATAATATTTTCTTTAAAATCTAAATTATACTCCCTCCTATTCTAAATAACTCTCCCTATTTCCTTTTTCGTCTATTCACAATACTCTCCCTATTTCCTTATTTGGCAAACTTTTATACTTATTTTAATCACCCCACCCAACAACAATACCCCACAATACTCATACTTTATATTATTTTAATCACTTTACCCCACAACAATCCTTATTTTAATCATCTTACCCCACAATAATACTTATTTTAATCACACAATACCTTCCCTCTCTCTAATTTCCTACCCCACTTCAATACTTTATCATATAATACTCCCCTCCCTTAATTCTCGTGCCCTCCATGAAAGGGGAGAGTTATGTTGAATAGGAGGGAGTAATATTTTATTAATTAAAATAAGATAAATTCACTATAATTGTATAAACTACCAATTTCTAAATTTTTGTTATGTATATTAGATATAATTTCTCATTAAATTTAAAAGGAGTTAAATTACTGTAAATTAATTGTTATACTCTAATATTCTCCTCTAAAAAAGTCGTGCATTTTGCACGGGAACTACACTAGTATATAATATTTAACAACGGTTTTGGAACGATAAGGCGTTGTCAATAGTAAACTACGACAACGGATTTGATACCGTTCTTAAGATTTAACAACGGTTCTTGATGTTATATAACGGTCGCTTGTTATTTGTACAACCGTTGTATATATTTAACAACCGTCGCTGCAATAACGGTCCCGTGTTTCTATTTAAAAACGGTAATTTGCATTATTTGACCGTTATTGGATGTCTTATTTGGCGTAGTGTATGGATTTTTAGAAAAATGTTTTTGTAGCATTTTATTATGAGTGTGTTGGCTGTTCCTAGAGCTAATATGGTAGCTGAACTTTAAGCTTTTTGCTATACTTGGATTTCTTCAACTATTGTCCGCTTAATTGCTTGACTAATATTCAGTGAGTTGGTCCCATTGTAATGAAATCATTTTTATATTCTAATTCTCATTAAATTAAATTAATCAATATTAATCGCTTTTAAGACTTATTAATGGAGATCATGCATACTTATTGTTACATTTGTTAGTTAGTCTTATCTGTGTTCGATTGTTAGATTAAAGTATAATTTAATTAAATAATTGAATCAAGAAAATCAAGGCCACTTATATCAATTTAACTGTTAGAGCACAACAAGTGTAACATATAAGACAACTGTAACATATAAAAGCTCTTTAAAACAATACTTAAGAGATTGAAAAGATTTTGGGTTGATGTTTAAGTTCAAAGGATGACTCATATATATAATCATAGGATCATCACACCTTATGTTAATCTTTCGATGTTGGATAATTCTATTATTTATAATTGGATGACCCCACCTTATCGTAATTTTCCGATTTGCGACGATTCTACTATTTATACGTAGTATGTTCATCCCAGTTATATGATTTTTCAATGCGTGACATATAACATACTAAGAAGCACGTCGTCTTTTTCTCACCTAGTTCGACATCCTATACCGTCTATTAATAATCGTACTTTTTTTTTTCTTTTTTTATGCAAATGATATGAAATTCATACTCTAATAATTTCATTTTTTTTATCCCAAATCTAATTATATAATTTTTTTCCGATAGTTTTTTATCAAATGAAATGTAAAATATTTTTATATAAAAATTATAAAGACGACTTGGATATATAATATAGGAAATATATATTATAATAATTAAAAAATAGCCACTTTATTTTTTATATCATATTGTAGAGATATGATACAAACTTTTAAGAGCTCTTTAAGACAATACTTAAGAGATTCAGAAGATTTGGGTTAATACCTAAGTTTCACTGATGCCTCTTATTTATAATCATAGGATTAACCCACTTTGTTAATCTTTCGATGTGGAGCAATTCTATTATTTATACGTAGTCTATTTTCCACAACTACATTATTTTTCAATGTCTGACATATAATGTATGAAGAACTAAGAGGTACACTATCTTTAGTATGTGCAAATGATATAAAATTTATACTCTAATGATAGCATTATTTATCACGAATCTAATTATATTATTTTCATAATTTTTTTAACAATACTTTGTTATCAAATGAAATGGAAAAGTTTTTATATAAAAATTGGAAATATCACTTGAATATAATTTAGGAAATATATAATATTATAATAATTAAAAGATTCTGCACTTTATTTTTTACATCAAAAATTATTATTTATGATACTTTCTTAACTTGATTTTTGATGATGTGGACGCTCTAGAATCGATCGAAAAAAGCCTCTTTTATAAATATATATAGATAGATAGATACTCCAAAATTTTGAAGGGGTGAATTTAGGGACGTTATTTGTTATACTCCCTCCATACCATACAAATGGTAACGTGGTAAAAAAAATGGGGTTTTTAAGAAAAGAGGGTAAAAGTAGGAGTAAAGAGGGAAGAAAATAGGTGGGGGTATGTAATTGTGGTTTAATTGTGAGTTGGTAGGTGTGGTATATAATGACATTTTGTGTAAATATCAAATGAGTATAAGGATAACTTGGTAATGTTGTGGGCCAAATAAGGAATGTTATTATTGATTTAGTACGACCGTATTAGGTAAGTGTTACCATTGATCTGGTACAGAGAGAGTATTAGGATACATCTACAATAATAACGAACCATTCTTTAGTACGGAGTATTAAACAATATATATATAGTAATAAAATGTTACTTGTAATGTTGAATAATGCTCCATAGTCGAAAATGAATAAAGTATTACACTTGCCCTAAAAAATTACTTGTAATATCCAGAATCCTTCCACAATTATTAAAAACGTAATACATACCATTGATTATTTCACACTTAAAAGTGTATAAATTTGATGTAAGTTTGTTAAGAAAAGATCATTGCAAGCAAATAATAATATCATACTAACAATTAAACAATTACAAACTACTCGTAAATAAAAAAGCATGAAGATGAAGATGATGATGATGGGGTTGGCGATAATGGCGGTCATACACTCGCAGCAGATAACAAGGGTTGTTTCACAAGATTGCGTGACTAATTCGATGGCTCTCAAAACCGTCTGCAATGATGTTCAGCTCGCTAATGGCGGTCTGGCAAATTGTTGTAACGGCCTGCGTATTGTCGCTGCTACCGACAGAACATGCTTTTGTCTCATACTAGCAACCGGTGATCAAGACCCGAACTTCGCCAATAATGTCGTCACACTCTTGACCGAATGTGGTATCTTCGGCACTCTTCAATCTTTGTGCCCAGGTATGTACTCATTCTTACTTTCTATTTACATACACATTCCTACTTATTTATTTATTTATTTATTTAGATGTTTCAAAATTCAATTTTACTAATCTTTTTATTTTTATTTCTAGGTCTTGTGACAACAAGCAATCCTTAGCTCAACTAAAATGACTTCATCTCCATGTATTTAATGTACGTGACTCGTTTCACCTCACTACATAACTTTCTCTTGCTTTACTATTTGATCAAATACATATACATCAAATTAAATATTGATACGTCATGACATCGATCTCCATTGATGACTTTGACAGGACGCAAGCAAGTATTTCACTAATGCTTTCGATCATCTATACAATATGGAAATGAAGCTCAGATCACGTCGAGTTCTTGTTCATGTTCACCTTCGTGAACAACTTTATTATAATATATATGTACGTTTGCTTGTGTGTATCCTATGCTTGACACTTTAGAGTGTAATGTTCCATGTAATGATGTAATATATAACAATAAATTTCCTTTGTTTTGTTTTAAACGTTATTTGATTGTATAAGCGATCGATGAATTCCTTCATCGATTTTAAGTTGATTTAAACATTATAAAGGGAGTGGAACTGGAAAAATATTTGTTTTTAGTGTGCAGCCAAATTTATGAAATTATTCAATTCTTTTGATTAATTTTAATATTAGTTATTTTTTATAAAAATTCGCGAGATATAAATCTAAAATCTATAACTAATATACTGAAAATTAAAAGGCCTATATTTACCGCGCATTCGCGCGGAATCTAAACTAGTAAATAATTAATCAAACAACAATTACTCTAATAAATAAAAAATTGGGTTTATTCCCTCGTGTACCCCGAACTTTTTCGTTTTCTAAAATGTACCCCTCTTTTCTTGCAAAAAAAACTTTCACCGTCAATAACCCTTGGGTACAAATTTAGAATACGATAAATGTTTTTTTTCAAAGTGACCATCTTTAAGAGGTCTTCAGTTTGAAAAAGAATTCACCAACGTCTCAACTCGTAGTCGGGAATTATGGTCAGTCAAAGTTTATTTGTTAAAAAAGTTTTGACCAACCATAACTACCGGCTACGAGTTCAAAATGCGGTGATTTTTTTTTCAAATTCAAGGCCCTGACGAGATAATTGGTTTGAAAAAAAATTACCGCTTTCTAAACTCGTAACGGATAATTATTGTCGGTCAAAGTTTTATTGTGAAAAACGAGGGGTACACCTTAGAAAACGAAAAAGTTCAGGGATACACGAGAGAATATCCCTAAAAAATTAAAAACTAATCTGACTAGTGAGTACGTAAGCGATTGTAACAGGTCTCGGAGCCATGCCTTTAAGGGTGAACGGGCTAGACAAGAATTGCGATGATATTTGACTAAAAGCCCGCCGAAAGTACAAGTCAATGGGGGTTGTTTAAACAAGATGCCTATCTAACTTAGAAAAGATTTGAAGTACTTTGTCAGATTGAAGATTTGTGATCAAAACTTGATTGTTTTTATTGAGCTTTCTTCTAAACTTGCATTAGAGATGATCACGGATCGGGCCCATACAGGCTTGGGTTGTGGACTTGTGGTAGACCAAAAAAACATCATATTTATAGGACTGGGCTAGATGTATTAATTAGCCTATTTTGTGAGCCCAGACCCAACCCAAATGGGCAAGATAATAAGGCTCAAATGGGCTTTTACTCCCCAACATTTACGACTTTTAAGGTGAGTTAAAAATAGCTACATATCGTCTACTAGTAGCTTAAATACATGCTTAGATAAAATTAATATAATTGGTAAAAACAAAAAAGATATGATGAACCGCATATAAATTGCTTGATAAAAAAGATAGAGAAAAACAAATATAACGATTTTAGAATACTTAATCATATGCTCTTAGATTACAATCAATATTAAGACATCGCTCTTTAACTTTTAATAAATTACATGTTTTTTACGTATTTTTCTTTTGTAAATTTTATTTTTATTTTTATATATAAAACTTAAAAAAATCAATAACTCTCCTATAGGACCGTCTTATAGCATAGGACGGGCTCAATAGAAAAACACAGCCGAAAATTAAAGTATACTACATGTGCATATCATTAACCAACTCCTCAATCCTCAACTCTTCACCTTCACTACACGCCTTCACTACGACACCACCAACTCCTAAGTCCTCAAAATTAAAGTATACTACATGGGTTATTCCTCACCGCTTCTCCACGTTCTCATCCCCACCACCACCAGTTCACCACCATCTTCTCTACCACCTTCGTCATTTTCGTCCCTATCACTTCGTCCCTCTCTCCCTCTCCGGTAATCAATTCAAACGAAAAGATGAAGTCCGTAGACGATAATAGCCAATTTGCCAAATCACCCCCAAGTAAGTCAGGAAAATGATCTTCAAAGTACAATGTTTTAAAACAAAAATTCAATACTTCTAAAATTTAGTTATTGGTTATAATTTTGAATACTCATAGGTATATATTGTAAACTTTGAGTTTTGAGTTCAAGTTTTTAACTTACATCATGATGTTTTCATGTTAAAAGTCAAGTTATAGAATTAAAGTGCTGAGTTTTATGTTAACTTTAAGATGACAGGTATTCCAAAGTTTCCAACGTAAAATAGTGAGTTTTCAATCTAAAACTTAAAAGAAATAAACTTAAAAAATGTCTTTTTTTAATGTTATTATCCCACTGTTTTAACTTAAATATGTCTTGATTTACCATATAAAATTCAAAGTCGATAGAACAATAAGTTATCTCGTTAAAAACAGACGGTGGTGTCATATAAAAGATAGATTAATGAATTAGTGGCTGTGGAACAATAAGTATGGACAGACTATGATTATAGTTAGTTATAGTCTGTTAGTAGCTAAGTCAAGTTAGTTATAAGCTGATGTCAGCATTAGTTAAGTCAGTTTATTGTTAGTATATATATCAGTCATAACATCACATGTAAGATACAAGTTAATGAGTAATAATTCAAGTTAATTCTCTCATCATCATATTCTCTGAATCATGAGTTCATATGGTATCAAGAAAGTGTTTTGATCCTGGTGATTACTGAAGTTCTTGACGGAAAATCAAGAAACTAAAATTTTTCGCTTCCGCAGATAATCATCTACTCGATTAGTTTGTTAGTTCATCTTCATAACTTCTTCACTTCTTTATCCTTTCATCATCAAAATCTTCATCATTTTCATCATTGAATCTTCATCTTCTTCTTTTTTCCAATCAAATTTTTCAACATCATAAACACAATGCCTGAAAATACTTCTCAAAATAATTCCAGTTATGATTACTTTGCGGATCCCTTGTTTCTTTCCACATCAGATCAGCCTAATGCTACTTTTGCATCCTTTCTATTTGATGGTCACAATTTCTTGTGATGGAACCAGGAGATTTTCATGTCTCTCACATCGAAGAACAAAGATGGGTTTCTGGATGGTACCTATACCAAACCACCTGTAACTGACAAGAAGTATAAGCAGTGGTTTCGTTCAGATTTAGTGGTTATAAAGTGGATTCTTAATTCACTTGATAAGTCTCTCAGGGAGAATCTGAAGTTTGTTAAGTCTGCAGAACAATTGTGGGCAGAGTTGATTGAAAGATATGGAACTGCAAACGCCATTGAAATCTATCAACTCAAACAAGATTTGAGTGCTGTAAGTCAAGACAATTTGTCTCTTGTTGATTATTACAGCAAGATGAAGTTGCTCTGGGAGACATTGGACAGTGTGGATCCTGTTCCCACTTGTACCTGTGGAAAACTTGATCTTTGCACTTGTAATTTGCTCAAGAAGGTTCTTACAAGAGAAAATATTGGGAAGTTAATTCAGTTTCTTATGGGGTTAAACAAGAGTTATGACACAGTTAGGACTCAAATCTTGTCTATGAAGCGATTGCCTCCTATGAACAAGGTTTTAGGGCTTTTACAGAAGATTGAACGCCAGAAGCAAATCACTGATGGAGTAGAGGTTTTGGCAGAAATGACAGCTTATGCTGTTGTTGCTTATTAAGATAATCAAAGGAATGGTTTCAAGAAAGCAAAAGGTTACTTCTCAATCCACTGGGGTTTCTAAGTTCTGTGATCATTGCAATGTCAAGACTCATAACAATAGTGAATGTTTCTGGCTTCACAAGTGTCCTCATTGTGGAAAGCATGGTCATAAACCGGATAACTGTTACAATGTCAAGGGCTTTCCTAATGATAGGACTAATAAGGGAAAAGGAAGGGGTGGTTATGCAAACAAATCCAACACTCAGAGATTTGGTTCTAAGCAAGCTGCCAATAATGTTGATGTCATGGAGTTGGAACCACCTTTTGATACTGATGATCAGCTAGCTGGACTTCAGAATGTGTCTTCTGCAATTAATCCCAGCATGATAGATGGTCTTGTTTCTTCTGTGGTAGATCAAGTAATGAAAAGGATGGCTGATGATAGATCTCAAATTTCTCATTCTAACTTTGCAGATATGGTTTCTAATCTTTCTCAAGCTTATTCTGCTGATTCTATAGAGCATTTTCATGATTGGATAGTTGATACGGGTGCATCTGATCATATGACATTTAATATAAATTTGTTACATGATTTAATTTTACTATCTAGACCTATATTTGTTGGCTTGCCTGATGGTACTTTTAAGAAAGTTGATAGGATGGGTAAAGTGCAATTGACTGATAGCATTGTTCTGCATAATGTGTTTCATGTTCCAGGGTTTAAACAAAATTTGTTGTCTGTTCCAAAATTGATTGATTCTGCCAAGATTTATGCTGTGTTTTATCCAACACATTGTGTTTTTCAGGACATTTCCAGTAACAGTGTTATAGGCTCAGGCAAAAGAATTGGGGATCTATATAGATTTCAGTCATTTGATATTGCTGGATTAGTTGATAAGGCACTAGTTGCTATACAGCAGAGATTGCATAATAAAACCAATGTAGTTAATTCCTTTAGCAATACAGTTTCTAATTCTTGTAATAATACTCATGCACACTTGTTACATGCCAGATTAGGGCATCTTGCATTTGATAGATTGAAGTATGTACACAACTTGTCTGGATCAATAAAATCAAATGTATTCTGTGAAACCTGTGTGCTTGCAAAACATCACAAATCTCCTTTTCTTAGAAGTTCATCTAAGGCATCTACCTTGTTTGAGTTGTTGCACTTAGATGTATGAGGTCCATACAAAATACCTGCATTATCTGGAGCCAAGTATTTCTTGACACTACTTGATGATTTTTCAAGGAATACTTGGACCATTTTATTTCAAACTAAAGATCAAGTACCTGGTTTGCTTCAAAATTTCTTTGCATATACTCAAAACCAGTTTGATAAGTCTGTTAAAGTTTTTAGAAGTGATAATGGGGCAGAGTTTGTTCAAGATCTTTGTAATGATATGTTTAAAGAGAAGGGAATAGCTCATCAAACAAGTATAGTAGGTAGACCACAACAGAATGGCCGTGTAGAGAGGAAATATAGACATCTTTTGGATACAACTAGGGCTCTTAGGTTGTATGCAGGTCTTCCTATTAAGTTTTGGGGTGATTGCTTGTTAACTGCAACTTACCTAATCAATTTGATGCCTTCACCAGTCATAGATATGAAGACCCCTTATGAAATTATTTTTAATAAACTGCCAGACCTAAGCATGCTAAGGTTTTTTGGTTGTGTTGCTTATGCAACTATGCCACCAGCCTTTAAAGATAAGTTTGGTAATAGGGCCAGGAAATGTATATTCCTTGGATATCCTCATAATGTCAAGGGTTACAGACATTATGATCTGCAAACCCATAAAGTATTTCTCAGCAGAGATGTCATGTTTAAGGAGTATATTTTTCCATACAAAAATCATTCTAGTCAGCAAGATGGATGTGGTTCAATGGTGAACCCTGCTGATAAGACGATATTTTACGTGTTTTTGACCCATATTTTATCTCTTATTCTATTAATTAATAACTTGAGTTAGCTTTATCGACTCATTTTTGTGGTAAATCATACATTAGTCGATTAGTTTTAAATAAAGTTATTTCATGTTATTTCTTGAGATCTTGGTACTACTCCTACTTATTTTGTCGTATAGGTACGGAGATACTTAATAACAAGTGATAAAGTGAATTAAGACGGGTCAACTAGCCAAAGAAACGAGAAGTGAAACTAAAGTCAACCATTTGTCAACTAATGGGAAGATATAATTTGGGCCGCCTATTTCTAGCACTTCCTTTGATGTTTACGTGTATTGGGCTGTGTCATTAGGCGTTACCTTGTTCTCATTATCTAATTTGTTGAGTCTACATTTTCTAAGAAGGTGCTGGAAACGGATGGGACCAAAGGACAAAACAAAAAGATGACTCACTTTTGTTGGGTTGGACAACTTTGGGACAACAGGCAGTAGGGTGAAAAACAAAAAGCAAAAGCCTTGGAATTAAGGGTTCTCAATTGGGGGATTCTCGGGCGGAGAAGACGAGAAAGACGGGAGAGCCCCATTTTTTCGATTTAGTTTTAGAGTTTTAGTCTTATTTTTCTCCAAAAATACTCTCTAAAATTAGTATAGGAATAGATTAATTAGTGCCAAGATTTGATCTTTTGGGTTTTGTAAGAATAATTCTACCTCATTTATGCACTTTCCTTTCCATTGTTGGTATAAATTTCTTCCCTCTTTCATTATTTGTTCTTGTTTTATCATTTATTGATTTCATAGATCTAATGTTTAATTTAATTAAAGTTTTAATCTTTACTCTCTTGTTATGTTTAGTGTTATTATTATTTGTTTAATTTGGTCTAGTTTAGTTTAGTTTACTAAAGTTTTAGTCTTTATTGCTCTTACCATGTTTAGTGTTAATTTATTTATGTTTAGTCATTAGATTAGTTAAAGTTTCAATCTTTATCACTTTACTTTGTTTAATTTTATGTTTAGAATAATTATAAATGTGTTTAATGTTAGTTTAGTAATGATTAGTGAGTAATTTTCTCACTAGGGTTCGATTAGTCCCAAACATGTGTTGTTTACATGACTAAATTCCAATTTTGATTAGTTGTTGGGTAATTGGTTTGGGTTAATTAAAGGATTTGACTTGTAATGTTTTATTTGGGATTGTTGTTGACTTTTGACCCTTGACCGTCAACGGGAGTTGGCTAGGTTGGGAGTCGGCTCACCTCACTTAAACTAGTTGCCAACTCGAGTTGAACCCGGGAGGGAGAACTTGAGGAGGGTGCCTTTAATTTTCGGTTTGAAATCGACCCTTGGGAGAGGGAGTGGGATGACCGGGAATCTATCGTAGTCTTAATGACCTTGACCAATATTTGAGTTGGGGAAATCGAGTCATGAGCCCGGGAGGGAGTTGAGTCGATACTACTAGTGTCCTATTATGAGCCCGGGAGGGAGTTAATAGGCGAATTAGAGGCGTTTTCCCCTTGACTATTACCCTAACGATTAATTAACGGGATTTATGATGGTAGATGAGCATGTTAGTGGATAAATCGGACCCTAGGCTTTTCTTATTGCTTAAATATTTATTTCATTACTTGTTTATTTAATTTAGTAGTCTTAATTAGTTTAATTTAGTTAATTAGTTTAATATTAATCAATTTCATCATTCACGTAGCTAACTTATAGTCTAAGACAAAACTAATACTCAAACTTGATCTCCTTGTGGTTCGACCTCGACTACCCTACTACATTAGTTGAGAATTTGTTTGATCGGGTACGACGACCTCTACCCGCTTATCAAAATGGCGCCGTTGCCGGGGAGATTAACGGATTGATATTAGTTGAGTTTTAGATTTGTTAGGCTACGTATTTGTTACTTGAAACTTGTTGCATGTTACTTAAGTGTTGCATTACTTGTTTTCTTGTGACTTGTCTCTTATTTGTCACTTCTTTGAGCTCACATGGCAATGTCTTGCATACGCGATCATTGTAGACCAAACCTTACTCATATTAACCGACCTATTAATATTGGGGTGGTGGAAGTTGATTATGAGTTTGATATAGGTGTTATTGAGTTGATTCGGCAAGATGTCTTTTGTGGTTTAGATAGTGATGAAGCAATTGACCATTTAGAGACTTTTGAGGCAAATTGTGACCTTGTTAAGAAGGAGGGATTATCGGACCAAACCATTAAACTCTTACTTTTTCCCTTTAGTCTTAAGGGTGAAGCTAAGAGATGGTTACGCTCACACCCTTCTAGCACCTTTTGCACTTGGGATGACTTAGCTCAAGCCTTTTTAAACAAGTTTTACCCTCCCTCTAAAACCGCCTTTAGGAAACGTGAAATTTTTAATTTTCAACAAGGTGAGTTTGAGACTTTGAGTGAGACTTGGGATAGGTTTAAGGGTTTGTTGAGAGCTTGTCCCCACCATGGTATTTCACCTTGCCAATTCATGCTTATTTTCTTTGATAATTTGCTTCCTTCTCTTAAAAACTTTGTGACTATATCATCCGGAGTTGGGGCATTTGATAAGTTAAGTGTTGATAAGGCTAAGGATTTAATTGAGAACATGGCTCGTGTTGATGAGGATCAGAATTCTATTTGGGCTACATTTAAGAGAGGACCACGAAGTAGTGTTAAACGTAATGATTATTCTTTGTTTGATGCTATAAGTGGAAATGTGGACTTCTCTTCTCCTATGGATATGCCTTATGTTCATGATCACCATGTTCCTCCTTCCCCCATGGATGTGGAATCTATGCATGAGTTAACATTGTCTTATGAATCTTGTGGTGATGACCCTAATGCTTACCTTTCTTATGTATCTCCACCACTTGTGAATTTGAATGTGATGAATGATGTTGATGATGATATGCATGCCTTTGAACCTTCTTGTGAACCATCTAACCCTTTTCCAAGAGAGCTTTCACACCCCTTATTCCAATCTACACCGTACTTAGTGAATGTTGTTGATGATTGTGAGTTGGAGAGGGTGAAATTTGATGATGACGATTGGTTGAATGAGCCAAATAATGTTCTTAGTGAAAGTTTTGAGGAATTAGGTTTGTGTGAGTTTGAGAGAGTATCTTTTGAGGTGGACTATGAGGTAGTGGAGAAGGAGTTGATTAAAGAATGTGTTGAGGAGCCTATTTTGGAGAAATTTGATGTTTTCCTCCTTGTTGATGATAAATTCCTTGAACCCATTGATTCTTTAGACCTCATTTCTCTTACCCCTTTGCTTGAGATCATGATTGTTGATGAGGAGTATGAAGCTCCTATATTTGATAAAGCTTACATGGGTGAATTGTTTGAAACCTCTCTTCTTGATAAATTTAATGAATATGATGTGTCATTTAATCTCTTTGAGGATCATGTGTTTGAAAAAGTTGAGAAAGTAAGAGTGAGGGACAAAGTGACTAATCGAGTCTCCTATGTTGTTGAATGTCCCTTAGTTGTTGGTTTTGATCATTCTCCTCCAATGAAGGAGGAAATATTTTATGTAGTTGAGTTTGAAAATGTTGAGGAGAATGATCAAAACCAAGAAATTTGGAAAGATTTGAGCTTCTTTAACAAGATAAAGGCAATGAGTGGCCTTGACCATAGATTGTGGGATCCCGGCTAGTTAATGGATCCACTTGTAGTTTTGGCGGTTTCCTTAAAACCGCGTTTCTTGGGAGGCAACCCAAGCTTTTTAAGCATTCTTTTTCTTTTTGATAATTTTTCTAAAAACCCAAAAACATGTATTTTATTTCCGAATTTCCTCCACACATTTATTTCCATTGGAAATTATGTAAATAAATAAGTGTGGGGAGGAAATTCTATTATTTAAAAATACAAAAACATGTCTTTTATTTTTCTTATTTCTTCTCTACATTGCGTTCCATCGAGGACGATGTAAATTTTAAGTGTGGGGAGGAAAATATCCACCTTGTGTATATTTGTATATACTTGTTAATTTGGAAAAAAAATTAAAAATACCTAAAAATTGAAAAATTTCGAAAATTTCAAAATTTTTGCATTGTTTATATTATATATATTGCATTTGTCCTAACCATTTTGATAGGCAACACATGAATCATCGGAGAAGACGCTTGGTAAAATTCTTCCAATTCTCTCTCCTTTATCCTTCCTTTTCTTTTTGTATATATAAGCATGGAGGAGGACGGGATATGTGATGTGGGTGTTCCTTTTGGGAACCGTTTTGGATATGCGTGTGTTGTTGGTGTGTTGTTAGGACTAGAACATGTATGCATTTAGATTAGACATGTATATATGTGTTCACTCTTGCATTCACATAGTTTGTTCATATGTTTAGTTGCATTTCATACACGTTGCATCTCGTATGTAAATAGTTGCATAGATGGACTAAATGTGGAGGGTATATGTCGTCAATGATGATAATTGTTTTGCCCGTGTCATTTCCCTCTTGATAGCTCGTGCCTTTTGATGACACATGTTAGGGTTTTTGCTTGCAAAAACCCGGAAGTCTAGCTTAACAACCAAGTTGCGACCACCTTGTGAGACCGTATTTGGCCCGAGACTTGACCTAGGTCCGATATAGCTACTAAAATGTGAGGATAGAGCCTCCTTATGGCCGGTCCATCAAACCGGTTCCGTTTAGGTTATGAGAGTAGTTCTCCTTACGTGGTATGTCATGTTAAAACGCACAAGTATGGTGCTCATTCCTTACCGTAGAAGTGTCGGTGTGCATATTGAGACATATTTGTTCAAATAAAGTAACCTCACAATAGCCAAATAAGCTTTTGTTATGCCCTTGAGTCAATCATTCCCTTTTGTTAACCCATTTTGAGCCTAAGCCTTATCGTTTCTATTGCCAACAAATTATCTACATCCCATAAACAACTCACCTTGGTTGAGTAGTTCGTCATTGTGGTTCTTTTGTGGAGTATATTTGGGTTGAAATTTTGACTCTCCTTGAGGTGTATGATCTTAATGCCACATGAGTGAAATGCAACTTTGGCTACTTTTGTCTAATAAGAGGTGAACAAGTCGTGAAAAAAAATGCAAGGAAGAAATTCAAATAGAAAAAGAAAAAAAATGCAAGAAAGAAAATCAAAGAGAAAAGAAAAAAAATGAAGAAGAAAAACAAATAGAAAAAGAGAAAAAATGAAAAAGCAAAAAGAAAAGAATGCATATTTTTGTCTCAAATAAAGGGTTGGTAATTTGCAAAATTGAGTTTGTTTTGAAGAAGAATTGAATGCTTTTTGAAAATGGCAATCTTGCCATATTTTGTGGAGGAATTCATTTGCATTGGTTGAGTTTAATGAATTGGTTAGATGTGGCGACTACTCGATCCGATAGCCTCACATGTCATAAAAAGGTGCTTGCACCGATCCCTTTTCACCTAACCCAAGCCCCATTACAACCCGGTTGTCTCTCTTGTATGTGCATCATTTAACATTTCTCTTGCGGATATTGGATATAGTACCATATTAGATTGCGGGCATGCTTCGCAAGTCGAGTTAGGAGAGTGATTTTGGTTACTTTTTGTCACAAAAATCACCCCATTCTTTCATTTGAGTGACTAGTGAAACCCGTGAGAGTCGGGCTTTGGTCTCCTTTTGGTCAAAGGTTTGATATGGAGTCGAATCTTGTGTGTGTCGTGTCATTCTTGGGAGTATAGCGAAGTACTTCCCCTTTCCCGCCTAGAATTTGTTTCTTAGGCACTCCGTGTCGTCAATGTTGGCTACTTGAGCTAGAGCTAGGGGATAGACACCTTGGTAAGACTTTGAGACGACATCCTCCATTAAAGACTCTCTTTGTTCGGTTTTTGAAAGCAAAACGGCCGCTTGGATGAGGAAAGCGGTTTGACTTTTTGTGATGCATCTTACATGTTGATTTATGCTTAAATGTTAGATGTGTCAAAAATTTTCCGCAAGCCCCCACTTGCCTTGCAAGGGAGCACATACCTCATTGTGTTTCGTTGTGAGTTGAAGGGACGGAGGAGGCCCGTTAATTGCCTTTTATCGGATATTAATAGCCTAGATAGTCGTTTATATTAAGGGTCTTAGTTTATTTAATGAGCTTACTCGAGGACGAGTAAGAGATAAGTGTGGGGAGATTTGATAAGACGATATTTTACGTGTTTTTGACCCATATTTTATCTCTTATTCTATTAATTAATAACTTGAGTTAGCTTTATCGACTCATTTTTGTGGTAAATCATACATTAGTCGATTAGTTTTAAATAAAGTTATTTCATGTTATTTCTTGAGATCTTGGTACTACTCCTACTTATTTTGTCGTATAGGTACGGAGATACTTAATAACAAGTGATAAAGTGAATTAAGACGGGTCAACTAGCCAAAGAAACGAGAAGTGAAACTAAAGTCAACCATTTGTCAACTAATGGGAAGATATAATTTGGGCCGCCTATTTCTAGCACTTCCTTTGATGTTTACGTGTATTGGGCTGTGTCATTAGGCGTTACCTTGTTCTCATTATCTAATTTGTTGAGTCTACATTTTCTAAGAAGGTGCTGGAAACGGATGGGACCAAAGGACAAAACAAAAAGATGACTCACTTTTGTTGGGTTGGACAACTTTGGGACAACAGCGATAGGGTGAAAAACAAAAAGCAAAAGCCTTGGAATTAAGGGTTCTCAATTGGGGGATTAAGGCGAGAGAAGACGAGAAAGACGGGAGAGCCCCCATTTTTTCAGATTTAGTTTTAGAGTTTTAGTCTTATTTTTCTCCAAAAATACTCTCTAAAATTAGTATAGGAATAGATTAATTAGTGCCAAGATTTGATCTTTTGGGTTTTGTAAGAATAATTCTACCTCATTTATGCACTTTCCTTTCCATTGTTGGTATAAATTTCTTCCCTCTTTCATTATTTGTTCTTGTTTTATCATTTATTGATTTCATAGATCTAATGTTTAATTTAATTAAAGTTTTAATCTTTACTCTCTTGTTATGTTTAGTGTTATTATTATTTGTTTAATTTGGTCTAGTTTAGTTTAGTTTACTAAAGTTTTAGTCTTTATTGCTCTTACCATGTTTAGTGTTAATTTATTTATGTTTAGTCATTAGATTAGTTAAAGTTTCAATCTTTATCACTTTACTTTGTTTAATTTTATGTTTAGAATAATTATAAATGTGTTTAATGTTAGTTTAGTAATGATTAGTGAGTAATTTTCTCACTAGGGTTCGATTAGTCCCAAACATGTGTTGTTTACATGACTAAATTCCAATTTTGATTAGTTGTTGGGTAATTGGTTTGGGTTAATTAAAGGATTTGACTTGTAATGTTTTATTTGGGATTGTTGTTGACTTTTGACCCTTGACCGTCAATGGGAGTTGGCTAGGTTGGGAGTCGGCTCACCTCACTTAAACTAGTTGCCAACTCGAGTTGAACCCGGGAGGGAGAACTTGAGGAGGGTGCCTTTAATTTTCGGTTTGAAATCGACCCTTGGGAGAGGGAGTGGGATGACCGGGAATCTATCGTAGTCTTAATGACCTTGACCAATATTTGAGTTGGGGAAATCGAGTCATGAGCCCGGGAGGGAGTTGAGTCGATACTACTAGTGTCCTATTATGAGCCCGGGAGGGAGTTAATAGGCGAATTAGAGGCGTTTTCCCCTTGACTATTACCCTAACGATTAATTAACGGGATTTATGATGGTAGATGAGCATGTTAGTGGATAAATCGGACCCTAGGCTTTTCTTATTGCTTAAATATTTATTTCATTACTTGTTTATTTAATTTAGTAGTCTTAATTAGTTTAATTTAGTTAATTAGTTTAATATTAATCAATTTCATCATTCACGTAGCTAACTTATAGTCTAAGACAAAACTAATACTCAAACTTGATCTCCTTGTGGTTCGACCTCGACTACCCTACTACATTAGTTGAGAATTTGTTTGATCGGGTACGACGACCTCTACCCGCTTATCACCTGCAGATTCAACTGTAATACTACCAGTTCAGACTGGTTCTGGTTCTGCAGATGATGATGGTAATACTGTTACCTTAGACATAAGTATCCCTAGTGTTATTCCTAATAATAACAGCAACAATACAGATATTGGAGCTACTGTTGTTAACACAGACCAGAGAGAGATTTCCTAAACTTCTTCTCCTATGGTCAGCCAGGATACTCTTCATGTTATAAAGTCAACAAGGCCAAGACAAGTGTCCTCTTGGCTCAAAGATTTTCAGTGTAACAGAAGCTACCAGTACAGCATTCTGCATCATCTATTTCTCAATCATTTCATGCTTCTATTCTTAAGGATTTAGATGAGTTTGATGCCTCATATATAGCATCTATGGCCCCAGTTTCTGAGGAATATGAACCCTATAATTATAAGGAGGCCAAGAATGACATCAGATGGGTTGAGGCTATGAATAAAGAAATTCGGGCTTTGGAAGAAAATCAGACATGGGACATAGTTCAATTGCCATCTGATAAGAAGCCTATTGGTTCAAAATGGGTGTATAAGATAAAGTATAAGGCTGATGGGACAGTAGAGAGGTTTAAAGCTACGCTTGTGGCAAAAGGATTTACACAAGTGAAGGATAAGGACTATACTCACACTTTCTCCCCTGTGGCAAAATTTACAACTGTGAGATTATTACTTGCTTTAGCAACTGCAAAAGGAATGGGCTATGCATCAGCTAGACATTAATAATGCCTTCTTACATGGCTTTTTAGATGAAGATATTTATATGAAAGCACCTGAGGGTTATCAAGTGCCTCCTAGTCATTTTTGCAAGTTAAAAAGATCACTTTATGGCTTGAAATCGGCCTCTAGACATTGGAACAAGGAGTTGACTAAGTATTTGCACATTATAGGGTTTGAACAGTCTAAGCATGATTACTCTTTGTTGACCAGATTGGATGTCCATACAAATCATTGTACTGCTGCTCTTATCTATGTTGATGATGTTCTTCTTAGGCCCTGTTCTTTACGCTTAATTTCACTCATTTCGATTCATTCATTCGGCTCTATTGATTCGATTCATTTCGATTCATTCATTTCGGCTCTATTCATTCAGCTCGATTCGATTCGGCTCATTCGGCTCCATTCGATTCATTTCATTTCGGCTCCATTCGATTCATCGATTCGATTCACTCTACTAAATTCAAGCCATTTCAATTTTGCACATGTTAAACACAATAGTTTTTATTAATATTTTTAATATTATTTATTTATTTATTTATTATTATAATTATTATTATTTTATTAGTATTATTATTATTTTATTGTTATTATTATTATTATTATTATTATTATTATTATTATTATTAATTAATTAATTAATGATCCTCATTATTGTTATCATTTTGAATATTATAGTTATTAAAATCAATAATATTCATATTAATAAAATTAAAAATATTACTAATATTATTATTAATATGAATATGAATATGAATATTAATTATTAATAATATGATTAATAACATTGTTAATTTTAATATTACTATTATTAATACCTAATTGTTTTTTCATATACGAACTTTAGTCTTTCATATACACTTTTTCATAAACGTTTTAGTTTGTACCATTTTCACCTAAAACTGAACCAAATGCTCTTGAATCAATATTTTTCCTTAAAACTTAATTTAATTGCTCAAATGATTTAAAACTTACAAGATGGATTCTAATTTATCAAATAATAAATTAATTTACTTGTTTATCAATTATTAATATTATTTGTTGAGTTTTAATTAATCAATCAAATTTTATTTGTTGGTTAAAGATGAAATTAGGGCCGCCTGTCGATTTTTATTTATCTAATTAATAAAATTAGGATTGTTGTTGCTTCGTGGTGGCTACCTAATCACCCAAATCAGGATGATATATGGCTAGACTTTGAAGAACATTCTAGCAAATTGGTGCTCTATTATTTCACCTAATAAAATTGATGGTGTACTGTGGTTTATGGTGGCTACCTAGTTAATCACTCAAATTAGTATAATTACTAGTATTAATCTTAATTTAGTAATGTTCTTCTTCTTCTTCTTCTTCTTCTTCTTATAGTAGTAGTAGTAGTAGTAGTAGTAGTAGTAGTAGTAGTAGTAGTAGTAGTAGTAGTAGTAGTAGTAGTAATAATAATAATAATAATAATAGTCTGCGTTTTTATAAAAAAAACAAATAGTAGTAGTAGTAGTAGTAGTAATAATAGTAGTAATAATAATAGTAGTAATAATAATAATAACAATAATAATAATAATAATAATAATAATAATAATAATAATAATAATAATAATAATAATAATAATAATAATAATAATAATAAACTATTAATTATTAATTATTAATTATTATTATTATTATTATTATTATTATTATTATTATTATTATTATTATTATATTTAGTATTAGTATTAATATTAATAATAATATTAATATTACTTGATTCAATGCGGCTCAATCATTTCGGTTCACTTCTATTCTATTCGATTCGATTCACTCGGCTCCATTCGATTCATCCAGCTCGATTCAGATTCAGCTCAGCTCCATTTCATTCATTCATTCGATTCGATTCGATTCGATTCAAAGCTTCATTCGATTCGATTCGATTCATTTAGCTCTAAAACGCCAGAAAGAACAGAGCCTTACTAGAACATCGGAAACTATTATCAATCAAGTAAAAGAAGGCTTACATTCAACATTTACTATTAAGGATCTAGGCAACATCAGATATTTTCTAGGGTTAGAAATATCAAGGAATAAGACAGGGTTGTTGATAAACCAGATAAAGTATATCTTGGATATTCTTAAATATTTACAAATAGAGAACTGTACGGCAATTCAGTTCCCAATGCAGAGGGTTTTAAAGTTGTCTATTGATACAGGTGAGATACTGGAGCAGCCAGATCAGTACAGAAGACTGGTGGGAAGATTACTCTATTTGAAGATGTCAAGACCTGATATTTCATATGTTGTAGAGCATTTAAGCCAATTTCTTAGTCAGCCTAGATCACCTCACATGGCAGCAACATTACATGTAGTCAAATACCTCAAAACAACTATCAACACAGGCTTGTTCTACAGTTCAACATCATTTTTTGCCCTCACTGCATACAGTGATGTAGACTGGGGGCAATGTGCCTTCAGTTGCAAGTCATTAAGTGGGTATTATGTATTCTTTGGCAATGCTCTTGTGTCATGGAAAATGAAAAAGCAACCTACTGTGAGCAAAAGCTCAGCTGAATCGGAATATAGGTCAATGTCATACACTACTTCTGAGCTGGTCTGGTTGGACAAGGTTCTTGCTGATTTAAAAATACAAGTACCAAAGCCTATACCTCTAATGTGTGACAACAAAGCTGCTCAACACATTGCTCTCAATCCAGTTTTTCATGAGAGGACCAAACTCTTGTGCATTGATTGTCATTTCGTTAGGGATAAGCAACAAGAAGGGTTTTTAAAGACACAACATGTGCACTCCAAACTTCAGTTAGCTGATTTGATGACCAAGCCTTTGGGAGCATATCAGCACAAGTTCTTTTCTCTCAAGCTAGGCCTTAAATACTCAGACAGTCCAGCTTGAAGGGGGGCTATGGACAGACTATGATTATAGTTAGTTATAGTCTATTAGTAGCTGAGTCAAGTTAGTTATAAGCTGATGTCAGCATTAGTTAAGTCGGTTTATTGTTAATATATATATCAGTCATAACATCACATGTAAGATACAAGTTAATGAGTAATAATTCAAGTTAATTCTCTCATCATCATATTCTCTGAATCATGAGTTCATAATAAGTAACTTGAGTAATGAAGAAATTAATAGTTTATGAATGTGAAATGTTAAATTTTTTATGTTCACTTTATTTTTGGTTGAAAATAGATAAAGGAGAGAAAAATAGGTAGAAAATGATGGCCGGAAGTAGTGTCTTGAGTCTTTAGAGTCGGTTGTTTGATTGAATCTATACAATATAATTAAAAGGATAATGTGACATGGCAATTAAATGTGAGATGGCAAATTAAATGTGACATGACAATATTAAAATCCACATATTATCAATCTATACAATATAGTTTAAACGACTTTATAAAACATTGAATTTTATTCCATGAGCCATTTTTACAATTAATTTTTATTTTGTATTTGATTATATTATATTTGCTTAGTGACAAATTACAATACTATATTGACGTCTTGACGAATAATTTTTACTAAAAAAAACGCACATTGAATGATAATTGAGTTAGTGCCCCACCCAAAAAAAAGTAAAAGCCTATTTTGGGACGTGTATATCAATTATAAATAATTTTCTATAATAAAAAAACAATACCACATGAACACCGAAACTTTGACTATTTCTAATATAACACTGTTTATTTTGAATGAGACCATTACAAGTAACTAAATTATCCTACAAAGTAATATTTACAAATTTTTGGGATCAATGTAAAAATAGTTTAAGTATTTGTGACTTAAAAATTGAGAAAATATTGCGGTCATACAAAAGAACGGTCTCACAAAAAAGATTATCTTTATGTACAATTTAGAACATAATCAACACAAATATTTATTATAATATTTATGTCATAATAATGAAAAAAAATGATGCTCAAAAGTCATGAAATTTGCTCCATATTTATGCATATATTAAATTTGATAATAATAACCAAGTGGTGTTAGTCTAGTGGTAGCCTGGTTAAACCTTGAAACTTGCAGAAATACAGGAGTTGAGAGGTCCCGGGTTCGACTACCTGCTGGGCCGATGATCACTTGGCCACTGCAGCCCCCGAAGGGGGTGGCTTACATGGTCCATGTGGTGGTGCGGGAATGCATGGGCCCGGGGGGGATTCAACCCTCTCGTCAAAAAAAAAATAAAAAAAAAATAAATTTGATAATAATGAAAAAGGATGTTCAAAAGTCATAAAAAAATATCCTCAATTTTTTATATATTTTTTATGGATGACAAAATTTGTGAGATAAAAAAAAATCTAAAACATTAAATACAAATAGCATAACAAACATTAAAATTTGGCCTTTTTAATTTCTAGAAAAAGTAAAAAAACAGTTAAAAATCAAATAAAATTTATACTAATTTTTAAATTTCTACTTTATTGTTAGAATATTCTAAGCAACATATAAATATCACATATTCTAAATTTACGCCGTTTATAAAATAATAAAGAATTTGTGAAGATTAAGGTCAAATAATAAAATACTTAACATTAAACATTGACCTTTTAATTTTTTTCAAACTAGAATAGGTTAAACGACAAATAAAAATTTACATCACTCTAATTTTAAACTGTTTATATGTGCAGTTCCCTCTTAAATCTTATTGCAATAAACTTCCTCAATTTCATTAATTGGATATATATACAAATCTATGAATAAAAAACAAGGCAAAATATCTACCATGTTTTAGTTTCGTAAGATAACTCCTAAACAATTCTCATGCAATGTGGATTTTGTAAAAAAAAAAATTAAAGGAAATCTTTTACATTTAGTTTCTCCTTACTCTATATTTATGTCTATATTAAATTTGCTAATAATGAAAAAGAATGTTCAAAAGTCTTAAAACTTTGATACATATTTATGTTAAATTTGATAATAATAATAAAAAAAGACGCCATAAGTCATAAAACGCATCCTCATTTGGTTATAAATGTTTGATGGAAGACAACATTTGTGAGTCAAAATAAGCCAATATCTTTTGGCCCCCACTGCCAAAAGAATTGTAAATATGTGTCAATAATCTTTCTTATCATTTTATCAGCATCAAGGTAAATGTATTAAAGTTTTTAATTAATAATTTATTTATTTATTTTAAGTTTCATTGGTTATGAAGTATTCTTCACATTTTTAACCTTCTCATATATGTTGTTTTGCTCCATTTAGGAGCTATCAAGATTTGTGGAGCTGTGATATTCAAAGGTAAATACACTTACATCTTTATGATTCAATGCCCTACTTTTTTCATTATTTACGGGAAAACTTAAATTAATAACGATAAGGTTAATATTACATAAATCAAATTCCAACATTTTGTTTGTTATTAATCACTCAGTGGTTTTTGTTTATGTTTATGTAGAGATATTTTATTAGAGAAAGAAGACTATTTGAAGAAAAAAATACTAGAACTGCATAAATAAATGATCCCTCCATTTCACTCAATATCAATACTATATATATTAAATCCAGAAACCAAGGGACTTCAATGTAATTAAAGAAAGTTGTACAAATTAATTATACTATATAATTTTAAATCACGAGCACCGTGTGATGGATCCGATTAAGGGATCTCAATGCAAATATTATATAGTCTGGGTTAAAATTAAATTATACAGAAGCTTTATAATTTTCCTAAACATTTATAAGAGATTAAAACATTGTCAATTTCCTTAAAAAAATAATTAATTAAGATGGTCAATTTCAAGGAGCCTAAAAGAAAGAAGATGCTTGGTAATTTTCCTAAATATTTATAGAGGACTAGAAGATGGTAAATTTTCTTAAAATAAAATAATTAATTACTATAAATATGCACACTTATGGTATTAATTATTATCATCATAAAATTATATATTAAATTTAAATTCTATGCAATTTTATTAAACTTTATAGTTTATTAGATGTATAGAGATATTAATTATTTAACATACAAAAATATAATATAAGTAGGTTATAAATAATTCAAGTTAGATTCCATAATATAAGTTGGTTCGTTATTAGAAGGTATGGTGCTTCGATTGAATTTAATTGAGATTATTGATAGGATGGAGTGATTATTGCAGACCACCAATATGATGGATTATTGTTATGAAATAACCCTATATAATATTGCATAATTCTTTCAATTTGATTTAATGCATATATGTAATATATTTATATAAATATATAATCCTCTTAAAATTGCATGCCTAAGTAGTAAAAGTAATTTCGTCAGTAAAGAAAAGAATTGTAGTAACATTGGATATAGTTATATGATAGTAATCACTCATTTAAATAGTAAAAGTAACAATATTATCAAAATGTAGATTAATGAAAGTGGTAGAAACAACAACGGGAGTAGTGAGATAATCAATATTAATGCGGCAATAGTGGAAGTAACAATAATTACGGCGGGAGTAGTGAAATTATCAATATTAATGCGCCAGTAGTGACAGTAACAATAATTACGGCTGAAGTAGTGAAAGTAACAATGATTATGGGCAAGTAGTGAAATGTTATTACTATTGTTTCATTAATAAGACTAAAATATTAATAGCGGGAGTAGTGAATTTGTCTTAAAATTTATTTCATCGTAATTTTAGGATATGTCATAGAATAATATATTAATGATAAATTTATGGGTTATGCAAATTTAAGTAATTTTATTTAATGAAAAAAAAATTAATGGTAAGTAGAGGTAGCCCGGGCGAAGCCGGGCGCCAATACTAGTTATATTATAAACTAACTACAAGATTGACAACACGAATTGAAGATGAATTACTAATTGTTTTTAGGTTCATAATTTTTTTTTAGGAATTCAGAAACTTTCAAAAGTACTCCGTATGTTTTATTTGGGACGACGTTCAAACTTTCACATAAAAATTTTAGTACAAAATCTATACAATCTAATTAAAAGGCAACCTTAACCATTTAATTTTTTCTTTCATGGGTGCCATGAATTACTGAACTCATTGATGATTTGAAGGTATTTTTTTTGTTTGTTTAAAACCACATGTCATTACTCATTAGTATATTAATCAAAACAACAACTAAAGTACAATATATAGTTTAGTTGTCAAAGAAGTAAGGCGTTAACTAACTAAATTTTATGTGTTTTAAGACTACATTTTTTAAATGGATTAACTAATTGCTCAGACAAATATAAACAATACAATAAAAATAACAAAACTACAATAGAGAAACCCGTGAATTTCACGAGTCACAAACCTAGTTACATTATATTGGACTTTTGTTTAATTGGACTGGTCTTATAGTATGAGACCGTTCTATTAAACAATCGGTCGTGTTAAATATCGTCGACACTTTTACTAATTATCGTCGACTATTAAGACAAGTTGCCAAGTTTGCCCCTCACTTAACTCTCCCTTAATTATCTCTCTAAAATCTTTCTAAAAAACAGATGGTTTTTTTCATACGTAATGTTGAATTAAATTGGTTTAATCATGTCGGATAATAATTTTAACAACGATCAAGCTAGCAACGAATTCGCCGGGGTAAGTTTACATTTTAATTACACTTCTATGTTATAATTTTTTGTTCGGATTAGATTAGAACGGATTAGCAATTACCCTTTCCCACGGCCAAAACGAATTCAATGCAGAAATTAGTTATTTTTATTTAGAAAAAAAAAAATTACACGAAATGGGCCAGACGAAAAACTCTATTCCAGACCTAGGCCTAGATGAAAACAATTTTCGTCCAGACCTAGGCCCAGACGAAAAAAAATTTCGTCCAAGCCCATTTTCATTTTTTTTATTTGCTAAAAAAAACTAATTTCCGTCTTACCGTTAAATATATTAATTAAATAATTACGATAAACTAATTTCCGTCTTACAAATAGCGGTAAATATATTAATTAAATAATTACGATAAATTACGTCTTACAAATGTCGTTAAATATATATAATAATTTCCGTCCTATTTAATTTTCATGTCAAATACGTTAATTTTTTAAATTCGTGCAGGATTACCACGATAATTCCGGTAGCAACGACGTTGATTACACGGAACATTTCATTACCAACAGAGTATTCACTTCAAATAAATAAGGGTTCAATTGGGCATATCAAATCGCACTTGGACTCGGTTTTAGCATTAAAAGAGCAAGCAATAAGAGACAGGTCGGAACACGGATCTTCGTGTCGATTACTTTGTATGTCGTAGAGGAGGGAGACGTCCTAACAATGATGATGGGGTCTCGTTACTGAGGGCTAATACGAGTTTCCAATGGTGTGATTGCAAATTCAAAATGAAAATTGTTGAAGTAAAAGCCGCCTCTCCACAATGGTTACTTTACATGCGTTAGTTGGTGAAGTGTGGTGATGGTGATAGATATTATTCTAAGCTTGATGATGATGAGTTCGCGTTTATCGATTCCCAAGTTAGAGCTCATGTACCACTGACTTTGATTAGTGTAGGATTACATAAGTGGAATCCAGAAAAACCACGACCCGCAATACGACAAATCTACAACCGGGCTCAAAAAGTGAGGGCCGATGAAAGAGAAGGAAGAAACCCGGCACAACAAATGTTAGCACTTGTGGTTTAACATAAATACGTGCACTTTTGGGTTACCGATCGGTTGACTAATCAGCTAACCCACTTGTCCATGGCTCATCCGGAAGCCGTTAAGAAGTTTCGATCATACTACTATGTGGTCATCATGGATTCCACGTACAAGACCAACAAACACGGTCTTCCGCTTGTTGAGATAGTTGGGGTCACACCTGTTAGAAAGACCTTTGTGATCGTATATGCTTTTGTGAAGTACAAGTCCGAAGATGGTTATGCTTGGGCCTAATGTCATTTAATGGCCCTTCTCAATGATGACGTTCAGTCTAATGTCATTGTTACCGATTACGAAAAAGGGTTGACTAAGACGATTCCGAGTGTTTTTCCAAATTCCTCACATTTGTTATGTCTTTGGCATATATATGCTGCCGTAGAGACGAGAGCACTTGATTTTGTTAGTCGGGATAGTAATTGGGCTATATACATTTCTTAAAAGTTGTTTGGAGTGGTTGTAGAGGCGGGGACCCGGGCCGAGTTTGATGTCGCGTGGGAAAAATTGACAAAGCAATGGCCACCTGTAGCAGCTTATATTTATAGTACATAGTTCCCGCACATTGAAAAATGGGGCAAGTACCGAACGAACAAAGTAACCCATTTTGGAAACACATCTACATCCCGGGTTGAGTCGGCACATGCAATTTTGAAGAAATGGTTGAATAGCGCGAAACTGGCACTTGATAGCCTCTGGGTCCGTTTTCATTCGTTGATGGAAACGCAACACGTGGAAATCCGACACTTGTTAGAGTTATCGAGATCGAAACGGTTGACGGGGCTTGATCGGTTATTCTCCATATTAGCTTGTAAGCTTTCTAAGAATGCTCTCGTATCATTACGAAAAGAATTTCAAAGAGGCGCAAAGATGACGGAAGACTGTTTGACAGTTGATTGCGGTTGTGTCTTGACTAAATCACTTGGTCTGTTATTTAGTTGTTCCCTTCATCGTCTATCTAGAGCTGGTTCTCGAGTCCCACTTGATGTCTTACATGAATTTTGGAGGAAGTTGGAGTACGATGGTAATGAGGCAATGCCGGCTACTAATCAAGATCAACTTGAGGAATTATTCGATGAAATTCGGAATTGTGATCCGACTATGATATCTGTCATGTACGATGCTCTCTACTCCCAGTTACAGCCCGAGGAGGAGGATGTAAATGAGCCAGCAGAGATCGAGAACTCGAGAGGTCATCCAAAGAGGGCAACTCGTAGAGACCCATCCGCCGTTGAGCATGCACGAGCGCGGAATAGTAGAGGTAGAGGTAGAGGTAGATCAGCATCTTCACCCATAGTTTCTCCGGGTAATCCGTCTACTACCACTGGTACGACTACGATGGTTCCCGCACATCCACTACCTCATCCACTACAGGTAATTTCGAGACATTGTTCTGTGCACCTTTAGAGGTCAACTATGTTGTAGGTGATCCAAATACCTTTAGCAGTCTTTCTTTTTTTGCCACCGTGGTTTAGTGAGTATCTTGAAGCGTGGTTTAGTCCTTTCGGAGACGGTCATTGGGGTTACCGAGTGCTCTCACATGCTATACAGGGTGACCAAAATCAATTTACGATGGCAAGAAAGGACTTACTTAGAGAAATCTAGAGTTCCGACACGTATCGTGACCATGTCTATGGAAAGGACAGATATGATAGGGATGTTGCTAGAATTAACTTTATACAACAAGTACCGTGTGGGCAAAACCATTGGATGGACATGTTTGATCTACTTGGTTTTGCCACAATGTATAATTGGGTGATATGTGTTGTTTCTTCAGTTCTCAACGAGCATAGTGTACGTCATTGGGGTACGAGTGCCACTTACCCTTATAGGCCCCGGTTGGTGTACGTGGCCCATTGTAGATACCTCATTTCTGCACCTCCCGCAAACCACCCGGTGATGATTGGGCCGCATGTTTGGTTCGCGGAACGATTTATGACAGTTCGTAAGTTTATCGTCAAGTGATTGCTCAAACATTGATGTCTACCTCATAGTTGTCATCTACGCGCCGATACGGTCGTTTTGACAGTAATTAGAGTACATTTGGAGTCCGGGCCTAAAACCGTCTTCATTTTCTGATAACCGTTAAATCCCGAGTTAGAATGTTCTGGAATGTTCCGGATATTTCTATTCCATATTTTATAAATATTTCACAATCTTTATTCTTTGGTAAACAATTTTCCGTAATATTCATACAAAATATTAAGGAAACCAAATTATCCCTTTATTCCATAATTTAAACACGGAAATCTTTCTTCCGCAGGAGGAAACCACTTGGGAACAGACGCAAAGCAGTCTTTGCGCCTCTTCCAAGAGACGCAGTGGCTGCTGCGCCTCTTCCCAGGTCCTTTTCTGCGTATTTTTCGTATCTTTTTCATATCTTTCCGAGATTCACTTCCAAAGTCTCTCCGAAAACCCTATTCCTTCACGTGATTAGTATAAATAGGAGCCTTCGCTCCTCATATTTCTCACGCTAGTGTCCGCCCTTCTCTTCTTCCTTTGCATTCTAGACCTTTGTTCTTACTTTTTGGCGTCTACGTGCTTGAACATTCGACCACGTAAGCTCGGATCCTTCTGAGTACCAGCCTCGTTTGCATGACCGACCAATTTGACCAACTCCACAATCAATCAACTTAATTAATTAATCGTTTTCCTCTTACGAGGGCACTTTCGTCTGCATTCGAGTCGAGCATCACTAATCGATAACTTAGTTCATCTCGTTTCGTCAAACATGTAAGTCTGAGGGTGTATAATCTCTCTTTTATTATTGTTATTTACCTTTTTATATCATCAATTGTAAGGCTTATGTCGAAAATACCACTTAAAACCGATTTCTAAAAGCCGTGCTTTAAAACCCTTTTTTACGGATTTCCAGAAGACAAACCGTCGAGAAAGGACACAGCAACTGCTACGCCTCTTCGAAGGAGCGCAGTTCCAGCTGCGCCTCTTCGTGAGGCTGCTGCAGTTCCTGCTTCCTTTCTTCTTCCTTCGTCCTCTGTAATTCGTTGGTTTTTATTTGTTTCGTTTGTTTTTTGCTAACTCTTTGACATACAATCATAATAATTTCACATGTATATTAATCATCATTATTAACACGTTTAATTCATCATTAAAATCCGACTTAAATCCCTTATAATCCAATATTTGCGGGTTTTTGTCATTAAAATCAATCCGGGTTTCTGGAATTCGATCCGTGATATATTTTCATCTGTCTTTTGTCGTATTCGTCATTAATTTTTCATTAATTCATCATGTTTAATCTATTTTGTTCACCCATGTCACTAATTAATCGTTCATCCATGTAATTAATTCGTTCTAATTCCGTTTCATCCATGTTTTATTGCTTTTATGACCATCAATCATATGTAAATAATCTGTTAATCACTTCCACCCGAGTAAATATATTAATCGATCATTAAATTTACCAATTAATATTAACGATTTGCAGTTGCTGCTTCACAGCCAGAACTCACCCTTGGAACAGACGCAAAGAATCGTTGCGCCTCTTCCAAAGGGCGATCTCTTTGCGCTGTTCGAGGATGATTTACGTCTCTCGAACTCCCGTTGTTGCTTGACCTAGTTTAATTAGTTTACGTATAATTAACTATTATCCGTATTATCACCTACTGATATGTTCGTTAATTCTTTCTTTTATTCTTTTTCTTAAATTATCCGTTTTAAAGGTATTTTCGACATAAATCAATAAACCCGATGTAATTATTGTAATTTTTCTTTATTTTAATTTTCTTTATTGTATTTATCATATTTCTTGTATCATTTGTATGCTTTCACATGCAATTGAGCATTAAATCCTACTTCGACATTAATTATATGCTAAATTAATTGTTCACCGATTTAGTTTAATTCTCACATGTTAGGATTAAAACTTAGATGTTGCATTGCATGCATATAATCGACGATATATCGAGTATAGATGATGTCCCTAATCATTAGTAGAGGCCGCTATCTAGGCGGGCGGGATTAGGTGTTCGATCAAAAGAGCTTCCTAATACTTACCCTCACCCCTTACTCCAGATCTCTGTGAACATCCGTGTTCATTGGCATCCACGAGAGTCATTCTAGACATAGAATGCTAAGGTTAACGATTGCTTGGTGTTCATGTCTCTACTTTGTGTCTTGACATGGCACAAGGTATTCGAACGGTTCCAATTTCCCATAAAAATTGGTGGCGACTCCACAAAATGCAAACGCTTGTTCTCTCTCCCAAGCGCCCCCGTGGGCCCATTGTCCACAGTTTGGCGACTCCGCTGGGGATAATACACTTACGTGTAGCCAAGGGTGAAACTTGAACAAGGTTAGGGAATAGTTTGTACAAGACAATTGTCGGTTTTCATAACTCGGTCTTCCTAGATCGTTTTATTCGGCCTTCCTAGGCCCAACCCAACCCATTTGACTAATCGTCCCGTCTAAACGGTCCTAATTCTTATTTGGGCCTAAGGATGGATAGCGATTTACGTCATCCATACCATGATGCTTACTCTTGTTTGTATCAAGGACCTTCACTACTTGAGGAAATGGACTAGGAATCGGCCTTACTCTTGTTTGGTACGAGCCTCTCCACAGACTTCAGGTTTGATGGTTCGGTATGGCAACCCACCCTTTAAACCAAAACCTTTTTAAATGCACTCAGCATCCCGTTATAATGCCTGTATAAATGTTTGTACCTAACGTGATCACCATTTCTAAACGAAACCATGACGATTTTTGTAAAAAATCAAAACCCGTTTTTTAAATAAAAATTTCGAAAAAGGCCATTGATAAGCGCAAAACCCAGTCCAAACTCTGTCCGTTTGTCGAGTCAAAATTCGGGCCCAAGCCCATTTCAAAACCTCACTTCGAGTCCACTCCTACAACTACACTATAGTTGACTAGGATACACATTTTTAAAATTTTGTCTTTTCTTCAAAAGCTCACTCAACACAAGTGGCATACACCCGGACAGGGCAGTCGTATACCTATCAAAAATAACCAACTGGCTCTAACTAATATAGCTAGGGAAGTCGGGTCGAATCCACAGGGAGATGGGAAATTGTCAGTTTTATCTAAGTCCGTCAAAGTAACCAAATTGGGGGGTTTTAATTGATTGATTCTAAACTAATGATAAGGATAGGGAAGAGAAAATAAGAGAAATAAGATAAATCAAGTAGAGAAAACAGCTAAGACGGACGGTTCACCATAATCATTCAGTCAAGTAATCTAGGTCTCAGGTCAATGCAGATACGGTCTGAGGAGCAGTGAATATCTCCTTTCGGTCTCAATTCGCCCTAAAGCACAAATAGCTTAGCTTTCGCCCTAACTATAATGCTCTATTGTTCGCTACTAGTCTCGCCTATTCCAACCTTTCGGTCCAGGTCAAGGGTCACTAAGATATAAATGCCTAATTGCGTCGACTCAATTAAACAGATACAATTAATTGCAGCAGTTAACAACAAAGATCATGCCAGCATTAACCTAATAAAACGATTCAATTACTTTCCTTTCATAATTATGGATCCTCTATAGTCTTAGCAGAGGGGAAATTAGCTACACATCGTTATTGAATTGCCAACAATAACATATAGATAATCAAAACTAAACATGATAATAAGACTAATGAAGGATTGAATAAAGAAACAATAAAAACAATAAAGGGAAAAAGGAATTAAAGCAATAATTGTGATTAAGGGATGAAGGAAGAATAAAATACCAATCGTAAATCCAAATTCGAGTAGCAAAGTGTAACGGAAGAACAAATTCAAGAACAGTAGTCAGAGGTACAGTCAAAGTGAACCAGATAGATAGTACGCAGTTCCTCTCTCAGTCTTATACGAAAAATCTCTCCCAAACCTAATCTATGGACTAATTACAAAAGCCCATAAGATAATTAGGCGGAAAATAAACTAAAGCGGGATAAACCACTCGATCGAGTGGAAATAAACCACTCGATCGACCAAACTAACACCAAACCACTCGATCGAGTGGAAATAAACCACTCGATCGAGCACTTCTTGCTTTGTCTCCTCTTGTGTATACTCGAAATGGTCGATCGAGCATCCTTAGGCATATAAAGCATTCGATCGAGTGATAAAACTACTCGATCGAGCTATTTAGGCACGCTAGACATTGAAACACCTTCCGAAACCAGCTCACGCGTCTCCAAAATGTCAGATTCTAAGCTCCGGCCCTTATTCTCCATAAATGCATGCAATTGGGACAATTTAGGCTCGATTTAGCTCCTCTCTGGTTTATTCCTGCAAATTACATAAAACGAATCAAAGTAGAATATTCGGGGGTATTTGTAGCTAGATGCTACATAAATAGTACAGAAATGCGTGTAAAAATGAGGTAAAAACCTTATATAAAATACACGCATCACACCCACTTCACGAGTCAAAACATTTCTTCTCTTAGCAAGTGTGTTAGAATGGTCGATCATGTTTTGATTCGTCATCGATCTCTTATCCAGTTTTCAAGATGCCTGAAACAAGCGACGTGAACTTCAACCAACTTCAAGATGGTAATGATCGAATCCTAGCCGCGCTAGCCCAAATCCAAGTTACCCAAGACCAAGTGTACGATCGCCTTGACACCATCGAGGGACGGATCTACGCCGTAGAGGGGAGGTTGCCTCCTCAAGAAAGTGAAGTAGTGGGTGACTTCGCGAGTGAATCCAAGGACGAAAATCCTCCCATGGGAATGACTGTAGCCGAGAAGAGACTCCAATACTTAGAGGAGCAATTGATGTATCTTAAAGGGGATGACATTTATAGGGAGAACAACCGCAAGTATGAGGCCGTCAATTCCAAATTGCCAACCAACTTCAACATGACGGATATCCCTAAATTCAAGGGGCACGAAAACCCTTTGAACCACATCCGTGCCTTCAAGGATTACATGTCTATCAAAGGCATCAAACTCGAGATGTTCTTAAGGATCTTTCCTTCATATCTTGACACCATCCCAAAGCAATGGTTCTACTCTTTAGAACACAAGAAAATCCTTACCTGGGAAGATGCCGCGATCGAGTTTGCTAAACAATATGCGGATAATGCCGAGATCCAAGTTAACATGCGCACTCTAGAGGTTCTTACCCAAAATGACAAAGAAGGGTTCACCGACTTCCTAAGTAGGTGGAGGAAGACTAGTACCCAACTAGTTGAACGCCCGGATGAGGCTACCCTTGTGGAGAAGTTCGTGGACAATCTCAAACCCATCTATGCTAATCATTTGAGATATCAAAACATCAAGACTTTCAAGGACTTAACCGTACTAGGAACAAGGATTGAAGATGACATCCGTAAAAGGGCTCTTGTCCAAAACGGTAGGTCGAGGATATCAAGGCCTAACAAGTCGTTCATACGGCTCCACTAGCAAGACCGATGAGGTTAACCTTCTCGAGCCATCCAAGAAAAGTACCCCACCAAGGAAATTCACAAATCTTGGGGACACTTACTCCAACGCTCTAAAGAGGTTAATGAAACAAGGCAAACTCCAACCCATAGGACCTACTCCCGAACCCGAAAAGAAATCCAAGTTCTGGGACGAGAACTCGTACTGTGAATACCATAGGGGCAAGGGGCATGACACAGAAAAATGCTACAAATTGAAAAATGTGCTTCAAGATATGATTGAAGATGGTCGACTACCAATACCGCCGAGAGGTAAACCCAACAACACTCAGTACCCTCTTGGGATTCTAGTGATCACAAGTGAAGAATCTACCTTAGATTATTCACACCTCATTTCTCCAATTGAAGATGAGATCCACTCAATCGAGAGTGATGGGTTCTACTCTACTATCTCTCCTACCATTTCCGACTTCATCACATGGGCAAGGAGTGTGGATAGGCAAGTTTGGGAATTAGAAAATGTGGTGACACTTTACATGATCCCAACGCAACACCTAAGGAGCATGTGCCACTAATCTTCTCTCAAAACGCTACTATGCAAGAAATAGTCACCGTGGTTGATAAACTAGTCGACCAAATCACGCAATTAGAAGATGAAATCATGAGAATGAGGGAACTAGCTACAATCAATGGAGTTTTGGCCGATGATGATGAGGACGAGTATCTCATTGAAAACTCCCTAGTCAAAGAAATAGTCCAAAATGGTGAAGACCAAGATGTGGACCACCTAACTCGTTCGGGGCGTCCACATCAAAACACTACTCAAAATGGTCCAACCAACGTTGTCACACCAAATGATAACGAAGATGACTCCACTGATAATTTGCTCAAGCAATTACAGAAGACAAAGGCTGATCTTTCAGTCTGGCAACTAGTAGCAAGCTCATTCCCGCATCGCCAAGCTTTACTACAAGCTTTGGCCAAACTAAATGTAGCACATAACTCCACACCCGAATATGTAGTCAACTTGGTCTTCCAAGAATCACCGAAGCTAAGTAATCCTATTACTTTCTCAGACGAAGATTTTCCACCTTTTGGCGCTAGTCACAACTTGGCTCTTTACATCACTGTCATTTGTCTAAAGAAGAATCTGCCAATGACCTTAGTTGATGATGGCTCCGCGGTCAACGTCATACCCCTCAAAACGACATACAAATTACGCATGAAAGAGTCGGATTGGATCCCTACTAATCAAGGTGTTCGCGCATATGATGGTACATGACGAAAGGTAGTAGGACTCGTTAACCTAACCATAGCCACATGGCCAATTGAGCGAAAGGTTAACTTCTAAATAGTGGACATTGAAGCTTCCTTCAACATACTTCTAGGAAGACCTTGGATCCACGCTTCCAAAGCGGTGACATCCACCCTTCATCAAAAGATCAAGATCCCACTAAATGGCAAAGTGGTGACGATCACTTCGTCCCCCATCAAGGCAATAATCGAAAAGAAGTCGAACAATCAAGTCCTTGCAGATCCAGTATATGAACTTGGGGGCTTCCAAAGCATAAATGTCATAGAAAGCGAATTGGCACCCTTATACTATGATCCCTACTCCAACTTGGTGGTCAACCACATACTCAAATCCCAGGGATACTTCCCTGGAATGCCTTTGAACCCTATCCGAAGAAGAAAAACCTTCGCACCATACAAGGAAGGCAACTCAAAAAGGATACCACTTGGACTAGGATACAAACCCACCAAAGAGGAAGTTCTCGAGATGCTTGCTCAAGTTCAAAACCGTAAGTACGTAGGAGTCCAAATGCGACCTTATCTCCCTACCCTAAATGGATACTTTGTTAAGGAAGGAAGTCTAGAACTCTTTCACAGATTTCCCGAGCCTTGGCATTATCTCGAGAGGAAGCTAGCCGGAATCGAGATCTTTCACGATTGCTACTTCATCCCCCCAGAAACAGTTCCTACCGTCAAAACCCGTCAAGCACCTTGCTTAGACGAACAAGCTGTTAGTCTATTGTTTGGAGAGGATCGATTTGTTAGAGCCGCGCAGGATGAGATCATTACCATGATACTTCAAGACGATCACTTCAACCCCACCGCGTTAATCACAGAAGCTAACGCGAGCCAGCAGAAAGGATGGAGAAAATCAATCAAGTGGACCAACAATCAAGGAAGACTCTTCAAGCTCACCACTGGAGAAGGATAGATGTTCAAAGGAGAACCAGAAGACGATGAATTCGAGTCAGAGTCAGAGTCGGAGTCAGAGTCGGAGTCTAGAGAAGTCGCTAAGGAGTCACCTCCTGTCGTCATCCCCATTCCCTTTGTTTCTCCTAGTTTAGCATCGAGTAATGTGAGTTCGGAAATGTCCCAACCACTCGTCCCCTTACCGCCACGATCGATGGCTTCTTTGTTTCAACTTTTCTCAAACTTTAATATGAATAAATCAGTTACGCTTACTCTTTGTGTTATCTTGAGTGCAATTCTGTTTACGATGATACTGAGGATGACCAAGACCCAGACTCGATCGAAATACCTCCTTACGTAGCCAAAGAAATACTACAGGAAGGGGAAGGGGGACCACTAATAGAGAACACCGAACCCATCAATGTAGGAACCGAACTAGAACCCCAAGAACTTAGGATAGGGACTACCTTGAGCTCTACCGAAAGGGCCGACTTCATAGACCTCCTACACGAGTTCAAAGACGTTTTCGCGTGGTCCTACAAAGACATGCCAGGGATCGACAGGGATATCGCCGAACATAGAATCCCAATTAAGCCAGGCTTCAAGCCTGTAAAACAGAAGTTTCGTCGAATGAGAACGGAATGGGCTCTCAAGATTAAGGAAGAAGTTGATAAGCAATTCAAAGCCGGGTTCATCAAAGTTTCCGAGTATTCTGACTGGGTAGCCAGCATAGTACCTGTACCCAAAAAGGATGGGAGAATCCGTGTTTGTGTTGATTTTAGAGACTTAAACAAAGCAAGTCCTAAAGATGACTTCCCTCTACCACACATCGACATATTGGTGGACAATACCGTAGACCACGCATTACTATCCTTCATGGATGGGTATGCGGGTTATAACCAAATCAAGATGGCCATAGAAGACATGTATAAGACCGCCTTTGTCACTCAATGAAGAACCTATTGCTATACGGTAATGCCGTTTGGGTTAATCAACGCCGGAGCTACATATTAACGCACCGAAACTACACTCTTACATGACATGATGCACAAAGAAGTTGAGGTATACGTAAACGACATGATTGTCAAGTCCAAGGATAGAGAAGGGCGTACACTGCGAACCTTCGCAAATTTTTCGCAAGGCTACGAAAGTACAACATGAGGCTCAATCCTCAAAAGTGCGCATTCGGAGTAACATCTGGTAAACTCCTGGGATACGTCGTTAGCCAACGAGGTATAGAAATAGACACTTCCAAGATCAAGGCTCTGATCGAAATGCCACAACCTCAAACAGAAAAAGAAGTCAGAGGATTCCTAGGGAAAGTACAATATATAAGTCGATTCATATCGAAACTCACCATGATTTGTGAACCCATCTTCAAAAAGCTCAATAAAACGGACCACACCATGTGGGATGATGATTGTCAAAAGACATTTGACCGAATCAAGGAGATATTGGCTAAACAACCAGTGCTCATGCCACCTCAACGAGATCAACCTCTTGGTTTGTATCTCACAGTAACCGAAACAGCCATGGGTGCCATGCTAGCTCAAACCGTAGGAACGGAAGAAAGGGCTATCTACTACCTTAGTAAGAAGTTCCTAGAGTACGAGTGCAAATACTCACAAATCGAAAAGACATGCCTCGCTCTTGTGTGGGCAACGAAGAAGCTACGCCATTACATGCTTAGCTACTCCGTCAAAATATACTCCAAAATGGACCCAGTCAAATACCTCTTCGAAAAACCCGTCCTCAACGGACGTCTAGCAAGATGGACTTTGATGCTCTCAGAGTTCGATCTCAAATACGTGCCCCTGAAAGTTATAAAAGGGCGCGCCGTTGCCGAATTCTTCGCAGAGAACCCCATCAATGATGCCCAAACAATAGACACTTGGTCATTTCGAGACGAGGATATACTCCAAACTGATGTAGACTCCTGGGACCTTTACTTTGATGGGGCATCAAACTTAAGAGGATTTGGAATAGGAGTGTTGCTCATTTCTTCTGAAGGCGAGCATACACCAATCTCTGTCAAACTCGACTTCGAGGTGACAAACAACGCGGTAGAATACGAAGCTAGTCTCATTGGACTACAAGCGGCAGTGAGCTTAGGCATCAAAAACCTCCGAGTGCATGGGGATTCATCCCTGATCATCAATCAAGTTACGGGATCTTGGAAAATTCGAAGCGAAAGCCTAGCACCTTATCAAGCTAGAATAGACCAAGTTGCCCAATTCTTTGATCACGTAACCTATCTACACCTACCTCGGGAAGAAAACCAATTTGCAGATGCTCTTGCAAAACTTGCATCTTTGATTAATATGCCAGATGACAAGGTGGAAATGCCTTTATGCATCGAACGACGGTCAGAGCCAGCTTATGTCCACCAAATCACCGATGAAGAGGAAATCGCACAGGAACCCTGGTTCCAAGCAATCCTAAATTTCAAGCTCAACGGTACCTATCCACCTGATATGGACGAAAGGGCACAACGTGCTATACGCCTACTAGCTTCCCAATACGTTCTCATGCAAGGATAGTTATACAAAAGAACACCTCTTGGTGTAATCCTACGTTGCCTTGATCATTCACAGGCGCGGAAAGTGATGGAAGAAGTCCACGATGGAGAATGCGGTCCTCACATGAGTGGGCCCATGATGGCAAAGAAAATCACACGTTTGGGGTATTATTGGACCACAATGGAATCCGATTGCATCAAATATATAAGACATTGCCACAATTGCCAAATCTTCGGGAATGTACAACATGTCCCTCCTTCATTGCTCTATACGATGACATCTCCTTGGCCGTTTTTCTGCACGGGAATTGATATAATCGGAAGATAACCCCAGCCGAACAGAGGTCACTGTTTCATCCTAGTGGCAATCGACTATTTCACCAAATGGGTAGAAGCGGCTTCCTACACTAGTCTTACGGCTAAAAACGTGGCAAAGTTCATACAAAACAACATCATCTGTCGATACGGTTGCCCACATGAGATCATTAGTGATAATGGATCACATTTCCAAGCTGAGACTGAGCAATTGCTAGCCAAGTACAAAATTAGGCATCACCACTCTTCGCCCTATAGACCACAGACTAATGGCGCGGTAAAGGCAGCAAACAAGAACGTTGTCACAATTCTCAAGAAAATGATTGAAAACTATCGAGATTGGCCAAGCAAGATACCCTTTGCTTTGTGGGGATATCGTACATCTGTTAGAACACCCATTGGGGCCACTCCTTTCTATTTGACCTACGGCATGGAAGCTGTACAACCAGTCGAGCTAGAGATACCATCCTTGCGTATTTTACTCGAAAGTCAAATCCCAGAAGCCGATTGGAAGAGGGATAGATATGAAAAACTCATCCTCCTGGATGAAGGTAGACTACGCGCCTTGCATAATGTCCAAACATATCAAGCACGTATCAAACGAGCTTTCAACAAAAGGGTTAAGCCAAGAAACATCAAGGAAGGAGACTTAGTACTCAAGTCGGTTAGAGCTCTTTTACCTGTCGACCCACGGGGAAAATTCAAACCTAATTGGGCCAGACCATTTCTAGTCAAATCCATACTTCCAGAGGGTGCGGTTAGAATCACAGATCTAGATAGGAATGAGTTTTCCAACCCGACAAACCTCGACCAACTAAAACGGTATTATGCCTAGAATAGGAACAAAAACGCGCCTCGCGTAACCTCACGTGTCGCTCTTGTGGCACTAAATAAACGGCCCCTGGCCAAACTGAAATAAGCTAATGTCACTCTGCTCTTGCATTTTGACAAATTTGTCATCCTCATATCATCGAACAAACTAAACTGCACCTTCAGAGTAAGCAAAAAGCTCATGCTTATTTTCTAAGTTCATTACAAGCTCTTGCTTAGAACAATTATTCTTTTACATTTACTCGAACTACGCGCAAGGGTTTGATTTCATTTTTCTAAATGAATACGTAGGCAATCCTTCACAGGATACAACCCATTATTTTAAAATGTAAATAGAAGGACATTTGCATCGCATCTGGAATTCGACAAGAATAATAAATAGAAAATCACAACGGTTTCATAACCATTTAACCTTTTTTATTTCATTCATTTTCTAATAATAATACGCTACATAATAAAAATAAAAACTAGGCTAGGATTCTAAAAATCCCACCTTTTTATTACAACAATAATATTAATAATAAATAATAATAAAGACTTGGGCTATTCCTCCATCTTCCCTTTGCCCTTGTCATTCTTGTCATACTTCTTGTCACGACCTCGAGCCGGACGCTCCTGCGCCACTTCGGACCTAATCACCAACGGTTTTTCTCGAGGCCTAGACTTCCCATTCTTATCAATCACTTTATCCACGACAGGAGAGGTCTTCGGTTCCTTCGAAGGATGAACAACTCGAAACCCGGCTTCTTCCTCTCCCTCAGTTAGATGCTTCTCTTTCTCTTTTTCCACCTCGTGCACCTTGTAGTCAACAAGCTCGCGCTTCCTCAACCTCTCGCGCTCTTCCGGAGTAGTAGCTTTCCTCCATCGCAGATAGGAATCCGACACCCATAAAGCATTAGCAGAAGAGTTCAAGAACCACACATTTCTTTGAGCCCATTTGATGACCCACTCCCTTCGGCTCTCTGTAGTAAGCGCCACGGCAGTCTGCGGGACGGTATCAAGCTTCGGGATCGTCTGCTTTAGCCCAACATGTCTCATCAGCCTTTCCGGGAAGATGCATACCATGAATTCCAAGCCAGGAATGCGCACAGATCGAGTCGGATCCAAGGAAGACACTCCAGTGACAGATTTGAGATGCCACCATGGTACAATCCACCTAATCAAGGGGCCATCATCACTTTTCAATTTGTTCTCCCAATAATTGCAGACTCGAGTAAAGTCCATCATGTAAAGCCTGGTCCTCATTGCAATCGAACGAGCATGATAAGAAGGAACATGAATTGGGGGCTCGATCAATCGAAGGCGCTCCATAAGCCAAACCTACCAAAAGCAGGTATTAGACATAAAAAAAACAATAAAAAAAACGATAAAAAAAAAACGAACGAAAGAAAGAAAAAAAAAAAAAGAAGAAAATGTTCTTTTACCTGCAAGATAACGGGACTTCCCAAATACGGTAGGTCGCGATTGGCTTTCCTATTATCCAAGCCCAACAGGATCTCTCCTAAGCATAAACAAGCTGGGTTCCTGCGCAGCTCCATTTGCTCAACTAGGCCTAGAAGACGGGGATCACCTCTCAAGTCTTCATCAACATGCCCTTGGAAGACATACACATGCAATAAGCAAAATCCAAATGCCCTTCGCCTAGCAACATAAGAAACGGTGGGGTCGGCCCTGTTAATAAATCGGTCAATGAAGTCCAACATTCGCACTCCTTTCGAGGTCACTAAACGATCAACTTCAAGCCTAGTCAACCCAAGCAAGTCTCTGAATTTGCTCTTATACCCTTGCGAAGTAGAAGGAATGGCAGGCAAGTGCTCTGGATCCCACCCACCAATCGCAGCAATTTCTTCAAGAAATGGGCAAATGTCGCCTCCGGGGAATGCAAAAACATGATAATTCGGGTCCCAGTAATCAAGACAAGCATCTAAGAATGGTTTAACAACCTTGATAAGCTTCAAACTCAACAATGATCCAAGATTACAGGCGCTCATGTCGTGTTTCTCCATGTTGGAAAATTTATTGGTCCATTCTTTTAGGCGAATCTCCAAAGTATTCATGATGAGTGCTTGTATGGAGAGTTTTATGTGATAAGACGAAGAAGAGACGGAAGATTTGTGTGAATAAAACCTCCATCGACGTCTTTATTTATACTAAATTCTGTTTCCTAAAATCTGCCAGAGCAGACACACCTGGGAACTGGCGCAGCACATGCTGCGCCTCTTCAAAGGGACGCAGCTCATGCTGCGCCTCTTCCTCAGCTAGGTTTCTGTGATTTTCCGCGTTGGATCTTTCCTAAATTCCTTGACGAATAATTTCCTATTCCTACGGGTTATTATTTTGGTAAATACGTGGAAATTACCATATTCCATGTTTCCTAATTCCGCGGACACGCATTTCGAGGCGATATCACCATTTTCGTCATTTTATCACACTTGTATTAATTTTCATTTTAATATAACTCATTTTAGGAAACAATTTTCATTGTAATTTAATCCATTTTAAAATTCATATATTTATTTCATTTATATATTTCTTTCATTTCTTTTTCATTTCATGTCTAACTTATAGGTTTCTATTTTTTTCTTTTTTTAGGGGTAACCTTCCATACCGTCCGGTCATTTCCGGCAAATTTTTTGTATTTTTTGCATTTTCTCTTGCATTTTTTGCATTTTTTTGAGTCATTCGTTTTGCGCTAATTCAGGCCATGTGTATATACAAATGTATGTTCTACGTTATTTCTATGTAAATTTCGGCAGCATGACGGCGTAAACCGTCATCTACCAAACCTGTTCAAAGCTAACCTGCAGATACAAGCAACGCAACCCAGCAGCAAAGGCACTCAGGCTATCATATATACAACAAAAAAGGGAAATGTACAACAAACTGAGGGCTCGAGCCCCAAGCCAAGTCCAAATGTCCAAAATGAAGGTCCAAAATGTACAGATGTGCAAGATACAAACAACAACAAGACAAAACCACTGCCGGTCGCCCTCCAGCTCCGCAACTCTTGCCGCGAGAGCAGCAACCTCGGCGTCGCGAACCTCGAGCTCCCTCAACAAGCGAGCTGTCTCCTCCCGAGACTGAGCCAACTCTCGCTCCAGCTCACGGTCCCCTCAAACAACAAAATTGGCTCATGTCAATCATTTCAAGCAATTACAAGAAAAGTCGGAAAATCAAAGTTAAAAAATGAAATAGACACAAGGTTCATACCTGACGACCTCGACCGCCGACAAGTGCCTCGACGGCAGTAGCTCGCAGCCGGTTGGCCACCCTCCATAACGCCACAAACCGAGACGGCGCAACCTGCATTTTCAAAAAGAAGTTCTCAATAAATTGAATAAGTTCAACCAAATGTGTTCTTACACAAATATTATGCAAATTAGAGGCTCACCCTCCGAATCAGATGCTCCCAGTCGTCCAAGCCAGCATCCGTCACAGCCTTGTAAAACTCACGTAGCTCGGAGATCGTCGTCCTCCCGGTCGCGTCAGTGTACTCGAGGGTCTCGGGGTACTCTGGGGGCTCGATGCCCGCCGCCTCAACCTCCTGCAAAGTCAAATGTTTCTTATTAATCGATGATCTTTCATCATAGTTTTAAAATCAAGAATAAAGGAGAGTAAAGATGCTCAACACAACCGGCCAGTACGCCAACCTCCCGTAGAGGAACGCCGAGTAGTCCTCGCCAGGAAGAAGGAGGGCGTCACCACCAATGCCAGCCAAGTCAGCCTCCCTCTCAGCCTCAGAAGGCTCCCTGAATATCGTCCTAGGAGGATCGATGGGAACCGTCAACACATCCCGAGAGCACTGACGAGCCAAGCGCTCGCCCAAGTACCACACAGGACCCATCGACGTCCTCAACAAAGCAATGCTCGAGCTCCTAGGTCGAAGGACCTCAGCCACAAAAGGAGGCGCTCCAGCGTACTCCGCCCAAGGCCTGGGCACCCACTGGGACAAGACAAACAAGGAATCATTCTTATGATCGATTAAAAGCAATGTAGAAGCAAAATGAATATAAGTGAGATGCTCACACTATCCAGCTGAAGAGCGTTCACGTCCCGCCGGTAAACACCGTGAGAGGAATGCTTACTCCTCGTCCTGCACATCACCCAATCCCTCACCACGGGATAGGCCTTCTCCAGCGGCTCCGTTCTCTTAGGCGAGAGGCTCGGAAAGTAGGAATACACCCACGCCTGCAAAGCAAGATAGTCAATGACGATCTTTCGTAATTTGATAAGGAAAAGAATTGATTTTAATCCAAATAAAGGTTCATACCTCCAGCAGCAGTCCAGGGCTGACACCACCAGGAGAAGTCCCCTTCTCCATCAACTCTGGACGAACCATGGCCCTCATGAAGCGGATGAGGACCGCAAAACCAGCAGTGACCCAGTCCCAACGCCCTAGGGAGCTCAGGTCAGAAAGGAAGGGAAGAAGCTTCGTCGACAGCCTATCTCCCTTGTCTCCGAGGTAGATAGAAGACAGAAACCACCAAAGCCACAAACGAGCCCTCTGCTCAGCAGTACAGGGAGGAGAAGCCGTCTCCCTCCCATCAATCGTCACCAGCGCCTGGATCTTTCGCGAAAAGTAGTCTCGGACATAGGAATTGGGCACTAAACCAGGCACTGTAACAGCCTTCGGCGATAAGTTCCAGCCGATCAACCTCCTAGCCTCGGCCGAGTCCACCCTCATGGCAGTCTCCGGCCACTCCACAACCTCAGACCCACAAGGCAGACCAGAAATCATGTCGTAGTCCTCCAAAGTGACTCCCACCTCACCAAAAGGCATGTGAAACGTGGAAGTCGTGTCCCAGAATCGGTCCAAGAAAGCGCGGACCAAGCTAAGGTTAGCCCGCAGCTTCCTCTTCGCGATATCCCTCCAAGCCTGCACCAAGTCACCGAACGCTCCACGCTCGATCATGGCGCGCTCCTCCGCTGACAGCCGCTCGTAGCACTCCATCGCCGTCGTGTAACCCGAGAACGACCTGATGTTCCCGGCCTCCTATTGTGATTTGAAACAAAAAGCTATCTTTAATTTTGAATGAAAATTGGAAAAGATATGAGCAAATCGAATGAAAGAAGGTGAGTGATGAGTAATGAATTCAAATATTACCAAGCTCTTCACCGTCCTGTAGGACAGGTGACCCTCTGCAGCCCAAAGCAGGTGCCTGCTGTCCCAGGTCACAGCCCACGCGGGTGCTCCCCTCAGCTGACGACCTTCTCGTCCGACGTTGGCCCGCCTCGGGGCCTCTTCCTCCTCAACAGCCTCCTCCTCGTGGACCTCGTCCCCAGCAGCCATCACCGTAGCGGTGAAAGCCCCCTCCAAAGCCTCCTCGATAGCACGAGAAGGGTCAACAGCAGTGTCTATCTCCATGGGAGCTCTCCCAGAAGTAGAAGCCTCATCACCTGCAACGTTAAAGTAAATTTAGGCCGCGTCACGTGACGACGAGCCTTAGTTAAAGGATTGTCGAGCCTTCGGAAGCCCTGAAATCGCTCCTTTCTCGCCATCTTTGGCCATATTCTCAAAAACCCGATCACTCATGTGGTAATTAGGGTCAAGTCAAGCCTGATTTGAAGCCTAGTTCCAGGTTCGAGTCGAAATTTCGGCAGCATTTCGTTATAGCGGCGATTATGCCCCAGAAAAGTGTCCTGAAAAAGTCATCACAAACCAAAATTTCGAGATGGTAGAAAGTTTACCCATCATCCGAGGAACCCAAATATCAAGTTTCATCGCAAATGGGCAATCCTAAGGCTATTTTCGAAGCAATTTACGGTTTAGCTGTGAAACCGTCTCAATTTCACTCAAATGCTCAAAACTCAACGAAAATTCGAAACAAATACATGGTTATGTTCCTTATATTACCAATTATCCGTTTCTAATACCAATTTTACAAGGCAAATCCATTTGGGGGAAAAGCCCCAAATTTTCGAATTTATTGGGTTGAAAACCCTAATTTTTTCGATCCAAATTGAGCAAATATAGAAGATTAATGCAAGAATGATATACATACCTCGATAAGTCATGATGAATGCAAGCTTTTGGATCAAATCTTGACGGAAATGGTTAGGATTTGAGAGAGAATTTAAGGAATTTGTGTTTCGAACAAATGAACTAAAACCCTCTGTTTATCGCATTTTTACGCAGAAAAGCCACCTTCAGGAACAGACGCAGCAGGAGCTGCGCCTCTTCCAAGAGACGCAGCTCTTGCTGTGCCTCTTCCTGGTATTCCCTCCATACGAGTTTTCAAAAATTCGTTATGAGTTCGTTATTTGTGAGCCCATCTTTGGTGCGCCTCTTCCTCGTTGCCATTTTATTTTTTTTGGTCCGTTTGACGATTATCTTTCGTTCCGACCCGCATTTCTAAGCCAACAGCAGACTATCATACGTTATTTATCGCTTCCAAGACTTTGCTTGTCACAACGAGCAGATATTCCTTCACAGGTGTTTCGACACGCCTTCATTATATTTCCCCAACGAGAGTAAGCGGATAGACTTTCCCTCTCGAGACATGGAGATTAGTTCTCGATTATGTTCCCCAACGAGAGTTCACGATCGACAGTCACTCCCTCTCGAGACATGGAGATCAACATCGACCCCGAATTCTTCCGAAGTTTGTTTGAAGCTGAACACAAACAGATTTCTCCCAGCAGTTCCAGACTGTGTCCTGCTGTCTTTCCCAAAATCACCGTTTCCTTATAATTCTTCAGATACCCCTTTTCAGGATAAACCTTCATACCTTCAGACACCAAGTTATCTTCAGACCAAAGAGTTTCGCCGAAGCGTCTTCAGTCCCGTTTCGTTCAGAAGTCTCAGGTATGATCTCTTCTTATGGCTGGTGAGCCTCCTTACGTAGTCTAATGGACTTTAAACGACCCTCCCTGACAGTCGACAGACTCTAAAATGTTCCCGACGACAGGTCCTTGGCTCAGACCCCTTGAGCCGCCTCGCATCGCCATAGTCGTCAGGTTGTAATCTTTGATTGACCTGATGGCTATACTTTGACTTTCGCCTTGTCCAAGCCTCAGTCAAAGTGGGGGCTCTGTAGATACCTCATTTCTGCACCTCCCGCAAACCACCCGGTGATGATTGGGCCGCATGTTTGGTACGCGGAACGATTTGTGATAGTTCGTAAGTTTATCATCAAGTGATTGCTCAAACATTGATGTCTACCTCATAGTTGTCATCTACGCGCCGATACGGTCGTTTTGACAGTAATTAGAGTACATTTGGAGTCCGGGCCTAAAACCGTCTTCATTTTCTGATAACCGTTAAATCCCGAGTCAGAATGTTCTGGAATGTTCCGGATATTTCTATTCCATATTTTATAAATATTTCACAATCTTTATTCTTTGGTAAACAATTTCCCGTAATATTCATACAAAATATTAAGGAAAACAAAATTATCCCTTTATTCCATAATTTAAACACGAAAATCTTTCTTCCGCAGGAGGAAACCACTTGGGAACATACGCAGCAGGTGCTGCGCCTCTTCCAAGAGATGCAGTGGCTGCTGCGCCTCTTCCCAGGTCCTTTTCTGCGTATTTTTCGTATCTTTTTCATATCTTTCCGAGATTCACTTCCAAAGTCTCTCCGAAAACCCTATTCCTTCACGTGATTAGTATAAATAGGAGCCTTCGCTCCTCATATTTCTCACGCGAGTGTCCGCCCTTCTCTTCTCCCTTTGCATTCTAGACCTTTGTTTTTACTTTTTGGCGTCTACGTGCTTGAACATTCGACCACGTAAGCTCGGATCCTTCTGAGTACCAGCCTCGTTTGCATGACCGACCAATTTGACCAACTCCACAATCAATCAACTTAATTAATTAATCGTTTTCCTCTTACGAGGGCACTTTCGTTTACATTCGAGTCGAGCATCACTAATCGATAACTTAGTTCATCTCGTTTCGTCAAACATGTAAGTCTGAGGGTGTATAATCTCTCTTTTATTATTGTTATTTACCTTTTTTATATCGTCAATTGTAAGGCTTATGTCGAAAATACCTCTTAAAATGGATTTCTAAAAGCCGTGCTTTAAAACCCTTTTTTACGGATATCCAAAAGACAAACCGTCGAGAAAGGACGCAGCAACTGCTGCGCCTCTTCGAAGGAGCGTAGTTCCTGCCGCGCCTCTTCGTGAGGCTGCCGCAGTTCCTGCTTCCTTTCTTCTTCCTTCGTCCTCTGCAATTCGTTGGTTTTTATTTGTTTCGTTTGTTTTTTGCTAACTCTTTGACATACAATCATAATAATTTCACATGTATATTAATCATCATCATTAACACGTTTAATTCATCAATAAAATTCGACTTAAATCCCTTATAATCCAATATTTGCGGGTTTTTGTCATTAAAATCAATCCGGGTTTCTGTTGGAATTCGATCCTTGATATATTTTCATCTGTCTTTTGTCGTATTCGTCATTAATTTGTCATTAATTCATCATGTTTAATCTATTTTGTTCACCCATGTCACTAATCAATCGTTCATCCATGTAATTAATTCGTTCTAATTCCGTTTCATCCATGTTTTATTGCTTTTATGACCATCAATCATATGTAAATAATCTGTTAATCACTTCCATCCGAGTAAATATATTAATCGATCATTAAATTTACCAATTAATATTAACGATTTGCGCTTCGCTTCACGCCGAACTCACCCTTGAACAAAGCGCAGCAGCAGCGCGCGCTTCTTCCAAAGGGCGCAGTCACGCGCTGCTCCAGGATGATTTTAAATCTCTGAACTCCCGTTGTTGCTTGACCTAGTTTAATTAGTTTACGTATAATTAACTATTATCCGTATTATCACCTACTGATCTGTTAGTTAATTCTTTCTTTTATTCTTTTTCTTAAATTATCCGTTTTAAAGGTATTTTCGACATAAATCAATAAACCCGATGTAATTATTGTAATTTTTCTTTATTGTAATTTTCTTTATTGTATTTATCATATTTCTTGTATCATTTGTATGCTTTCACATGTAATTGAGCATTAAATCCTACTTCGACATTAATTGTATGCTAAATTAATTGTTCACCGACTTAGTCTAATTCTCACATGTTAGGATTAAAACTTGGATGTTGCATTGCATGCATATAATCGACGATATATCGAGTATAGATGATGTCCCTAATCATTAGTAGAGGCCGCTATCGAGGCGGGCGGGATTAGGTGTTCGATCAAAAGAGCTTCCTAATACGTACCCTCACCCCTTACTCCAGATCTCTGTGAACATCCGTGTTCATTGGCATCCACGAGAGTGATTCTAGACATAGAATGCTAAGGGTAATGATTGCTTGGTGTTCATGTCTCTACTTTGTGTCTTGACATGGCACGAGGTATTCGAACGGTTCCAATTTCCCATAAAAATTGGTGGCGACTTCACAAAATGCAAACGCTTGTTTTCTCTCCCAAGCGCCCCCGTGGGCCCATTGTCCACACCCATATGGTGTTTTATGGGTTTTGCACGTGGGTAACCACTTTTTAAGGATCCGCGTGAGTCCCCATTCACCGATGCCACCTCTATGTCCTTGTTGGCCACATGATGGTAGCATAGCTCATTATACTGGCATGTACCGACATCAATTCGCTATATGGAGCAATTTCGAGCCACGACGTTAGCTACTTGTTGTTATGTTTTATTTTATTACCGTAACTTATATCGTATTATTTATCAACATATACTAAATTATCTTTTATTATCGTAACTTGTATCGGATTATTTATCAACATATACTGAATTATCTTTTATTATCGTAACTAGTATCGTATTATTTATCAACATGTACTGATTTATCTTTTATTATCGTAACTTGTATCGAATTAAAAATTAAAACTTAATTAAAACATAGAAATTAAAACTTACAACTTAATTAAAACGTTGAAATTAAAAATTATAACTTAATTAAAACATAGAAATTAAAAACTACAACTTAATTAAAACATATAAATTCCAACTTAATTATCTTCCGCCGATGAAGATGACGGTTCCATATCTTCTAGATCGTCTTGAGCCTCAATTTCTTCTAGACCAGCAATATATTGATCATATATATCAATGATGTTGAGTTTCTCGATACCACCACATAAAGCAGAAAGTGTTGCGTAATCGACCACTGTCAGTACACGCTCGAAATATGTAATGATGACATCACTTCGCAAACTGAGATATTCCAACATCTTTTCTGTTAATGTTGTTACACACATAACATCATCAATAACTGGGGGAGTTAGCGCATCTTGCGGGTTCCCGCCCAAGATGTAAGAGATTGTGGCAATTGGATCATTTTCAAGCAGATTCCATATAGTGTCAAATGGGACGACAAATTCAAGACGGTCCACTAACTTTGGTAAATCGAAACGATTGAATCAATCTTTTGTTGGTAACCTCTGATTTTTTGAGCATTTGTAACCATTTTAATATTGTTTCTGTTGTTTTTGATGGTTTTGTTTGAGAAATAGAGATTTATACTAGGGAATAAGAAGAGTTGTTGAGATTGGAATGGGTGAAGCAAGTGGTATTTATAATGAAAATTTATAACGACTACATTTTTGAAATTTATAACAGCTAGATTTTTAAATTAAATAACGGCTATATTTTGAACTAAATAACGGTCATAACAGCTCATAAAAAGCATTAAAAACACACAATATTTAAAGTATACAAAGTTAATAGTCCGTAACCGACTCTACTACTCATCATCTTCACTTTGACTTTCATTGCCATCCATTCTATGCCGAACTCGATCGCCGGGTGTTTAACGAGGACCCGGACTTTTCTGTTCTTCCGAGCGTCAATCAGTAGTCGTACCATGTCCATCATGTTGCGGAAAAAACATGAGTTGTGCTCTGTCATCCACAATCCTCTCAGCTTCGGCGGCGAACTGGTCAAGCAAAGCGTGTGCAATCAGCAAAATATAAAAAAAAGTAACTAACGCATTAGACATAGTCGAAAAGTTTTAGTTTAAGCAAAATATAACAAATGAATCAACATTCACATAATCACCTCAACAGTGACATCAGCATCCTCACATGGTACGGGGGCCAGTTGATGATCAGGATCGATGATGAGCGAGTGAGACACGTCTCGATACCACTCCTCGTAGCCTGGTGCAGTCTCCTCCGGAAAAGTAACAGGAGTCGATCTAACAGGAAGCTGTACTTGGTGATCCTCCTAACGGTCCCATAAATGATCCGCCACCGGCCCAATCTCTACGTCGTATGCTAGTCCCGAAGCAGGCCAATGCAATGTTCCCTTTATAATGGGATTAAGAATCACCTATTTGGACCCAAACTGAAAAACATCGATCGGGTGCGTACGGCTCGACTACGTCCATGAACCGTAAGCAACCGGAGAAAAGGGTATGAGGGTGCGCCTTCTCCTAACCTGGACCATACGGATCCCACCTAACAGACCCAGTAGTAAGACCGTCTAAAATCCTCCGATATTCCAACAACTTCTCTGCAACCTGTGAAAAAGAACCATCAGATCTCCAACAATACACCCGAGGCTGAGTAGGCAGGATATCTAAGGGTGGACCGGGTCTAAAGAGAGAAAAGTACTCATAGATCCACGCTGGCAACAACGAGAAGCAACCACAAATAGTCTTCACACCAGCACGTGAAGAAACACCCAACTGTCGGTACATGTAGGCTAGTGTACCAGCACTCCAAGCATAAGATGATATATTGTCGGTATCTGCCATGAAGGGAAACAACTGAGGACGTATCCTATCGCCTAATTTGTCGACGAAAAGTGTCGACCCCATAACCACGATGATAAACCCCTGAGTATGGTCATCATCATCACCGGCCCTCGCCACCTGACACACTGAGTCTACCAAAATACCTCCACTCTTGTAGATAGGGACGTTCTTCGTATGATTTAAAGGCAATCTCAACTGCCCCGCTGACTTCCCAAAGCAACCACAAACATACATAAGGAGATCGGCCAAAGTCCCGTCATCATTCTCTACCTTATAAATGTCACCGTCGACCCGTATACCTAAGATCTGTGCAACATCGTGAAGAAGTATAGTCATATCTCCAAATGGCATGTGAAAGTTGTTGGTGTCGGGCTGCCACCTCTTACCGAAAGCAGAAATAAGAGGCATGTTGAAATGCTTATGCATTCAGGAAGATGAGAAAGGCCACTTCTGTCAAAAGTAGACTGAGTGTCTGAGGGTAACCGCCAACTACCCAACACCCTTGTCTTACCAAATCGATGATAACCGGTCAGAACTGGTCGACCAATCTCACTAGGAGTCGACCACAAGGTGTGGGCAATGTGACCCCCAAAGCTAGGAATCACGTAAGGAAACATTGGCCTACCAGGAACACGCTCAGTAATCATCCAGGAGACATCCTTGCTCGACTTCTTCTTCTTTAGAGCCACGACGCTACTAGAACCCTCGTCCGACACCCACTGCCAACGTCCCGTGTCCGCCCATCGAACATTGACGCGGGGAGCCCTACTAACTTGTTCCCCGTCCCCCTCCTGCGCGGCCACCTCCTCAACACAACGATCAAATTCCTGCTCCGTCCATGACTGAGTACTCCGCTCTCCAACCACCGGTCGTACATTACTCGGAATCGAAAGTCCCCTCCGAGCTCGTGCTGATGATGTGACATTACGGTTATGAACTCGACTTCCAGGCTCTTTTCCTCTACCGGTCATCTGATCACAAAATAAAATAAACATTAATTAATTAAACGGATAAAAAAAATAATGAAATTAGTAACGATATTTAATTACGTTATTTTCTAAAGAAATAAATAAATATATTAACGATTTTTAAATTCGAAACATGATACACCTAACGTCTTTAAATATACTAGTTTTTAATTATTTTGTTCACGAAATTTTATGAAATACTTAAAAACTATATTTAATAACTTCGAAACACGATGTTTAATGATGTCAAATACAGCTTTTTAATAATAAAAAATACTTATATTTAACTATTGGTTATCGTAACTAACAATTATTAATAATATTAAATTAATATATTTAACGACATTTGTGAGACAGAAATTAGTTTTTTTTTTAAAAAAAAAAAAAGAAAATGGGCTTGGATGAAATTTTTTTCGTCCGGGCCTAGGTTTGGACGAAAAACTTTTTTCGTCTGGACCCAGTTTCATATATTTTTTTTAACAAAAAAAAAACTAATTTCCGTCTTGAATTCGATTTGGGCGTACGGATTGTAACGTATAATCAACTAATTTCCGTCTTAAAATCGTTCTACAATAACTGCTTCTATCCTAATTCATCTTAAGTCAACTAATTTAAACAAAATTTTGAAAACAAATTAACTACAAAAGAAAGATTACATACCTCGAAGGTTATTTGAACAAGATGACAGAAATGTGACGGAAATCCTGTAGATGTGATGTAGTTTTTTTTAGAGATTTTTAGGGAGAATAATGAATTTTGAAAATTATGAAATTTATATGGGATAGTTTAAGATGGGGGTAATTTAGGAAATTCATTAGAAAATGTCGACCATAATTAGTAAAATGTCGACGATGTTTAGCAGGGTGTAAAAAAATTGTCCGATTTAATAAATATGGCCTAGCCTAACCCCAACCCAAAAATATATCGAGCCTTTTTTGGGCGGCCCGTGTTTTTGATCTAAATAAATGGCCCAAGCCTTGCAAATAAGCGGGCTGGACTGCAACGACCCCACTAAACTTAGGCCATTAGATCACGAAGTTCCTGTAAATCTGAATTGACCCGAATCACACCCTCGACCCGGTTGACTGTTTCTAAGTCAACAACACAAAAGAAAAAAGCAAATTTAACAAAAATAACCCAACCTTTAATCAGTCTTCCAAAAATAACCCGACCTTTTAACTTAAACAATAATAACCCAACTTTTGTATTTTTGTCACAAAAATATCCTGAAATCTCACCTAAACAAATTTCTACCAAATATTGATAAATGATATTTTGTAAAATAGTTTCATAAATCTAAAGTTTATTTTGTGATATCATATATAAAAAAAATTCATAACCAAAAAACCGGAAAAATTATAATTTCCTTAGTTTGTCAATGGGAAACTTATTAATAAAACAAATATAGGAGTATAATTTTTTGAAAAGAAATAAGATAGATTTTAAATTAGTGAAAGTAGTGATGTGAGATATACTTTTGATTTTTTAAACCCAGAATTTGAGGAAACAAATAATTTTTTAAACCATATAATTTATGCCTTTTAGGATTTTGAATAGTACTAGAAATTTTTTTCTATGTTTTTAAATTGTTCGTAAATTATTTTTTCATAATTTTATATAATTACTTTTGCAAATATATGGTCAATAAGTTAATAGATTGATTAAATTATCATTTACGAAATATAAGTAAGATGTCGGGACATTTCTGTAACATAAAAGCAAAGTTGGATTATTCTTGTTAAAATCAAAGGATTGAATTATTTTCGTAATACTTAACAAACGTTGGATTATTTTTGTTAAATTCGCCAAGATAAAAAGCCTTACCAATTGGGTTTATTGCGCCCTAAACTGAGAAACACCTTCACCTATAGTCCCACTCCAACCCCGGTTGTGATGCATCATCTCCGGCGAGTCTCCGCTACACTCAACCGTCAAATCCTTCCATTCCGTACCTTCTGGAACCTTCTAGAACTATCTTCTTCTACTTCCTCTACACCTTCCTTTCCTTCATATTCCATTGTTCCAGAACCTTCTAGAACTTTCTGCTCCCGCCCTTCCGACGTCGCTGATGTTCAATCTCCTGCCGCTATCGATTATCGGTATCACTCTCTATCTCTATGTCGAACTCATTTCAGATGTTCTATTTTTTGGCGGTGTAGATTAACAATTTGATCAACGTGTTGTGGAGTGTATTTTGGTTAGATTTGGTGACGGAGATAGGATTTGAAGTTCGGGAGGCGAACTCGATTTATGAAATAAACGATTATGCATTACTCTTTGTTTCAATTCAAATTTGTGTTTACTTTAATTTTGAAACTATCATTGCTATCTGAAAATATTATCCTGCATATTTTAGTTAGATTCAATGGCGGAGCTAGTATTTGAAGTTAGAGAGGCGAATTAATAACAAAGGATCGAGAATTTTAACTCAATTTTGTGCTTTTTCGTTGTGTAATGAAGGCTCCAGCCCCTTCTAGCCTCTCGCTCCGTCACTAGATAGATTGCTTTATCATTATTATTGTTACTAGTATATTTCGATGGATTTCGATGGATTCTATGGCGGAGTTAGGATTTGAAGTTAGGGAGGCAAATTAGTAATGCAATCGAGTAACTTGGGAAAAAGTTGAAAATTGTAGCGGAAGTTTGTATTTTTTTTCCCTTTTCGTAATGAAGGCGACACCACTGCTAGCTTCTAACTTCACGACTGGGTAGATTGCTGTAGATAAATAGTTCCAGTGGAGGATCTTGACAAAATATTAGGTTTAATGTTTGAGGTTTAGAACTGTTGTGTGACCTTGTCATTCGATTACCCCACAACGTCGTTATCTTAATCATTTGATGCTGAACAAGTAATTCAATACTCAAAACGTTTGTGTATGCGTGTGTGTGTGGGTGAGGAAGTTAGAGGTTTGCCGCATCAATTACGGCTTACTGTTTTCTGACAGGGATGAATTGCCTTTCGTTGTTTGGAGTAGACATATAAGTTGCTGGTCTATGCGGACTAATTAAATGGAAACATTGGTAAAAGCTAATGTGGTTTAATCACAATTCTCATACACCCGTCCCACTAGCCTCTTCTGCCTTTGACGTTGGTATTCATCTTTGAGCGTTATTTTAGGAAATCAGAATATACAATTACGGTACTTTTCAATAATTTCTGTGGGAAATTAGTTGCTTTGATGGATCAAACATGACAAATTTAAAGTTTGATCATTGTAACTTTACATATATAGAGATTAATTGTCAAGGTCAAGATAGAGGTAGAATTATTTTACGAATAAAGAGGTTTCAATTCCACTTTTGAAGTGGCTAGTCAGGCGGTGCTGTGTGCGCTACTTGATTCACTTGAGAAGTTGAATTATGCCCGTGAACTATGTTGTTCAGTATCTTATTGGTGTTGGTGTTCTGCATATACCTTACTTAAAGAATGTGGTAAACATGCTCAATATAATCCTTTATCATGATGCATGGTAACCGGATTTTCTCAGTAGCCTACAAAACTCTAATAATTCGGTCGACTCATTTGAGGATTGCTTCACTCAATTTAGCAAATCGAGTCGCTTGAATTTGTGTTTAATTCGCCAACAAATAGTGAATCAGGAGCGAGCGTACTAGATAGGGAAAAAAAATAGGAAACATAGAGGTTTAATTGGGACTAATTGGATGCTAAGGATGTTGGATAAGAAGATACACCGCAGTAAGTTTTGATATTGTCCTTATTTTAGGAAGAAGTTGAATGGAAATTCTGACTTTGAAAAGGAAGACCTAGAGTAGTATGCATAAACAAAGAAGAAAGTAATTAAAATGACTTACTAATATTACTATTATTACCAGTACTAAAATAGACTAAAGGTAAAACAGAAGTTAGTACAGGGAAACCTTCCGACACCGAAAAGTTGAGATGATGCAAAGAGAATAATAGGTGTGCATGGCAACATGCCAACATCCATCTGCTCTAAGTTAGCTAACAGTTGATGTTGAATATGCGGTATTTATAATAAAAATTGTTTTTGGTGAAATGGGTAAATAAACGAGTCCTCAAGAATACCCGATACTGTTGGTTTATGTGGTGCGTCCATGCTTATGCTTCTGTAGGGTCAATGTTGCTGTAATGCTGTGATAATAATTAATTTGAGAACAGTTGTTTGCTTCAGGAGAATGAATTTCACAAGCTAGCTGATTCGACCATCCATCATCTGCTTGAGAAGCTCGAGGTACTATGTTTATGATGTGATTTTATTATAATGTTATTTTATTTATGTTGCATCAGTGAAAACAGTTCTTACTCTTCCCCTTTTAGTCATATGCATAGTTTCTCTTTGTTTCTGTTTTGGGCATGCCTATATGGTTCGGTTCGTTCATCTTACTTACATAGGATTGGAATCCATTGTTTATAGAAAAAGAGAGATTTTGTTGCAGAGAGGCTGTCTGACATTTGTCAGTTTAGAGTTTGAATATTCGAAACTTGTTTGTTCGATCCTCCCTAGTTAAACGCCTAATGCTTCTTTTATATTTGTCAGGAATATGGTGACAATGTTGATATTGATGGGTTTGATGTAGACTACGGGGTAAGGAATGTTATCATCTAGAATTTTTATGTGTACTCTATTTCAAAGTTTGCACTGTGTTACACTTCCGGATGAATACTTTATTGCAGAACGAGGTTCTTACCCTGAAACTTGGGAACTTGGGCACTTATGTTGTCAACAAACAGACACCAAATAGGCAGATTTGGCTATCTTCTCCAGTGAGGTAGGGGATCATATGAACAAAATTCTTGCCTCTGTTTGCGATATTTATTCTTTTAACTGGTTATTCTTGCACATCACTTGCTTTATCTTTCAAGATATCATTTTAGATGGCTCTATATTTCCGTTGTTCTACAGAGTATATATGTTTTCCTTGAACTACAGGAGGAGCCTTTTTTATTTACTAGCTGTGGCTTGTGAATTGTAAATAGACGGGGAGGTTTGACTATAAGTTTATAAGCAATAGGTAAAGCAATCTATACACCATTTGACAATGGACAACCGAATAAATCACAAGGAGAGTGTTTTTTGTATGGATTGGTGAATTGGGGATAAGGATAGAAGATAGAGGGTGAGTAGGATAAGGATAGAAGATACAGGGGGATAACTGAATAAGTGAGCCTTATATATTTTCCTTTCAAATCTCTTCCGAACTGAAATAATTTTTCTTACAGAGGAGAAGACAAAACCAATGGTTCCATTTTTCCTCCCCCTTTTGCTCAAATTATTGCCGATTTTTTTTTGCTTGCTTCGATTCCCTCCTTTCCTTTTTATCCAAATACTCTAAACCTATTTTTCCTTTATTGCTGTAGTGGTCCCTCGAGATTTGACTGGGATGGCAGCTCTCAAGCTTGGGTTTACCGTCGAAATAAAGCAAATTTGTTCAGTGTTCTAGAGAGGGAGCTTGAGAAGCTGTGTGGTGAATCTGTCAGCCTTTCGTGATCTTTCAGGGAAGATGAAGGGATAATATTTTCGCGCTCTTTTGAATCTATAGACATGGAACAGTTAGGAGTTAGCTGAGATTCTACCAGTCCAAGTTTCAGTAGTTTCTGTGATGTCCACATGATATATCTCTATATGAGTTTCTCCATCACAATTTATTGTCCTGTGATATTACCTTTAGACCATACTACTTGTCCCTTCTCATGCTTATTTTATCAAATCAGTTGTAGTCACATCATTAACGGATTTGGGGAGGGAAAGTGAGGGCAAGTGCCCTCACGTGACCTAAAAATTTTAGCTATATGTACTAGTTAGTTCCCCTTTTATGCAATGTAATAATACTAGTGTAGTGGTAAGTGTATGGGACTTATAATATGCAGCTCAGGTTCAATTCCCACGGTCAACTTTATTTTGCTTTTTATTTTGTTTTTTGTTCTTTATTAGCTTTAAAATATGAGAAAATTTAATGATTTGCACTTTTTTCATTGCTTATTTTTATCTATGTAAGATGTACTATTATTTCCAGTATTCTATAGAAATATATGTAGTATTTTGCGATGTTTAATCATGCATGTATGTTGATAAAAGAAAAAAAATACATAACTAAGCGCAAAATAATATTAGAATTATGGCAAAAAAAAAAAATTTGTGCCACCCAAAATCAAAATTTCTGCATCACATTATCAATTTTTTCGGAAAAGTAGGACAACGTTGAATGTTGTGAAAAAGCTTCAATTTTTAGTCTGCATTTAAAAAGTGTTTTTGGCGATCTGGATACTTTGCCATCTTTTGGTGAAGTCTCCATCAATGTGTTTTGTGATGGTTATGATTGTGATTGTGATTGTGATTGTGATTTGTCAACTTGATTACGGGAGTGCTCTAATTGATGAAGCCTTCTTCCTCTTTATAACTTATATTAATTTCTTTTAGTTGCGGGGTTTTAATTTTTAGATGAATTGACGATGAATTTGACAAAAACAGCACCTCATAACGTTATAGAGAGACGACTCTTCGTACCCATTGATTTTTTTTATCCTTTTACTATTAGTTTGAAATGACTTTCATTTAGTACTCCCCCCATTCACACCAAAGGTTACATTGACTTTATCACACTTGTCGAGGCGTGTTTTGCAACGTGCTTATCTTTAGTTACACATTATTAAAAATTATAAAAATTTGATATTCTTATAGCATTTATTACGATAAATCAAACAAGATTTCACATGACTATATTTTCTCTTATATATTACAAATAATACCAAATATTCTCTACAGTCATGAATAGTGCCAAAAAGTCAATGTAACCTTTGGTCTGGATGGGAGGGAGTACATGTTTTCATAATTAACATACTTTGACTATTTCTATTAGTAACCATCTTATAGTTTACGTACCCATTTTATTAGTTTCGGTACCAATTTCACTTTAAATTGTAAAATGGTCACCATTAATTGGTTTCGGTTCATATCATTATTAAAGCTTTTTTTTTGTTGTTGTTGTAAAGAGAGCTATAAAAGCAATTTAAATACCGACGGAATTTAAACTCATGTCATAAGCATTATCTCTCATGACTTTACCAAATACCCCCCCTAAGTGATCATACTTTGCATTCTGTTAGTGCGCTAACGTACTGCCATTTGTATTATTTAGGCCATGTTCTTTCTGGCTTATTTTCACCACTCACCTCGATTCGGCATTTCATTCTATTCATTCGGCTCGATTCACTTTAGTTTTACTTCGATTGATTGATTGATTCATTGACTCCATTGATTCGATTCAAATTTCACTCCATTCAATTCAAATTTCACTCCATTAAGTTCAAATTTCATTTCAAATTTACTCATCTTAAATTTAATAGTTATTATTAATTTTGTTATCAATAATACTATATTTTTAATATTATTATTCTTTATTATTATTATTATTATTATTATTATTTTATTTAATAATATTGTTAATAATAATGTTATTAATAATTTATTTATTATAATTACTATTATTATTATTATTAAGAATATTATTATTAAGAATATTATTAGTAAAATGAATAATAATGTTATTAATGTTGTTGTTGTTGTTGTTAAAATGAATAATAATGTTATTAATGTTAATATTATTATTATTGTTGTTGTTGTTATTATAATATTATTGGTATTATTATTAAAATTAATAACATTTATTATTAATATTATTGATGGGGCACGCCCAACCGACTTGACCCACTAGTCAATACGGGGTCATACAAGTCAACACGCTTGCCAACATGGTTACGGATTCACTTGGTACCCTACGAATCACGAATCGTTAAAAGCGAATTCTATCAAATTGATTACTGAAAATACATATAACACATTTTCTATAAACAAATCGCGAATCGGTAAGGCGTATTCATAGCGAATATGGTAACCATGCTTGCCAAGCCATCATTTGAGGTACACATAGAAACCTATAGATACCTCATTATTCATCAATCAATGGTAAAATACTTCTCACCAACAACTTCCTCTCTCTAGAAGTAAGACTACTCGAGCTACTATGAGAGGGCACAGAGACCTTAGCTTCAAGCAAGGTCCCAACTATCCACCAGTACCGTAAGGCATCAGAGAATGACCTATTGCGAACCCTCCGAGGCCCTATTTGTTACGCGTGAAAGATCCATCCGGAGAGAGCAAACATAGGTTCGAGGTGCCATCGTCTCAGAGGAGTGCGTTGACCCGACTCGGATTCGAGCAACGCTTACTTGAGTGTTTTTATTCGAAACATTATTTTTACTAATATTATTATTAATATTGACATTATTATTTATTATCGTTATTAAGAATATTATTAGTAAAAAATTACTATTTTTTCATTATTATAATTTATGATTATTCATATATAATATTTTAATTTTTTTTCGTAAAAATATTAATATTAGTATAAATAGTATTATACTATGAATATTTGTATTATTATAGTTGATAATAACAATAATATTAAATATATTATTATTATTAATAATATTAATTGTTCCGGGTGTAATTCCAGAGCAAGTATCGTTACCACCCGTGGCTTGTAGAATAATGTCTTGAGTTGAACCCTTCTTGCCTTTATCGTTCCTCTCGGCCTCTCCTGCAACAATGAACGAACTGAGGGCTTGGCCTTGTGCCAAGCGTACTCACTCCGACGCTCAAGTCAGTAAACTTAAAGGATTAAGTTGCGTTACTTGGCTAGATATGTATTGTAGAGAGATAAGGAAGATATTACCAGATGAATAGTGTATTTAGGTTAATTTGTGGATCCTTTCCTCAATGAAGGTTGAGGAGTATTTATAGGCTTCCACCTTTTGTCACGTAGTGGCCAAGTGGCTATCAGGTGAAAAGACCGTTGTACCCTCGGCCGATGGACCTATGGCAGGCTGGCCGAGGGTCTTGGATATGAGTATGCGGATATGCGCCCCGGCTGGCTAGTTGCCATGCCGAGACCTAGATGACAGGCCGATGGGGTGCATCGGCTAGGCTGTCTAAGTCGTTGACTTTGCTGTGGATATCTTTGACCTTGCTCAGTGTGTTGACTTGGTCAGCGGTGCAGAATATGCCCCATCAATTTGCCCCCAGCGTAGTCTATGCCGTGGTATGGGCTCCGATGTATGTTGAGCGTATATTCTGCGCAAGTAATTTGCAAAATTTTCTGCATCGGCTTCTTATGATTCTTCTGATGCATCGGCTTCTTCTCCGTCGGCATAATCATTCGTAGGTCGTACCATATCCCCCCTCCACATGGATGTGTGAAGGGCATCCGATGTGGAAAAGAAAGTGACGCTGGCCGAGACCAGGGTTGAGAGTGCCGGTTGTTTTTGATTGCCCCCAGGCCGGTGCTTCCTAGCTTGGTTGATCATGTGGCCGGCGGAGAGCAGGTACCTAGGAGCTTGTTGAGGAAGATGAACAGGCGAGGAGATGTGAATGGGCGTGTTGAAGACGCTTGGTCACTGTTGTATTGATTGACATTCAACTGTTGCAACGGTTGACATTCCGCGGTTGCATGTCTGACACGTGTATGTTCGCTGATTGGTTGACGCTTCATGGGTCATGCCCCGATTGGTCCTTCTTCATGGGCTTTTCTCTATAAATAGGGCAGTTATTCCGTGATTTTGGCCTCCATTTTATTTTCGAAAATTTTCTCCAAAATCTTCATCTCTCCAAACTTTCAAGGGCTGCCTTTGTCTTCTTAATCTTCGGAATATTTGATCCGGCGAGTGTTTTTTTATTAAGGTAAACAAGCAAACTTTTTATTTTTCTTGCTAGTAATTTGTTGTGAACATGTCTTCTGCTAATGCTGGACCTAGTAAACCTGCGTCGGGGGACGCTAGGTCTCCTTCTCCTGAAGTTGATCCTCAAATTTTGGAGGAATGGGAGGATGATGATTCCTTTGGTGATCTTGGTGATGATTTCGGTGATGATGTGGAAAGGCCTCGTCCTAACGTGGGGAGGCAGTACGTTATGGATCACGGCGACGCCTGTAAGGTCCGTCTTGACCGTGCTTGGACTCACAAGCTCGCCAGTTGTTCCGGCGAGAAATTTTTCGAGGGTCATTTTTTCTTTGGCGAGGGATACAAAATTGTTATCCCTGAAGAAGGCCAGGCCGTCTGTTGCCCTCCACCGGGCTACACCGGCGTGTATATGCGGCATTTGGAGTACGGGCTCCGATTTCCGCTGAATGGGTACGTTATGGCCATAATTAGAGCCATGAACGTTGCCGTTGCCCAACTGCACCCATTGGCTACGAGGACCATAATCGGCTTTGTCTGGCTCTGTCTTTTCAAGGGAGAGGCCCCGACGGTGAATTTATTCCGCCGGCTTCATCATCTCAAACCATCATTCTCTGGCCGCGTCGGATGGTATAGTGTGCAAATGGAGCAAGGTTATGTCTCTGTTGACAAACTTTCTTCTTGCAAAGACTGGCAAGGTCGGTGGGTGTACGTTAAGGTGCCGGATGACTATCCGCTGCCCCGCTCCTTCCAGCACCAAGTTAATTTGCGGTGTGAGACTAAGGCGGAGCATGACAGATGGGTCACCCTGAAGCATCTTAAAATGGATGCCAGCAGGTCCTTCTTACGAGGATGAGAAGTCATGCGATGAGGCTTTTTGAGGTGGACAAGAGTTGGGTGCCGAAGAGATGGATTCCCCCGACGCAGATCATTCTTCAGGATGAGCCGCTCTGCTATGTCGGCCTCATACCGGCCCTAGCGCAGGGTGAGTGGGGTCGGTGTGAGGCCCATCACCGCTCTCAATGTTCCTGTTTCTCGAACTTCGATTTATTTCTTCTATTTAACTCTTGCTTTGTTTCTTTCGCAGACTACTTCGGACCGGACCTGGGGCTGCACAAAGATAAAACCGTTGCTAACTTGCATCCCAAGGCCCTAGCCCATGACCGCAGGACGTCGCCGAATGATCTTATGGAACAACGGCTGAAGGGTTTGAGCAGGGAGGAGGCCCAGGCGAAGGTTGTTAGCGGCGTAGTGCGTCGAACGCGGAAAACAAGACCTTCGGCGGCGACCGCGTCGACACCGGTTCCACCTCCCATCCTTCCCCCTAAGAAGGAGACGGTGGAGATTGTTGATATTCCTGATGGGGACTCCGATGAGGAGGAATCTTCCCTCATCCGTAAGAGGAAAAAGACAGCCTCTACTGCTGGCAAGGAAATGCCTCCTCCGGCCAAGAATGCCAAGCATGGTACCTATCTAGCTTGTGGCTTAAATTTAGCCGTGCCATTAGGTGCTTCTGATGACAGGTTTTTGATAAGTCAATGTTGATACTGATGTTTTAATTGAATTTCTCGCGATCACCGGCATCGGCTTTTGCTCTCGTTGGCGGCGAGTGTGGAGGGGTCCTCTGCGCAGTTGGTGATCAAGGCGCCACCGTCAACCCTTCATCCCAGAAGGCTTCCGTCTCTCAGCCGCAGGCTGGTGGTCAAATTGTCACCACCGTCCCTTCATCCCAGAAGGCTTCCGTCTCCCAGCTTATAGAGGAAGGCACGAAGCTCATTAGGGAGCTGGCGAGGTGAAATGTGGTTACCGGTGCTCGTCTCATGGAGCAGGAGAAGGCCGTGGCTCGAGCTGTTCACGAGCGTAATGCCACTAAGCAGGTGGCTGCGTCGGCGAAGCTAGATCTCCTCAATGAGCAGAGGCTTAGGGGAGATGCCGAGAAGGCGCTCTTGGCTGAGAGAAAACTTAGGGAGGACGCTGAAAAGGAGGTCCTTGCTGAGAGAGCCAAGGCCGAGGCCGCGCGGCCGGGCTGCGAAGCCGCTTTGGGGAAGTGTGACCTTGTTCGAGGCGTGCCGACCTCTATCTCCAAAGCAGAGGAACGAGTCCAGGGACTCGTTTAAGGCCCAAAGTGGAGGTGATTCGGAGCAAAGAGGCCATCATCAAGCAGAAGGAGGAGGACATTGAGATGCTCCAAACCGTCATGCTCCCCAACCTGTGCGCTGAGTTCCGGGACTTGGCCGAAGGAGCTGCTAGGGAAGTGATCGGGGAGCTTTTCCCTCTTGATGGTTCCTTCCCGTGGGGCATATTTGACGAGCTGCTTGATGACAAGCTCGAGGCTAAGGAGAAAGCCGTGGCGGAGAAGGCCAAGGAGGCGGTGAGGGCGAAGATGGAGAAGGAGGCGGCCGCGGAGAAAGCGACTCTTCTTTGAGAGAAGGCTAAGGCGGCCAAGGAGGAAGCCGAAAGGATGAGGGCAATCGATCTTTGTCGAGGCCAAAGCCGAGGTCGCTAGAAAAGTCGCTGGCCGCCATCAAGAAGATGCGGCTACCGCTGCGATGGCAAAAAAGAACAGCATAGGAGAGCAAGTTTACAAAGAGATCTGTCACTCCTCACATACTACCATGTCTTTGCTGATGAGAACAAGTTTACAGACCGCTTGTTGTTTGGGGCCAATTATTAAGCCCTTCCTCCCCGCCATCTTTTGGTGCTTCAAATGACATAATTGTAGCTTTTGCTTTTCTCCTTGAATTTTGTACAACTTAGGTAGGTTGTGTTTTGGCTTATCCCAATGGGGATGGCCGTCGTCCGCATTCTTTTCACCCGTAACTTTGTTATTATTAATAAGAGTTACCTTCGGCATGGCCGAGGCCTTTGTTTTATTTCTTTTACTTCCGCTTTTAAAAAGTTGAGCGTCTCAACTGTATTCAGCGTTTTCACTTTGCCTCTGGCTTGGCCGAGGTCTTTGTCTCGTTTTTGTCTGAGTTGTCTTCCTATACTACTAATTGAGCGCCTCTTTCGTTTCCGCCTCGGCTTGGCCGGGGCAGTTTTAGAGTGCGTATCTCAACTGCGTTTCAACGCTTCCAAGGCACTTCGATTGTTTTTGCGGGTACAGACTGCGCTTGCCGTTACTGTCGCGCGTGTCTCCGCTTATGAGGGTGATTGCCGCTCTTGTCGGATTGACAAAGTGGGAGCGGCGGGTTTCTTGATAGAGACTGCCGTGGCGTCTACCACTTGGAGTGACTGCGACGGCGTCAAACCTCTTGGGGTGACTGCCGTGGCGTCTACTACTTGGGGTGACTGCGACGGCGCCTATTTCTTCATAGAGACTGCCGTGGCGTCTACCACTTGGAGTGACTGCGACGGCGTCAAACCTCTTGGGGTGACTGCCGTGGCGTCTACTACTTGGGGTGACTGCGAGGGCGCCTATTTCTTCATGGAGACTGCCGTGACGTCTACCACTTGGAGTGACTGCGACGGCGTCAAACCTCTTGGGGTGACTGCCGTGGCGTCTACTACTTGGGGTGACTGCGAGGGCGCCTACTTCTTTATGGAGACTGCCGCTCTTGTCGGTATGACAGTGTGAGCCGACGTCTGCTTACTAATGGAGACTGCCGCTCTTGTCGGTATGACAAAGTGAGCCGAGCGTCTGCTTCCTTCCTAGTGACTGGGGAAAATGAACATTTTGATGGAAGATTGGGACGATTTTTCATTTAGATAAAAACATGCGTCGGGGTGCCCACAGCCGTCTTGGACACCTCCGCCGCTACACAGGGTTTTCCCGGGATTACCAGTGTCCTAACGGTTTATCAAATGCACACCTTCCCAGGTCACCGCTAGCTATATCCATGAGGTCGCCCTCCTGTTGTAAGGATAGACTTTTCCCTTTCTCTGATTTCTTGGCTACTTTGAGGGATTGCATGTTGCATCCTCTGGCAGCTATCTGGATGTTGACCACTTCGTCTTTCTCGTCTTTGGAGACAAGCTTATGCGCTTCCCCCCGGTCCGAGACATACATTAGTGTTAGAGCCCGGATGGACATCACTGCGTCAGCCTCGCTCAGGGTGACTCGGCCTATGAGAACGTTGTAGGCGGATGAGCCGTCGATGACCACGAACTCAGCTAGGACATTCTTAGCCGCGTTCTTTTCGCCGAACGTCACCGGAGTCCGATTGATCCCGGTGGTACCGGGCGGCCCCGGAGAAGTCGTATAGTGGGTTGGTGCGGGGGCTCAAGTCCTTGACTTTCGTGCCGAGGCTCGGGAAGCACTCCCGAACATGATGTTCGTGTACGCGCCTGTGTCAATCAGGCACCTCTTGACCAGGTGGTTGGATATGTCCAAATTGACTACAAGGGGGTCGCTGTGAGGAGCGATGACTCCTTCGTAGTCCTTCCTTCCAATGGTTATATCGGGGATGTTGGAAGCAGGGATCGCTGTGTTGGGCACAAAGTTGATGGCCTGATATAGCTCGTTCAGGTGCCGTTTGTGCCCATTAGCGGACCCTCCGTTCTCGTTGCCCCCGATGACAACATGGATCACTCCTATCCGTTCGAAGACGGATTTCTTACCCGAACTGTCGGCATCAGTCTTTTGGCCTTGGGCAACGTACTTGCCGAGGCTCCCCTTTCGGATCAACTCTTCAATGGCATTCTTCAGGTGCCGGCAGTCGTTGGTTAAGTGGCCGGTGTGGCCGTGGTACTCACAGTACTGGCTCGTGTCACCGTCACTTTTTGGCTTGGGAGGTCTCTCCCACTTCTGGCCCTCGTTTTTGCTCAGGGCGAAGACCTCGGCGGCTGATACGACGAGAGGGGTTTTATCATTATACCGCCTCTGGTGGTACGTTCCTGAACTCCACCCGGCGCCCGTCGAGTCCTGTTTCCTGGCAGATTTGTCCGACCGTGACCTATTATTCTCATGGCGTCTTTCGTCGGATCGTGACCTTTTGTCGTCACGGCGTCTTTCATCCGGGTTGTCCTCCCGGTGGCTCTTCTTTTCTGAGTGCTCGGCCTCGCTAGGGCCTACCCAGGTCTTGTGATAGTCCTCTACCTTGATGGCCTGGTCGGCCATCCTCCTGGCGGCATCCCAGCCCAGGCCTCCGCACTTGATGAGCTCATTTTTTAAGTCTCCCCTTGGGAGGCCCTTCATCAGCGCGAAGGCCGCTAGCTCGGGATTAATCTCCCGAATCTGCTGGACCTTTCCATCGAACCTCTTCACATAGCTCCGTAGAGACTCGCCCCCCTCCTGTTTGATAGTTAGGAGGTCCGATGTCTCCACGGCCCTTCTCTTGTTGCAAGAGTATCAAGCTAGAAAGGCGTCCCTTAGGTCGGCGTAGTAGTATACCGAGCCGTCGGAAGCCCCTTGTACCAACTTTGAGCCATCCCATGCGAGTTGTTGGGAAAACTCGGCACTGGACCTCATCGGGCCGCTCCCATACCGACATGTAAGACTCGAAAGCCTCAGCGTGGTCGGCTGGATCACTGTCCCCTTTGTATGATAGAGGTGGCAACTTGAGCTTAGTTGGCACCTGGACTTCTAGGACGTAGGCGCTGAGGGGCTGTCTGACCACGTGTCGAACGACACGCGGCGATCGGCTCCTCGCATTCCTAGTCCGGCTCCTCCCCTCGTATCGGGAAGGACTCCTTCTTCGACTCGGACTTCTCCTCCAACTCGCCGAGTTGGACTCCTTTGCTCCTTTGGGGTATGCCTCGTTCGTCTTTGGGGACGCCGTCCCCCATGAGTACGGGAAGGACTTAGGTCTACCACGCCCACTTTGGGCTCCCCCGGCGACTTGGCTGGGTCAGCTTCTCCTAGTGCTCCGTTCAAATTTCTCGGAGTCACGTTCTGGGCCCTGGTCTCCTGGACGGTTTCCGCCGCTCTTGTCGGCGTGACAGTGTGAGCAGGCGTATTACTAATTAGGTCCAGGAGCATTTTCAGTTTTGCTACGTCAACCACATGTCCCATGATGGTGACCTTGGTTGGTGGCGTGCGTGTCCGTATTATCGGCATCCCGAATTCCGGTTGGACTACTCCGCGGTGGAGGGCTGCACGACCCCAGAATTGTTGAAGGTATCATCTTGGTAGAATGCGGTTTCGTCGGTCACGACTGCGTCTTGTTGTTTCGACATCCTCTTAGCTTTTTGGGTGGGTTTTCGTGTTTTTTTTTTTGTTTGGGAATGAATGTGACTAGCTTCTAGTATCTTTCCCCACAGACGGCGCCAATTGTTCCGGGTGTAATTCCAGAGCAAGTATCGTTACCACCCGTGGCTTGTAGAATAATGTCTTGAGTTGAACCCTTCTTGCCTTTATCGTTCCTCTCGGCCTCTCCTGCAACAATGAACGAACTGAGGGCTTGGCCTTGTGCCAAGCGTACTCACTCCGACGCTCAAGTCAGTAAACTTAAAGGATTAAGTTGCGTTACTTGGCTAGATATGTATTGTAGAGAGATAAGGAAGATATTACCAGATGAATAGTGTATTTAGGTTAATTTGTGGATCCTTTCCTCAATGAAGGTTGAGGAGTATTTATAGGCTTCCACCTTTTGTCACGTAGTGGCCAAGTGGCCAAGTGGCTATCAGGTGAAAAGACCGTTGTACCCTCGGCCGATGGACCTATGGCAGGCTGGCCGAGGGTCTTGGATATGAGTACGCGGATATGCGCCCCGGCTGGCTGGTTGCCATGCCGAGACCTAGATGACAGGCCGATGGGGTGCATCGGCTAGGCTGTCTAAGTCGTTGACTTTGCTGTGGATATCTTTGACCTTGCTCAGTGTGTTGACTTGGTCAGCGGTGCAGAATATGCCCCATCATTAATATTAATATTAAGGCAAAATTACAATTTACCACCTATTATGTTCCATTTTTTACAAATTACCACCTATTATGTTCTACTTTACAAATAACCACCTTATTTTAAACAAATTCCACACCATTCTCACTAATTTTTCATTTTTGTAACGGTTTTGTGTAATTATCAACTCGACCTCATTTTATCGTCTTATGTAAATTTGCAATGACCAATATACCCTTATTAATTACCTACCCTCCCATTTAATTCATCCTCCTTTATCAATTTCCCCCTATAACAGCTACCTCCGTCCTCTGCCTCGCCCTTCACTCATCCACCAACAACAACGAAACTGAGTCTGAAACATCTACTCAATTGAGCACTACAGTAGCAATTCACAACCATCCTCCACCTACTTAACCCAATTCGACCACCATGGCTCCTCCATTCACTTATCAACCAAGAGCAGCGTCACCGAAACCGAAACCAAGTTCGAATCAATTCATGCTTACAAATCGAACACCAAAGCAACAGCCTCGTCGCTCACCGGAGCCACCACCACCTCTAACCTCCCTTGCGTTGCTATCGTTGACGGAGCCCAATTCAAATCCCTCGCACCACCACCATTCGTAATCACGCAGCAAAGCAGCTCTCAAGTAACCCAGATGCCGTGAACCACCATGGCTCGAATTGAAGTAAATAAGAAAGAAAGAAGGAGACAAGGAGGGGATTCAATCAAGCAAGAATGAACAATAAACAACAAACCTGAAGTTTATGGAAGACCCTCGGTTTCAATTGAATTTCTGGATTTCTGGATTTCTGGGTTTGTTTGAGGTTGGGTTTTCTGTTTCAATTGGATGAATGGGACTGAGTGAGTGAAATAGATAGGGAGGGTGTGTAATTAATAAGGGTATATTGGTCATTGTAAATTCACGTAAGATGATAAAATGAGATCGAGTCGATAACTAAATCAAACCGTCACAAGAATGTAAAATAAGTGGGAATGGAGTGGAATTGGTTGAAAGTTAGGTGGTTATTTGTAAAAGAGAACATAATAGGTGGTAAATTGTAAAAAATGGAATATAATAGGTGGTAAATTGTAATTTTGCCTAATATTAATATGATTATTTCAGTTCAGTTCAGCTCAATTCAGCTTTATTCAGTTCAATTCAGTTCAGTTTAGCTCTATTTAGTTCAGTTCAGTTCAGCTCCATTCAGTTCAATTCAATTCAGTTCAGTTCAATTCAGTTCAGCTCCATTCAGTTCAGTTCAGCTTAACTTCATTCAGTTCAGTTCAACTTAAAAAAGCCAGAAAAAATAGGGCCTTAATCATGGAGCTAATCAGCTAAGTGCATCTAACAGTATTAGACAAAAGTCATTAGGTACTAGGATTACTAAACAACCACTACGAGTTGAGTTATACTTTCCACATCACAAGGAAGAATCGTTAGGATTCCTAGATTTTTTTGGTTCTTCTCAACCTATGGTCGTCACTTATTTATGGTTTTGCTAACGTGTGTCTCAAGAGTACACAATAAAAAACCATTTAAAGAAATACTTTTAGGAATCTATCATGAGAAATGAAAGGATATACCCAGTATCACCAATTTTAATGAATGAATCTTAAAACTATTAATTTATATATTTTCTTATCGTGTGCCCTTAGGACACCCATTAAACAATCGAATTTAAATATTCTTCATCATTTGGAATCTAGTTTGTATCCAACTTTACTACGGCAGCACTACAAAGAATGCTGTATTTTTGGACAAACCAAGTGTCCTTCTCTTCCTGTATATTAACCTCTGTAAGCACCACACTTATCATTCCACTAAAAAAACTGAAATTACAAGTAGTTTACTGATAGTGAAGCAGAAAACAATGGAAGGACGAAAATTCCTGATAATAAATATAGATAATAAAAATTAGAGAAGAGGGAACTGGTTTCTTATTGCATTAAGTACTTACGAACTATAATCACCTTTTATAGGTGTCTACAAAACAACTAATGGTAATGCTTGATTTTATCAAAACCACTAGTTTTTAGTAAATGATTATAATCCACCAATTACAATGGAAATAATTTATTCTAATAGCCTCCCTTAAACTGATGTCCTGATATCAGTTTAAACTATATTGATTTTAACGAACTAACACCAAATAACTCTCGTAGTTTCACAAACATATCTCTGTTTAGTGCTTTTGTAAATATGTCGGCAAGTTGATCTTCACTTTTGCAATGCATCATATCAATTGTCCCATTATTGCATAGATCTCTTAAGAAATAGTATTTGACATCAATATGTTTACTTCGCCCATGTAGCACAGCATTCTTTGACAATTTAATTGTTGAAGTGTTGTCACAATAAACTTTTGTAGGCTGACTTTGTCTAACCAATAGTTCATCTAACATTCTTCTCATCCATATAGCTTGGCAAGCACAAGCCGTAGCTGCTACAAATTCGGCTTCTGTGCTAGACAATGTGACGATGGGCTGCTTTTTAGACGACCATGATATAGCGCCTGTTCCAAACATAAAGACATAACCAGAAGTACTTTTTCGATCATCTTGATCTCCCGCGTAATCACTATCAGTATAGCCAATCATATTTGACTTTTCATCTTTCCTATAGAATAATCCAAAGTCTCGAGTTCCTTGTAAATAACGAAGGATTCTCTTCGCAGCTAACAAGTGTAATTCCGTTGCATTTTCCATGTATCTACTGATTAGGCTTACAGAATATTGTATATCCGGTCTTGTTGCAGTAAGATACATCAAACTACCTACAATTTGTTTATAAAGTGTACTTTCTTCCCCTTAATGTCTTTATGTAATTTCAATCCACAATCAATTGGAGTACTAACTGGATTACAATCCTTCATTTTAAATCTCTCCAATATATCTCCCGCGTATTTCTCCTGAGTAATAAATATCCCTACATTGGATTGGATAACTTCAATGCCCAAAAAATAATTCATTAATCCAAGATCAGATATTTCAAATTCCCTCATCATGGACTTTTTAAATTCCACAAATATTTTCTCATCGCAACTTCCTGTGAATATGAGATCATCAACATATAAGCAAACTATAAGCATTTTTCCATCATCCCCAATCTTGAGAAACATAGTATGCTCATAAGGACATTTCACAAACCCGGATTTAAGAAAATACGTTTCAGTGCGACTATACCAAGCTCTTGGAGCTTGTTTTAGTCCATAAAGAGCCTTTTTTAATCGGTAAACTTTTTCTTCTTTTCCGACCTGAACATAACCTTCTGGTTGATCAATATATACTTTTTCTTCTAGATACCCATTCAAGAATGCTGATTTGACATCTAACTGGAAAACAGGCCATGAATTTTGTGCTGCTAATGCAACCACCATTCTAATTGTATCATGTCTCGCTACAGGACCAAACACTTCGGTATAATCAACTCCAAATTGTTGTTTATATCTTTTGGCCACTAATCGTGCCTTGTGCTTATCCACTTGACCATCTTTATCCAACTTTGTTTTGAAAACCCATTTTACGCCTATTGTCGTGTGTCCCTCGGGAAGATCGCATAACTCCCAGGTATTATTCTTTTCAATAGCTCTACGCCACTTAGATTCTTGTATTGCAACATCAAATGTTGTTGGATCACAATCTGCAAATAAAGCAAAATGAGAAATAGAACTCTCATCTTGATTAATTCCTGTTACTTCGTAATCATCCATCCATGCCGGCCTTCTACGATTACGATTCTGGCGTGTTTCATTTTCTGCATGATTGGTTGGTGTCTCTTCATCACTATTTCTTGAAGTTTCAGTATTATTGGTTGCTTCTTCAATATGTAATGGCGATTCTCTTACTTCCTCATCTTCCTCATCATTTAAAGTTAACGAAATTGATGGCTTGTTATTCCAACTCCATGTACTTTCCTCATCAAATACAACATCCCGACTAATCTTTATCTTTTGTGTGACCGGATTATATAATTTATACGCTTTGGAAGTTTCACTGACTCCCAGAAAAACACATTTTTCACCCTTGTCATCAAGTTTCTTTCTTTGCACATCTGGTACATGTGCATAAGCAATGCACCCAAATACTCGAAAATGTTCAATACTTGGTTTTCTTCCACTCCAAGCCTCTTCTGGAGTCATATTCTGAACTGCAAATGTTGGACATCTATTCAATATATGAACACTCCAATTTACCGTTTCTGGCCAAAAAGTCTTTGGCAATCGCCCATTTGCCAATAAACTTCTCACCATATTAAAAATATTTCTGTTTTTCCGTTCTGATACACCATTTTGTTGCGGTGTATAGACCACTGTAAGCTCTCTTCGAATACCATGCTCTTTGTAAAAGGCTTCAAACTCATTAGAGCAATACTCACCCCCACGATCAGTTCGAAGGGTCTTAACCGTCTTTCCAGATTCATTTTCAACTAAAGCTTTGAAAACTTTAAACATAGAGAAGGCTTCTGATTTTTCTTGTAAAAAATAAACCCATGTTTTTCTTGAATAATCATCAGTGAAGGTAATCACATATCTCTTACCTCCATTCGAAGAGGGATTTATAGGACCGCAAATATCCGAATGTACTAATTCTAAAATAGCTTTTGCTCTCCAAGATTTACCTTTTGGAAATTCTGTACAGTGATGTTTTCCTACCATACATTCTTCACATACTTGAGAAGGAGCCGTGACATGAGGAAGTCCTATTACCATCCCTTTTGTTTGCAGTGTCTTCAATCCACCAAAGCTTAAATGTCCATAACGAAAATGCCATATCCAAGTTGAATCTTTCAATTTTGCCAACAAAGAAGAATGAATGCTTTCAATCTTCAAAGGAAACAATCTATTCGTACTCATTGGTATAATAGCAACAATAACTCTTCTTGAGGGGGAGTATATTTCACATGTACCATTTTGTATAGTTATTTTATATCCTTTCTCCTATAGTTGTCCCACACTCAAAAGATTACTTTTGAGATCTGGAACATACATCACATTTGAGATTATTTCAATACAACCATTCTTGGTTTTTATTTGAATGTCACCTTTACCCATAACTTTCACGGTGGAACAATCACCAAAGCTCACAGTAGAATGAAAATCTTCATTTATATATGAGAAAGAAGACTTACAACCGCTCATGTGGTTACTACAACCTGTATCCACAAACCAAACGTCACTATCGGGTTTTATATCATTTTGAGTTGCCATCAATAATGTTTCCACTTCATTGTTCTCAATGAAGTTTGAACTTTCTCCTTTTTCTTTGTTATGTGGTAGTTTCGTGCAGCATTCAGAAGCATAATGCCCAAATCTATGACATCTATAACATTCAATAGTTGACTTATCTGAATTTTGACCTCGACCTCTGCCCTGAGATTGGTCAAAATTAGTTTTATAACTCCTATTATCATCTTTGTATCCACGAACTCCTCTACCTCGACCTCTACCCCTTCCTCTAAAGTTGTTGAATTGGGTATTGGTAGAAGCCTTTAATGCTTGATCTTCTTTTGGGGAACTTTTATTTATCTTTTGTTCATGGACTAGCAATGAGCCTTGCAACTCGTCAATTGAGAGAGTATCAATGTCCTTTGATTCTTCAATAGAACACGCAACAAAGTTAAAATCTGTTGTTAACGTGCGCAAAATATTTTCTACAATAGTTGTATCGGTCATCTTTTCTCCATGGAATCGCATCTTGTTGCAGATTTCCATTGTACGGCCGAAATAACTTGTGACACTTTCTTTGTCCTTCATTTCTAATGTATCAAAATTACTTTTCAAGGCTTGAAGCTGTGCACGCTTCACTCTCGTAGAGCCTTGATATTTCTTTTTCATTGAATCCCAAATATCCTTAGACATATCTTTACAAAGAATAGTCTCAAGGATAGAACGATCAATAGCCTGAAATAGGAAGTTTTTTGCTTTCAATTTCATTAGCTTTCTACCTTCATGTTCTTTTTGTTGTGCATCGGTAAGAATCAGGCCTACTGCTGGCTCTGAAATTCCCGACTCAATAACAACCCAAAATTCTTTTGAACGCAAAAAAATTTCCATTAGCATGCTCCAATGATCATATTGACCATCAAAGCGTGGAATCGCTGCTTGGACAAAACCAGAGTTTGTCTCTGAGGCCATTGAATTATATTGGACAAAGAATAATATTTTACAACCTTAAGCCTGTTTTTTGGTTTTTTTATTTTTTCCGGTACCAGCCCTGTCGGGCTCTGATACCACTGATAATAAATATAGATAATAAAAATTAGAGAAGAGGGAACTGATTTCTTATTGCATTAAGTACTTACGAACTATAATCACCTTTTATAGGTGTCTACAAAACAACTAATGGTAATGCTTGATTTTATCAAAACCACTAATTTTAAGTAAATGATTATAATCCACCAATTACAATGAAAATAATTTATTCTAATAATTCCTACGTTTTATGTCTCTTTTACTAGGAGTTTTCCTCGTCTTTGTTTGTACTGTCAACTGGAGTTCCACTGTTCTCCCTTACAACACCTTACACTGGGTTGACAAGGAGGCCGAGACTAGGGATGGCAGTGGGTCGGGGACCCTACCCAGACCTTGAGGGTCGGACCCTAATGGGTCGGGTATGGGTCTTAAAAAAATATTTCGGGTCCGGGTCTAAGTTATGAGACCCATACCCGACCCTTAGACCCTTTATTAAAGAAAAAAAATCAAAATCACAACTTTTCTGAATTCATACCTACAGATCAGAAAAACCCAACTAAAGTCTCTTTCTCTTCCCTCATCCCATAAAGTGATAAAACCCAACCAAACTCTTCTGACAATACCACCACTCCACCACTAACACAAGAAAACCACCACCACAGCACTGATACGCGACTGGCAACCACCTCTCTAATAGGCGGCGACCGACAACCACCATTAACGGCAAATTAATAAACTCATAATGTTAAAGTAGTATGAATTTTTTTTTTAATATTATAGACCCCATACATTAATTTTGTTACTAAAGTGGTCAAACTCGGACCATGGGTAGACCCAAACCCTACCCTTACCCATAGGGTCCGGGTATGGGTCCTCAAATTTTAGACCCTTGCGGGTCTGGGTCGGGTACGGGTCCAAAGGGAAAATCTCGGGTCCGGATCTAGGCGGACCCTACACAGACCCTACCCATTGCCATCCCTAGCCGAGACAACTCTTCGGCCGCCTGGACACAAACCTGTCCATGTCCATGACCATACATCTGATGTTCCACGTCATCCTTTGGACCCGTTAATGGTCCAGGAGATGAACTGGCCGGGTGCGGACCATTTTGTCCTCGCACCGGCTTTTTAAAAACGCAAAGTCCTACACCCTGCATAACGTTGTTGTCGATGGAGGGAGGGAGATTCCTTGCCCCCTAGGAAGGCTTCTGTCGTTGCACGTGTGGATGGGGTTACGCATGTGCTTAGTATTTGTAACAACAAATTTGCGTTAAATCTGCAAATAAGAGATAAAACACAAACAAATGCAACAAAATAATAATTTTATTAATTCAAAAGATTTAGGGTACAATCTACTAGTTGTTCTACTTATTCGATTTCCGCACTGAATGAATAAGAGGGTCTTGATTTGAAGACTTGATTCTCCTTTGATGAATTTGACTTGCTTCTCCTCAATTGACTGCAATTGATGCTTGACGTCGGATTGAAGAATATTTCTTTCTTTTTCTCTAGTTTTCTCTTAGGAGAGATTTCTGTAGAGAAGTGAATGTCTTTTCTTTTCTCTTATTTTCTCTTAGGAGAGATTTTTGTAGATAGGTAAATGTATTTTCTTTTCTCTTATTATCTCTTGGGAGAGATTTTTTTTAGAGAGTGTTTTGTAGGGAGATTTTGTGTGTAGTGTATTTTTTGTGGGATTTTGTTGATTATTTTTTGTGATTAGTCTTGAATGAGAGTCTTTACTCTCAATTTATAAGATTTTTTGTTTGTTACCTTTGTTACCGTAAACATGCTACTACTTCCCCCTTTCTTTTGTTGACTTTTTCCCAGCAATCTTCACTCATGCAACCTTTTCCCATATTTTTTGGAAGATTTAGTGGAACAAACTCCATTCTGTTTACTTGACCAAATCTTTCCTTAACAAACCCACTCATTATCCTATAATCAAACCATAATGACATAATGGCATGCTAAAGAAAATTGACCACGGTTTCTTTTGCTCATAATGCATGGTACTCATTTTTCTTTCGAGATAACTTTTGGGCTTATCAATTCGTCTTGTGGGCTTGTCAAGCTTGGTCCAATTCGGATGTAGCATCATTACTTTTGGCCTTAACATTTTACGTTTCATACTTAGTATAGAAATATAGCACAACCCATTTTTCGAGTGGACCGATTTTATTTCTTAGCAAAAATGGACTAAGTACAGACATATTTGTTCGGGTTTAAATCCACCGACCCATTTTTTAGACGATAGACTTTCACATAAGTCAATATTTGACTTTGACCCATTTTAAAAAATGTAAGACACATTTATATGACTTTGACCCATTTTAAAAAATATAAGACACATTTTTATGTCTACAGTATTGACTTGGGGTTGGGTCGGGTTGATAGTTGATACAGGTGGGTTGTCTGGGTACCCGACTATGACTATTGAAGATATGAGGCTGGCTACTTTTGCTCCGTTGTCGAGTGCTGAGTTTAATAAAACGATTTTGAATTGGACCGTGGAATTGACTTGGCAGATTTGGCTTGCTTGCCTATCTCCTCAGGTAATATACTCATATTTCCTCATAAATTGAGTGTTACAGAATTCGGCTTCTGTTTAGCATGCATTAATTAGACCAATGATTTCTTAATTAAACTCTGTATTGTTCTGCGTTACGACAATTTGTATTTGTTTTGGGAGTGATATTCATGAAATTCAATTTCAATACTCTTGTCAAAAACTCCAAGTGGAAAACTACTCTTTGTTTGTAGGTACCAGGTAGTCAGCAAAAACTATTCTGTCGGCGATGCAGCCATGCATACGGGTTTGGAATTGTAGTAATTTGAATATTATCGTTTGCAGGATGGTTTGGCAAGAAAGTAGAAGAAAAGAGGAGGTTGATCAAGGTACACTGCTACACTATGAAAGACACAGCCAACTTCTACATGAGACCAATAGAAGGGCTCACTCTACTAGTTGATATGGATACTAATGAAGTTATAGAAGTCACTGATCATGGCGCAAGGAAATTCCAATTCCCAAAGCTGCTAACACGTACAGACTACCGTCTCTCGGCCCAGACCAACACCCACAACAAAATCAAGCCTGTGAACCCTATATATATCAATCGAGCAGCCTAGGGGCCCAAGCTTCACAATTGAAGGACACATGGTTAAATGGGCAAACTGGGAGTTTCATCTCAAACCCGACCCAACGTCCGGGATCCTGATAGTGGGGAGCTAAGGAGTGTTATGTATAAAGGGATGAGCTCTGAGTTATTTGTTCCGTACGTACATGGATCCTACTGATGCATGGTACTTTAAGACGTATATGGATGCGGGTGAATACAGGTTTGGGTTACAAACCTCTTAATGATTGCCCAAGGAATGCATATTACATGGATGGTGTGTTTGCAGCTGGTTATGGAACACCGTATGTGAGGTCCAATATATATGCGGGTGATATTGGGTGGCGGTACTCTGAGAGTCCAATTACAGGACTGGAGGTATGACTTTGTTTAACATATCCCCTTATATATAAGCATAGGATATACCACATTGCATTGTTAAAATCCAAGTAGTCTCACGAAAGACGGTCTCATATTAATATAACGGTGAGATCCTACTACTACTATTTTCATTTCCCTCTTAGAAATGAAAATCTAAGAACTACTCTTAATATGGGTCGGTATGAGAGATAATATGAGACTATCTCATAATGAAATGAATTTGAATACTCTGTGATTCTTGTGGATCCCCTATTTCAGGTACAACAATAATTTAGAAAACAATATGCTGATTATTTAACTTCATGTAGTTTAGTGTCACTGTTGCAGTCTTGTAGTCATCAATTCTGATTCTGTCAATCTGTCATTACCGGTAGCTAATTACGACTATATAGTGGACTGGGAATTTCAAACTGATGGGTCTTATCAAAATCAAGGTTAGTAATCAAGTTACATATATATTGAGCTAGGTGATAGTAGAAGTAAAAAGAAAAATGGTTCTCATCTTGTCAAGCTCGTATACTAGGCCGTTTCTATTAATGACCTTTTTCTGCAAATTAAATTGATGCAGGTTGGACTAAGTGGTATATTGATGGTGAAAGGCACACCATTCATGAACATGAACCAAGTTCCAAACCAAGAAAACATGCATGGAACCTTAAATTATGCTGTTTATATCATAATTAACGGAAGTGGAGCAAGTGAAATCACAGAATATCGGGGAAAAAAAACTTTAAATTTAGATCCTCTCCATTTCCTTCCATTTCTTTTCAGCGGTTCATATGTTAATGGAGTGAAAATGTGGTGAATTTTGCAGGGATATAGTGGTTATGGTACACCTTAGGATTTCATCATATCATATACCATGTCAAGAAGACTTCCCAATCATGCCAACAGTGTCATCGAGTTTTGATTTGAAACCTGTCAATTTCTTCGAGAGCAATCCTATCCTTGGAATCCCTCCCCACTTTGAAAAGGAAACAGAACAAGTAAGTCGATTGTATAAAAATTTCCAAAGTCCCGACTCTGAGTGTAGTCTTTTTTTCTTTATTTGTATGTCATTATGTGCCCTGTATTACAGGGACGGCGCAAAAGGTAATATAATGATGTTTTTTTCCATTATCTTCCCGCAAGGGTTAGCTCTACTTGCATATACTGGTCCCTTACAAACTGGACCACTATAATTAAACCGAATTGGAGATTTTTTCGAAAAATACCGTTTATACAAATGGTTATGCCCCCTCCCAATGCTTGAGAGAGATTAAGCATGAAAGCTGTGAGAAAGACTCGAACCTGAGGTTGTTTTCTATACCAAGCAAAATTTGGTCTTAAATGCTACGTTGTGTTCATGGCACGTCTGTCTATTCCCGATGGAGCGTAAGTTGGTTTCGATGCAAATGGTCCGTAAAACTCTACGCTTCTTTTCCATGAAATATAGTAGATGGTCGTTTATTTATAGTTTTAAAAATCTGAAACTTTTAAAAATAGGAGGAAGCCTTATGTATTACGACGATAGTGGTACTAAATGCTAGGACTCAATTGGAATGGAGGTAATTGTTACCGTTTAGCATTTTCTGTATGCAATAAATTACCAAAATACTGCTTTAAACACACATATTTTACGCTTATAAAGATAAATTTTATTTAATTCCGTATACTTTTGTGGTTGTCAATTCAGATCATAAGTGACACCGCTCAATTACTTTACTCGTAAATTTAGCTAGCATCTGCAGAGATTTAACAAAATGTGTTCCTGAAAAATATCAAGCTTCGATATCACACGTAGAAATGTAGAATAGAGCTCCAACTTAGAGAGCCTAGGATTCGGGATAGCCACCAAAGGTTTGGTTTTCTTCACAACCATTCCATATGTTTCCGAAAGATCAACATCCACGACGTTGTTTGGTAACTCCCACTCGAAAGAATGCAATAGAGATGCCAACACAAACATTGACGTCTTTTCAGCAAGAGTATCACCAGGACACATTCTCCTTCCCAACCCAAATGGAATATACTGAAACTGTTTGCCTGAGAAATCGAATTTTTCAAGACTATCTAGGAATCTTTGAGGTTGAAATTCTAAAGGCGCTTCCCAAAGTCGAGGGTCTCTATGTATATTTTTTTTTTTTTTTTTGAACGGGGAAATGACTTCATTTCAATCTTTAGAGCATCCGCCTAGTCAGAACTATGGCGAGTGTACAGAACACCAGAGATCATAAAGAAGAGTCCGGAGAGCTCAAACCGCGAGGATACGCGACAACACGGAAAGTCGGCACCTCGTTTAACAGACCCCAAAGGGCCACCGTGCAAATACCTCAGTGCTCCCGTGTAGGGCATCGAACCCGGGACCTCGCAGTTCGCTGAATTATTCAACGCTTAGAGACACTCCCGTGCACCACTACACCCAAGCCACTTCGGTAGTAAGGGTTTCTATGTATTGCCCATGCATTAATGAAGATTTGAGACTTCTTTGATACACTGTATCCTCCTATAGAGGTATCCTTATCGGGACAATGCGGAATAAAGAGAGGACTCTTTTAGAATCGCATTCAGGTACTTCAACTCTCCCACATCACTTTCTTCAACTGTATGGTTTAAGTCGACTGTGTTACTTAATTCTTCTTGTATTTTCCTCATTATCTCAGGATGTTTTAGAATTTCCGACATTGTCCATTCTATTGTTGTCGCTGTTGTATCCATTCCACCTATAATCACATCCTGCAACAACAACTAAATTGCTGTAGTGCTTTTGTTAATGACAAGACAAGGGGATCCGATATTTAAGCAACATCCCCCTTGCAGTCTTGCACTCTTGCAGTGAATACGCAAAAAGACAGTAGACGCTTAAACCATACGCAAAGAGATCACCCAGAAGTAAATCCGTGAAGGCTTAACCAAAAGTAATTTAATGAAATGGTTTGCAACCTTGAGCGAAACTCAAAAAAAAAAAAGGATATTCTATGGTGTACCCTCGAGTTTTTCTATTTTCTATGTTGTACCCATACGTTTTTAAAATTCTATGGTATACCCCTAAACTGTACACATTATTCTATACCATGAGTCACGGCCTTATTTATTGTTTTGCTAACTTAGTTTCTTACTTGACCTATTAAATCGTCTATTTACCACTATAATTACTTGATAACCTACTCATTTACTTATTAGTTCGCCGAATTACCCATTAACCCACCAAATAGTATACGAATCTAACTAAAAATTCATCAAAATTTCATTATCATGTTATATTATAAGGATGTTTTTAGTAGTAGTTTGTGCTTATTAAAAGTGATTCGTTTTTTTTTAATGATGAAATAACATTAATGAGTCGGAATCAATATCTATCTATCTATATTAATAAAGGAAGTTTTTTTCGAGCAATTTTAGGACTTGTTTGGTTGCCCATCAAAAACACAGGAATTGTAATTATTCATGGGAAGTGTAAAAATAGTTTGTTGTTTGGTTGCTCAATTCACATGAATTGGAACTTCCTAGGAACTCTAATTCCTCCATAGTGGAGGAAATTGCTTACCTAGGCCCCCCCTAGGTAAGTTGAAGTTCCTATGGAATTGGAGTTCCCACATGCAACCAAACAACTTTTCCAAATTCACATGAAATAGAATAGCATAGTAATTGGATCTTCCCGGGCATTGTAATTTCTCATTGTCAACCAAACGACCCCTAGTCTCCAACTTTAGCGAACTACCTAATATATTTTGTAATGCAGATATATTTAGAGATAATAATAAAGATGTAGAAGATAATATTTTATCACAGCATAATAATAACAATAAGATAATAAATAAAGTCAACTACTCGATAAGAAATAGAATTCTACTATAACAATATGATAAGAAATAGAGTTCAACTACTCTTGAAATAAGTTTGTAATATAAATACTACTCAGTATAAATAGAAATAGGAAAAGATAATATTTTATCCCATTAAAGTCATAGGCCAACCGGATATCAAGCGTAAAGCTAATCAAATTCTACAGCTGATATACTTTCGCTCCTTTCCAGACTATAAATATAGTTTCGATAAACTTGCGAAACTTGCTTCTTCTGATACAAAATTAATGTTAATGTTATGATCACTGTGATTATTATGAATGTTTTGTATGATATGCTCTATATTGTCGATTATTATCTCTTTAAGTTTGGGTTTTTGCATATGATAGTTGGCATGGTTTTGTACATACGTCGGGCATACGGCTTACATTCGATCATAATATTTTGATACTCTCTACCTCTTTAATTTCTAAACTTTGCCATTCTTTTAAGTGAATCTTATGATTAACCTATGTTTGTCATCAATCTCATAAAACTCTCTACGTAATTGCAGGAATTTGTTACTTGGGTACGTTGATTATACGAGTTGGTACTTGCTTCCCAATTCCCATTACTGACATCAATTTATCATTTCGATCATTGCCATTTTATACCTTTTTTTTGTGGGTTTAAGATTCCTTCATCAGCGGATTATTTCAGTGGGATTTGTCTTACTTACTTTTTTGACAACTTGGTTTTTTGTTGTTTAGGTCTTGGTTTGAATTTTAATGAAGAAATTAAGAAAACGACATTTGACGAATTGACGTTCACAAAGAGGTAAAATACTACTCCCTCCATACCAGACCAATGGTAACATTGACTGTTTTGCCACTATTCATGGTCGTAGGGAATCTTCGATATTATTCTTAATCTATAAGACAAAATATAGTCACGTGAGATCTTGTTTGATTTATCGTCATGAATGCTATAGAAATACGGAGTATTAAATTTTTATAATTTTTAATAATGCGTAACAAAAGATATTTACGTTGCAAAACGTATCTCGACAAGTGTGAAAAGTCAATGTTACCATTGGTGTGGTATGGAGTGAGTATCTTTTTCACATCTCACCTATCAAATATAAAGACAACTTAGACAACACTATAGTTTTTTAGTTAATTGAGTCATTGAGTGTTATGGAGAGTTCGTTTAAAATATTGATAAGGTAAATTCATATGTCCCTATCATCCACTTCAAAGATAACATGTACCCACTTTCCTCTCACAAATTATATTATTACTCCTTCCATCCCGATCAATATTTGGATCACACAAATCACCAATTTCCCAGTAGTACATGAAAAAGTCTGTAAAAACACAAATAGATAACAATTGACTAATACACCCTAAAATGAAAATAGAATAAATTCTCATCGGGAAGGAGCGGAAAAATGAGATAGTTTTAGGGCTATGCTTCAAGACACGGACATACTAGGATCGATAGAGCGAGGGTCAAATTTTGTGTAGTTCATATGTTTCATTTTAATATGGAATCTAAGAGACGTAAAGATTTTAAGTGAAACAAACTCAATGGTAAATATTGTCTACAGTTCGGAAGATTGTGGGGTCTTGGGACCATTATCCTATATATATGGTACACCATTGTTGTAATACTCCGTATTTTAATAATAATTTATAAGAATAATTTATGTAATTTAATGGGTAATTAAATGACATTTCTAATAATAAATACAAGTGAGACGTTAATTAAATAATAAATTAATAATTCAAGTCATGAATTGGGTTCGGCTAATATTTGTGCTTTGGGCTTAGTTGGTAATCGAGTGTTGGACTATGTGGTATTATTATATGGGCCAAATTTATTAAATTGATATTAGTGTAATCGGGATTTATATCGGGAATTAATAATATTATATAAAGGTAATTATAATTATAATAATAATAATAAAGTTATGGCAATAATAAATTAGTAAATATTATATGAGTAAATCATAGTTATGGTAGGATTAATAATATATGATAAATAATAATGATATAATTATAATGACAATTTCTATACTAAATAGAATAAGGAAAGTTATGTAGTTTCCTAATTGGCCTCGTATTCTCTAAATCTTACACTATAAATACCACCTTAAATCTGATAAATAAATTACAAATAAAAAGAAGAAGCTTTAGGAGGCGGAAAGAAAGAAGAATTAACAAAATCAATTGGTCGACTTGAGGTAATTAACTCAGCTTAAAGCGGTTTATATTCTTTTCATGCAAGCAACTTTAGATCGATAGTATGACTTATATAGACCACCATAGGACTCGGGAATTGAACCTATAGCGACATTGGACTGCCAAGTTTATAACCTGACCATTTTTGACCGTCATTGACCGTGTTAGGGTGGCGTTTAGGGCGGCTAAAGGTGGCTGGTCAGGGGGTTATACGGGTTGGTTGTGGGTGATTGGAATGGGTAATTGAACCCCTAATTGACCTCGTCTTGACCTGGGTATGGAGGGGTTGTGACGGGGGAAGGTGGTCGGTCCTTTTGGTGGTTGTGGTATGGTGGCAGGTGGCGGTTTGTGCGGGTGGTGGCCGGAAATCGCAAGGAACAGGGGAGAGCAGGGGTTTTGACGCAGCTGTTTTAAGACGAGTATCGTGGTCGCGTTTCTGACCGTGAGGGAGGTTAGAGGGTAGCTTTGGAATCGTCGTGGACTAGGGGTGAGAATGGTGGTGGCTGGAGGTGGTGAGGTTGGGTGTGGTTGTCGGGGTTGGGCTGTTTTGGGACACGGGTTGAAGGGGGTTGCGGTTGGTGTCGTGTGATAGGGCGTGGGTTTGTGGGTTGTTGGTGGTGGTTTAGCTGGTGGTTAAGGGCGAGTTGGATGCGTGGGGTTGCAGGCTAGGGGTGTCGAGGTTGGGTGGTGGCTGTGGTGGCTTGTGGTGTCGGGTTTGGTGAGTTTTAAGAGAGGTGTTGGCCATGGTTTATAAACCGTGTTAGGGTGGTGTGTGTTTGTTTTTGTGACGGGTTTTAATTATTTAATTAGCTCGGGTGAGTCGGGTTCGTAGTTAAATCGGGTTTTTAGTTATCATAAACCTTTAATAATTATAATAAATAATTAATTTGAATAATTTAATAAAAGGAATAAATAAATAAATAAGTAAAGTTAGTAATTATAATTGTTGTAATTGTTATTATTATATAGGTGACGGAAATTGTGAAGAGTGTATAATCGGATATGTGAGCTTTAATTATTGGATTGCTTGCTTGCCAGTAGGGATAAATCCTACTCAACTTTTACTCGATAATGTTGTTGGATGAATTATCAGTTGTGAAGTATATGTCATTGGTTTTATATTGTGGTTGTTGGTTATCTCATGTCGTAAATGTTGGATACCTCGATCGGGATGGTGAATACCTCAACTTCGGTTGGGATGGTGAATACCTCAACTTCGGTTGGGATGATGGATACCTCGACTTCGGTTGGGATGGTGAATACTTCAACTTCGGTTGAAATGATGTAAAGTGAGCACGTTGTTAAGGGAGGTGTGCTAAGAAAAAGGATGGGCACGTTGTCAGGGGGTTGTGCAATATAAAAAGGAAGTTGGATTGTTATCGTATGTTTTTGTTGTTAGTATTTATTCCTACTCAACCTCGTGGTTGACTGTGTATTCGTGAACACTGCGGTGAACCGTTTTATGGGGAGCGATTTGGCAGGTACCAAAGTTTAGGCCGACTTGGGAGCATCGGGATGAGAGCCAAATTTGGAACCGTAGATGAAGTCTAGACCACCTATATAGTTATATCACTTATTTATTTTCCGCTGCGAGATGTATTTATTTTATATTAAGTCTTAGTTGATCAAAATTGTAAAACTAATGTAATATTAAAGTTTTAATTTAAAGTACTTTGGTGAGTTGGACTTTGTTATCTACTACCTCGGGAAACCGAGATGGTAACGGTCCTATTTATTTGGGAATGTCTAGCTAAAGGCTCCCGAATAAATGGGGGTGTTACAAAGTGGTATCAGAGCAAAACGATCCTCAGGCCTAACCAATGAACAATAATGAACATAGGATGTGTCTAATAAAATGAACCCTGTAGAAATCGTAGGAGCCACTTAAGGCTTGGGATGAGTAGGGCCCCTCAAACCAAACTTCCGGCCCTTTCAGTTTTGAACCGGTAACCCCGAGGGAATATTTGAGAGTGTGGGGTAATCTAAAATGAAAAACCGTTTGTTTGCCTTAAGAGTTTTGTTGCCTTGTTTGAATATTGTTTTCATTGATGACTGTGGTTACGAGAACGTAACTTTGCCTTTAGGAAGAGGAGATGTGATATGGTTTTAAGCATTGATATAGACATGTGATTATGAGATAAATATGTTGGCATGTGTGACTAACATGTGAAGTATTAAGGGAATTGTGTGAGATTGTGAAGAACGTAATTTCAGTTGATTTCCCGGAATTTTACCCTTGATTGTGTTGGCTGCCATTTACTACCTGTTTAAAATTATCGTATACAAATTTTATGAGTAATAGCTTTATGAGTTAGCTTTCATATGCCACTGGTCTAATGTTCAAATAATGTACGGTTTAGGAGAAATAAATATTTTAGTGGACAGTAGTCGAAATGTTCCTGTACAGTGATGTTTTCGCGCCATGTTTTTGTAAAATTTGTCATTTAAAAACTACGTAATTAATTGTTATAATTCCAACGCCAATGTTTAATAGACTCATGTATGTTTCTAAATTGGTAAGCCACGTTATAAGAAAATATTTTGACAATTTATGGTGATTTTTAAAATATGACCTAAGTTTCTGACAAGTTGCTGTAAAATTTCTGTTTCGATCAAGTAACTTGTAAAATGCATTATAAATTAATCATTTGAATTTTAGACTTGCTTCTTTTTCTCATGGTTTAATAACTTTCTTTATTTTCTAAAAAGTATATGTTCTCAATAATTAATTATGTTCTTATGTATTAAAGATTTTTAGAAATTATAACATGTTTTTCCTAGCCTTGAAGAGTATAAGTTTTGTTTCTTATTTCTTGCACATTTATATTTGATGTTGTTAATTATGTGAAGTAGATTACCATGTCTAGTGATATGCGGAATGTGTTGCCCTAAGCCATATATATATGTTCACCGTAATTGTATCCATATTTAAGCTAGATACCATTATTAAAAAAAAAAAAAAAAAAGATTAACTAAACAATTGTCCGTATTTTGTTATAGATTGTTATTTATCTTGGCAACGTATTCGTCGGTAGTTAAGTGAAATAGTTGAGTTTAAATAAAGTTAGTTCGAGTATACTGTATGTTGTGGTTTTGCTATTTAGAACTAAATCAAAGATTTTGTTATTCATTTAGCCATTAATGGGTATTGTGTTGGAAATAATAATTGTCTTATATTACAATGTGTGTTTCATGTTTTGGTGACGTTACAACAATGGTTTGGTTGTTCCTATTGTTTGTTATTCCGAACTTCGAGGACGAAGTTTATTTTTAGGGGGAAGGAATGTAATAGTACAAATATTTTGAGTTATTATTTGTATAACTTGTGATATGATTGATACGGGTGATAATCATAAATGGATAATTGTGTTGGATGGTAGTCGTTATGAGAAATTTTATAAGTGTTCTTGTAGTAGTTATGGGCGAACTTCGGGACGAAGTTCATTTTAAGGGGGGAAGACTGTAATACTCCGTATTTTAATAATAATTTATAAGAATAATTTATGTAATTTAATGGGTAATTAAATGACATTTCTAATAATAAATACAAGTGAGACGTTAATTAAATAATAAATTAATAATTCAAGTCATGAATTGGGTTCGGCTAATATTTGTGCTTTGGGCTTAGTTGGTAATCGAGTGTTGGACTATGTGGTATTATTATATGGGCCAAATTTATTAAATTGATATTAGTGTAATCGGGATTTATATCGGGAATTAATAATATTATATAAAGGTAATTATAATTATAATAATAATAATAAAGTTATGGCAATAATAAATTAGTAAATATTATATGAGTAAATCATAGTTATGGTAGGATTAATAATATATGATAAATAATAATGATATAATTATAATGACAATTTCTATACTAAATAGAATAAGGAAAGTTATGTAGTTTCCTAATTGGCCTCGTATTCTCTAAATCTTACACTATAAATACCACCTTAAATCTGATAAATAAATTACAAATAAAAAGAAGAAGCTTTAGGAGGCGGAAAGAAAGAAGAATTAACAAAATCAATTGGTCGACTTGAGGTAATTAACTCAGCTTAAAGCGGTTTATATTCTTTTCATGCAAGCAACTTTAGATCGATAGTATGACTTATATAGACCACCATAGGACTCGGGAACTGAACCTATAGCGACATTGGACTGCCAAGTTTATAACCTGACCATTTTTGACCGTCATTGACCGTGTTAGGGTGGCGTTTAGGGCGGCTAAAGGTGGCTGGTCAGGGGGTTATACGGGTTGGTTGTGGGTGATTGGAATGGGTAATTGAACCCCTAATTGACCTCGTCTTGACCTGGGTATGGAGGGGTTGTGACGGGGGAAGGTGGTCGGTCCTTTTGGTGGTTGTGGTATGGTGGCAGGTGGCGGTTTGTGCGGGTGGTGGCCGGAAATCGCAAGGAACAGGGGGAGAGCGGGGGTTTTGACGCAGCTGTTTTAAGACGAGTATCGTGGTCGCGTTTCTGACCGTGAGGGAGGTTAGAGGGTAGCTTTGGAATCGTCGTGGACTAGGGGTGAGAATGGTGGTGGCTGGAGGTGGTGAGGTTGGGTGTGGTTGTCGGGGTTGGGCTGTTTTGGGACACGGGTTGAAGGGGGTTGCGGTTGGTGTCGTGTGATAGGGCGTGGGTTTGTGGGTTGTTGGTGGTGGTTTAGCTGGTGGTTAAGGGCGAGTTGGATGCGTGGGGTTGCAGGCTAGGGGTGTCGAGGTTGGGTGGTGGCTGTGGTGGCTTGTGGTGTCGGGTTTGGTGAGTTTTAAGAGAGGTGTTGGCCATGGTTTATAAACCGTGTTAGGGTGGTGTGTGTTTGTTTTTGTGACGGGTTTTAATTATTTAATTAGCTCGGGTGAGTCGGGTTCGTAGTTAAATTGGGTTTTTAGTTATCATAAACCTTTAATAATTATAATAAATAATTAATTTGAATAATTTAATAAAAGGAATAAATAAATAAATAAGTAAAGTTAGTAATTATAATTGTTGTAATTGTTATTATTATATAGGTGACGGAAATTGTGAAGAGTGTATAATCGGATATGTGAGCTTTAATTATTGGATTGCTTGCTTGCCAGGTAGGGATAAATCCTACTCAACTTTTACTCGATAATGTTGTTGGATGAATTATCAGTTGTGAAGTATATGTCATTGGTTTTATATTGTGGTTGTTGGTTATCTCATGTCGTAAATGTTGGATACCTCAGTACTGGGATGGTGAATACCTCAACTTCGGTTGGGATGGTGAATACCTCAACTTCGGTTGGGATGATGGATACCTCGACTTCGGTTGGGATGGTGAATACTTCAACTTCGGTTGAAATGATGTAAAGTGAGCACGTTGTTAAGGGAGGTGTGCTAAGAAAAAGGATGGGCACGTTGTCAGGGGGTTGTGCAATATAAAAAGGAAGTTGGATTGTTATCGTATGTTTTTGTTGTTAGTATTTATTCCTACTCAACCTCGTGGTTGACTGTGTATTCGTGAACACCTGCGGTGAACCGTTTTATGGGGAGCAGATTTGACAGGTACCAAAGTTTAGCTGACTTGGGAGCATCGGGATGAGAGCCAAATTTGGAACCGTAGATGAAGTCTAGACCACCTATATAGTTATATCACTTATTTATTTTCCGCTGCGAGATGTATTTATTTTATATTAAGTCTTAGTTGATCAAAATTGTAAAACTAATGTAATATTAAAGTTTTAATTTAAAGTACTTTGGTGAGTTGGACTTTGTTATCTACTACCTCGGGAAACCGAGATGGTAACGGTCCTATTTATTTGGGAATGTCTAGCTAAAGGCTCCCGAATAAATGGGGGTGTTACAATTGTAATTAGTAAGGTTTCCTCAGCTAGATACGTGGTCATCTATACAATTTTATTAAAAGGTTAAATTAAAGCATTAAATTAAATTACACATGGCATTAGCATTAAATTAAATTCCACATGGCATTTCATACCACATTAATTCCTACTCATTTTAATTGATTATTAAATTTATTTATTTATTATTAACAAAATAAATGAAATATATGTACTATTTAGTTAAAAAGCTAGCTTAAAACATTCAATTTTATTACACATAGCATTTTCATACTCCATTAATTTCTATTAACTTTTTTTGATTAATTAATTTATTTTTTGACAATATAACAAGAAATAATAATTGAATCAATACAATCTACTTAAAAGTCTAACAAAAATAGGAATACTACTTCAAATTCACGTAACTACCACTAATTTTTAACACATTTATTTTTTAGGCAACATTTACATTAACACTAAAACCATTCATCTCCTCGCTAAATAAATGTTTGATACTCAAGAGTCATGCTGTTCAAGTTAATTGAATTTTGGCCAAACCATGTTTTGACTTTAAAGGAGGAATTTGGAAGATCAAATACGTACTTAATTATCTCTACGTTAATAAATACAGTTGACCTTTGATATTCATATCTTTGGCCTCGAGTATATATAAAACTACTGCTTATGACCTATCGTTCATCTTTATTTACGTTTTTTTTCATATGTTCTTTCGCTTTACTTTCTTCGCATTATTTTCCCACATTATTTAGAATATCCTAAATTGTAATTTGTTTGTTATTCCTTTGATTATTATAATTGTAATGATGATGTATTAATATTGTTAAATACTCGAATTATATGAATTGATATACTGGGGTGTTTTTTTTTGGTAAAGTAATTTGTCATTTTATTAAAACTATTATGCTTATGCAATTTTGTATATATACAGATAAGTAGATAGCAGAGGCGGATCAATTCCACATCTGATCATAGTTGACTTCGATTAAGTATTGCGGCTTAAGTGACTCGCCAAGGTAAAAGTTTGATTATTTTAGTAATTGGTCTTTAAATTGATCACATTTGGGTATTATAATTATGGATTTTTATTGAGGCTTCTTTAAACGACATTACCCTTTATTAGGTAGAATTATACTTGACAATTAGTACTGGTGTTCTTATCTTCACAAATTTGACCATATTGGAATTGATATCATCGTTTTTATATGGTATTGAAGATGCTCTAACTATCAGCTTTCATGGATGTATACGATATTGGTAAATATTGAAGCCTAATCATGAACGGAAGCAATAATCATACCGTAAAAGTGAAATGGCAGAATTGAAGCAATGTAACCCTTCGTATTGAAGGGATGCAAACTTTTACCTTGGAATAATAATGCATAACCATTATTCATCTATTTATCAATAGTATTATTGAATTTTAGTAGTAAAGATGTTCAGCTGCTCTCAGTTTTTCTTTGTTAATGACCACTAATCACCTTATCTTCTTTTTTTATTGTTATATAGACCAATTCCTGGCTCATAATTAATCAGTTATAAAATAACCGGATTAAACTATCTTTGGAAGCGTAGCTGACGTTATATTTAGGGGGGGAAATACGGTTAAAGTACCGCCTCGAAGACACCCAAAATCAAGTGTTACATTTTGCTTGGGTCGGAGGGAGTAATATAGAGTGAGGTAAAATTGTATTTTACCTATTTTTAACGAAAATTTTAGGAGTCATGTGCAAGGCATGCTTTTGAATAGTTTACCACTATTCCTAAGGAATGAATTTTAGATGTTGATGCATTTTAAGAGGTTATAGATTAACATATATATGTAATCAAAGTATTTCAAACAATAGTGAATTTCAAACATCCCGTGCATTGCACGGGTCATAAAACTAGTTGTATATTAAAGATCAAATTATAAAGCTTTTAAGACTAATCTCTTATAAATGCAAAGAAGAGTCGGTTTTAGTTTTAGGCCTACATCATCTATTATATTCCGTACATAATTGTATGTACACTTTCTATGTATCTTTTTTGCACATATAGTTAGAAAAGAACCATATAATTGTTCGTTTTTGTCAATTTAAGTATAATAAAGATTATTACAGACGTTCTTACAAAATGACGCTTTATACGAAAAACTCATTCTCAAAGTTTAGATAAACAATTACGTTTAAAACATAATTAAAATACAAAAGATTCTAACCAAAGGCCTGTGCATCGCACATGCATTAAATCTATCTAGCATATAACTAAAGGAGGCTTTTTTCCTAATTATACTATTAGCATTAGAATTAGGAGATAATTAATTATTTACAATTTTTCTATTATAATTAGGAATATAATTTTTCTATTAGAAATGAGAATTAATTAATTATATTATCATTTTCCTATTAGAAATAGGAAATAAATTACCAATTTATTAAGGCTTTTTTTTCCTAATTATACTATTAGAATTAGGAAAGGATTTTTTCCTAATTCTACTATTAGCATTAGAATAAGGAGATGATTAATTATTTACAATTTTTCTATTATAATTAGGAATATAATTTTTCTATTAGAAATGAGAATTAATTAATTATTTTACCATTTTTCTATTAGAAATAGGATATAAATTACCAATTTATTAAGACTTTTTTTCCCCTAATTATACTATTATAATTAGGAGATAATAATTATTTAAATTTTTTCTATTATAATTAGGAATATGATTTTCCTATTAGAAATGAGAATCAATACATATATATAAAGCGAAAACTTTTCGTGCGATATTAGAGAGTCCAACTTTTTTAGAAATCCTAACAAGAGTAGATTTCGAAAAAAAGCTAAATAAATAAATTTATCCTAATAAAAGTAGATTTCTTAGTATTTAAAACAAATTTTAATAAATTATCCTAATATAAGTAGATCAAATATATTTTGATAAAATTATCCTAATATAAGTAGATTAAAATTATCAAATAGATAATACAAATTCATAATAGTTCAAGTTACCACATTTACTTTCCCCACTTATGGTCTCATACATTTTTAGTTTGTATTCTCGCATTAAAATTCAAGAAGTTGGCGAATAAAAGATGAATTTATTTATTAAAGTGTTATGCTAAGATGATGTAGTGTAATCTTATGTAATTACACGAAGTATAAATTACGATTTCATCAAAATGTAATCACTAAATAATCATTGGAGTGTGTGTATAGAAATCATAAACATAAATGACTTCATATACATTCAAGTTATCAATACATAAAACATTTTACTAATCTATATATGTTACTATTTTTGTTTAACTAATTTACTTTCCATAAGAATGTGGAGATCATTAGATGGAGGAATGAAACCGAGAAAAACTGAAGTAGAATTTGGGGGTTTAAACAACTCAAAGCTTTTGTGTAACAATGAAACAACTCAAGTGTTATTCATATGATGAATTGATGATCGGTTCTAGACTCACGCATTAGTAGTATTACTTAATTTCATCTACTACAAAATTTCATATATACCACTAGCATATATCCAAGTAATCTAACCATTACGAAATAGCAGGTACTACTTACTCAAAATACACTATGTAATTATTTATATGGTATATTAATGTCAATACACCTTATTCATATACTAGATCTCGATTTCATTATAAAAATTAACTCAAAACCTAGAAAATGAGCTTAAAAGATAACTGAAAATTCGGAACCGATCAGTTAACCGATTAAATAAAAACTCCTTTTTAAACTAACCGAAAGATAGCTTTTTTTGATAATATGACATAAAAGGACATAGTAAGTACTCCATATTTAATATTATAAATTGAAGTATTAAAAAAAAAAAACAGGTAGCTTATTTCTCACATCTTCGCTTATCATGGTAAATAATTTATCCACAAAATACTTACAACAAACAAGAAAAATGAAATTTTGTTCAGATAAATTTAAGCTTATTTTTTTCGAAACAGAGCCTAAATTTAATATTTTTAATTTCATGATCTCTTGACCTTCATAATACCAAATTAATTTCTTTTTGATATTTTTTTGTCCCTTGTTTACTTACTTTTGAACCTATTGTTAGGAGTTAATCTCATGTTCCATTTTTAATTTTATAAACTTGATTAACAAAATAAATAGCTATTGGTTCAGAATAAATATTAGCAATGAGACATTATTCCACAAAGTACGTATATATCATAATCATGAGAAATAGAATAAATAAGCAATTGGTTCAAAATAAATAGCGTTCCATATAAGAAAATTGTTAACTCTACAATAAGAAAAAAAAACAACTTTGATCAAAAGGAAAATCTATCATCACAATTGTCCAATTATATCTCTTTTGTCTTGGATGCACCGAATATAAATAAAGTTTCAGACTCAAACTGAATTTTAAATCATGTCAACCATGGGTGTTAGCTAGACATGGGTAAATAAAATATCAAAAATATTTGAAAACTATAGAATAAGCGAGAATATAACATTTATATTGAACGAACTATTTTAAGATCTACACAAGTTGATCTATGGTTTTGAAAATTTTTACTTGTGACAACTAAGGGCATGTAATTTTTCTAATTAATATGGGTATGAGAAAGCCTACATTCGTCCTGACCCTTCGCCCGGATAACATCCTTGCTTTTAGGAGTTGTTTTTTTTCCTATTATTCGAGACTTGGTAGAGTATTTTAGTCCCGTTAGACTTTGGAGCAAAATTCATTATCTTTTAGTAATTTCACACTAAGTGTACGTCATCCTCTTCGCAATGATCCTATGGATTGCTTTTGCAGAGTCGTCAATACATTAGTTTGACCATGATTTTTGACATATTAATAATCAAAGTTATCAACGACGTTTGACCTTTGAGAAGCAATTGATGGAAAGATGTTTATTAAGAAGGGAAGGGAGTATACATGATGAATTTTTTAACATAACTCATAATGGTATGTTCTACCAAGTGTGGTATGTCGGTTATGTTGTTGAGGAACATCAACTCCGTAAGAGGACTATCTAAAGATACATTGTCTTATTATCAATCGCCTTGAGAAATTCGAAATAGAAAGGAAGATAATTACGGGTGCCAAAGTTGGCAAAAGGTAATGAACCGAGCATAGGAATGACTTCCTCGGATATAAAGATTCCTTTCATTCTTAAGCGAAGACAATATACATTGAGGCTATGCTACGCTAGACAATAAACAAGAGTCATAGACAATCACTTAATCATGTTGGAATTTATGTGCTGAAACGAGTTTTTAGTAATAACCACCTTTACGTAGAAGCGTCAAGAACAACGTCATCCAAGGGATTAATGTTCTTATCTTGATAGAGACCAAATGTATCAAGGCCAAACGAAGGACATTCTTTACAAAGAAGTTTTCACAAATTTATCAAGTTATGTGTCGTATTATATATTTTGCATGAAGCTTTTAAGGACAAGTAGTCTTCATTGTAAATAGTCAAAGTCTATTTCTGTTAAAAACCGATGACGCGCGAGATTATAAGAATAATAACTCTACAATCCAATTATATATGTGGATGGTATACAACTGATATAGTCAATACCAAATGCCAACATTTTTGTTGCGTTTTTGTGAGGGAAACTGATGATTAATCACTCCTCATCTAAATCAACTCCCGAAATTTTGTTTGCTCTCATTTTCAACATGGTTTGACTTTTTGTTAAATTTAATAGTTTTCTATTACCAGACCATGGTAAGGTAAACCAACGTTTCAGCGTTGTCATAAAATACTAACTTGGTAACTCAACGGTTTTAAATAATGTCATAAAACTAATAAATGATGTTGCCCCGTGCATTCTATGCAATAGAATCACATATATTTTTTTTGTGTTTAGAGACTAATAATTCTATTGGAATTCAGTTTGGATTTGAGGTTGTGAGAAGTAGAGCTGGCAAACAATGACACGACACGAAAACACGACACGAACCCGACACGAAATTAACGGGTTTGGGTTGAGACTTAATGACCCATTTATGTAAGTGGGTCGACACAAACACGACACGATATTTAATTGGGTTGGGTTTGGGTTGACCGCTTTAAACACGAACCCGACACGAATGACCTGTTTACTAAAGTAATCCAATTTTTTTTGGGTCCTCCTTCACATAAATATACTTAAACTTTCCAAATATGGACATGACACGAAAACACGACACGAACCCGACACGAAATTAACGGGTTAGGGTTGAGACTTGATGACCCATTTATGTAAGTGGGTCGACACGAACACGACACGATATTTAATTGGATCGGGTTTGGGTTGGAGGGTGTGTGACCCGTTTATATGTGACACGAACACGAACCCGACACGACCCGATCTGTTTGCCAGGTCTAGTGAGAAGTTTATAAGTAGCAAATACTCTTAATTGTAAATATATATAATCAAGGTAAAATTATGTTTAAGAGATTTAACATTTTCTTTGAACACACTATATATAATTATGATAATTGTTGTTTTATGTAACATCATTCAGTTTTACATAGTTGTTGTAGGTTAAAATAATTTACAAGACTCATAAAGGTCTGTCTCCGTTATTAAGGATTCATTTTGGTGAGCTTCACCATGTTGACAGAGAGAGCATTTTTTATTGAATTAAAAACCAGTTGTGCTTGCGACAATGAAAAAGCAAAGTACATATTATAACTAAATCACTTGATATTATAAATACTATTGAATGCAAAAATTTTACGGTAAAAGCACTAATAATTCATCAATCAACTATACCAACCATGAATTTTTTTCATCAATGATTCAATATAGTTAAACTTTTTTGTTAACTTAAGAATATATTTTTACAGGTAATTCTAATAGGAGCCCCGTGCATCGCACGGGCTTTCCAACTAGATAATTAATTATTTTACAATTTTATTATTAGAACGAGAAAATAAATTAATTATCTACAATTTATTAATATTAAAAAATTATTCATTAGTATTTGTTCACTTTTTATTAAATTAGAAGGAAAAAAACCTTTGATATATTTATAATATCCAATTTTATAACAACTTCCGATGAAAACAATGAGGTATTATGAGGCTAAAAGGCCCTAGGACGAACTGGGTTGTGACAAATGTGCATGCATAATACGTACTACATGGAATTTACTCATGTAAAGAGTAAAATGAACGCTGAAATATGTCCCTACGTCTTTTGTTATTGCTATTGTCATATTTAATTATACATAATACGAAGTTTATTTTTCAAATGTCATATGTATTTCTCCTACTAATTTTAAAGTTATTTCCCTCACAATACACTTCAAATTCTATTGATAATTTATTATTATATTATTTATCATTCATTTGTCATTATATAAAAGCATATTAATCAAAATTTAAATAAGATATTCACAAATTATTGATAAGTACAAAGTTTGATATCTATTTTTCAAGAAGTATTAAAAGATAAAGAAAGTTGCTGCTAATATGCGAATCGAAATATCATATTATGACAAATGAGTAAATGTTTTGAAATAATTTATTGTGTGATTATTTTACAATTTAAAGTAAAAATGGTACCATGAGTAATAAAATAGATTTTAATGAGGCTTGAAGGTAAATTAGATACACTTATTATAGAAATATGTATAAGGTTAAGATTCAATTCAAGCAATGATCAACATTAAAAAAAAGTCATGATAAACACATAAAAAGGTAAGAGTAGTCTTTCCCTAACATAGTGAAGACCGTCTCTCTCAAGCTTTTCTTCTGACAAATTTACATGCATAAAAAAACAGTATTATTCAATTATATGGAGCAAACTAATCATTGTTGATGCTATAAAATTTTCTTTTGTGTAAATTGGGCACATCATCACTATAATTTAGGGAGAGATACGAATTGGGGAAGGGTGAGACATATTCGTCATGCATAATACGATGCTTTAACCACCTTTAGGCAAAAATGTAAAAATAAATGAAAAAATTTAAACCTAAAAGGGGGTCACGTACTTGCCAACTCTTCTATAGTTCTCTACCGCATTAATAATCTCATGAAGTTTATGACATTTATTTCATATTAATTAAAAAAAATGATTATACTGCTTCGTACAATTTGTGATTTATAACTTTTAGCTAACTTACTTGAACTTGCTTAAATTTATATATTTAAAGTGAAGAATATTAATTATAAATATGATAAAGATAAAGGTTGATCTTTAATTTCCTCAGAGATAAAAAAAAACTCAATTTTTATTTTCTTATAATATACTAATTAAAGGTCATAATGTAAAACAGGAAATTACACCACAATCTACTATTTCAATATGTCGATGATCAACACTCAAAATAGCACATTTGTTATTTAAATAGTGTAAAAACTCTCAAAATGCTAAAAAAAAATGTTCAATCTATCGATATCAAAGAAAACCTAAGTTTCTGCAATTTTTTTTGTCATGTTTAACTTGATCTTTACGGGATGTAAAAATGATGAAGTTCAGAAAGTAGCGGTTAGTTTTATGTTAGTTAGATAGACTTTTCAAAAGAGAGATGAAAGTTTTGCATTTTAGATCGTTTTATGTGTGAACCGAAGGGATTAAGTAGTGGGATAAAGGTTGTTTCGAGTGGGAATGAGGTTGATTACGACGAGTTGGTTGACTAAAGTTTTTCCTTACTAAAATTTGAAGAAAAAAGAACAATAAAAATGAGATGGAGGTAGTAAGATTTATTTATGCAAAATGAAATAATAAATAGCAAAGTTCGTGTATATATATAATATTCAAACTTATTCAGTTTATAAACATAGTACTCAAACACTTTGTTTGAGTATCTGGAATGGAGGTAGGGGAGGGGACGAGAAAAAGACTAGGAAGGGAAAGGGAGAGAGATAAGAGAGAAGATTGCTTCTTAAACTTTTCTTTGTTAAAGGAGAAATAAATTGTCTTCGATAAGGGAGACGAGGATACATATCATTTGGAGTAAAGATTGGTGTTTCATGGAGGTGAATCTGATTTATGACTTCTTAGATGTAAAACGTGGCAAAAAGGTAGTGATAGTGGTAGTGGATTGGAGGTTATTTCAAGTAGTAAGAACTAATCACAGTGACCGATATTTTATTTTAGGGGTAAATTAGTGGGGTGGAGGGAAGGTGCATTTGTGCAGGGTGATGAGTTTAACGAGGATAGTGATAATAAATAAGGTTATTTATCCGCAAAATATCGCTTGTATTAAAACATATAGGTACCATGAATAATAACAAGAAACCTCAAAATAGCATACTGATAAACTTAATCTTGACCCCATCAATCCAAATTAAAGTAAAATTTTAATTCTAACAACATTGTCGAGAGTAAGGGTTAGTTTCCATTGGATTGTGGATTTTTCTAATAGTAGGGATTTAGTTTTTCACTTGGTTGGATAAATTTGAGAGAAGTTTCGAAGATAAGGATCGATCTTTCAAGGGTTGAGATTGTTTTAGATCATGTGTGTGAATAGGGAAGAAAAATAGGGTCTCATGAAAGATTTTGTTTCAAATGAGAAGATGAGGGGCAAGACTATTGTTATAGAGGAGTGTCATAAACAACCCCAACCATGTAGTATTGCGTTGAAATTTGGTTCACATTCAAAGGTACGTCTATAGTTTGACCGGGAGATATAACATTTAACTACCTCTAAATGTTTTTACGTAACTACCATTTGACCCAACAATGATTAAATTATGGTTGTTAATCTAAAGAAGAAGATTTTTTGCATCATTGAGTTGATTATGCAAAGTAGATATTATTGTTTTCCTTGACCAATTGAAAAACAAACAGGTATCAATGAACAAAATCTAAAAACTCTGAGTCCTAAGAATCATATATATAAACTTCATATTGGTTTTATTTTCCTAAAAAAAAAAAAACATTATCGAGAGCAAGGGTTAGTTTCCATTGAATGGTGGATTTTTCTAGAAGTAGTGGTTTAGTTTTTCACTTGGTTAGATAAATTTGAGATAAATTTCGGAGAGAAGGATTTGGTTCACATTCAAACGTACTTCTATAGTTTGAACGGGATATATAACATTCTAACTACCACTAAATGATTTTACATAATTACAATTTGATCCATCAATGATTAAATTATTGTTGTTATTCGAAAGAAGGATATTTGTTGCATCATTGAGTTGATTATGGTATTAATGAACAAATTCTAAAAACTATCAGTCCAAGTATCATATATATAAACTTATATTGGTTTTATTTTCCTAAAAAAAGTATTTTATTAACCAAACATTCTTTTATTCTTATGTCAATATTAATTTAACGGGAATTATTTGTTGGTCATGCGACATACATAAAATCTTAGACATGAACGATGTACTATATGTCTATATTTCATTTTATTGTGAAATTTATCACACATTATTTTAATATCCGTGCAACGCACGGGCAAAAAAACTAGTAAATGTTAAAGTACGGTTGTTTGACAGTGGTAAAGTTAATGACAAGTTAAATGAGGTCATGATAGAGAAATAAGTAAAGAATTTAGGGGTATAGTGTGGAATATAAAAAAAAGGAAAGGTTGAACATAGAAAATCAAAAAACACAAGGATACAGTAGAATTACTCACAAAAAATGAAGTTACAGACGAAAATTAGATACACATACCGTGAGAATGCCCTTCACTTGAGACAGGGTTAATGAAGTTGCAGGATCATCCTGCCTGGTAAGCTGCAAGAGACAACCTAGAAAATTTTTCTGACTGTTACAATCTCCAGAATTGTGATGTTTAAATGCTAAAGCAAATAGGTTTTCAAATCTTTCGGCTTCATTTTGCGCCCTATCCCTTGTAAGTCAAACCAGGCAAGATAAGGAAGATGATCTGAAATGTTTGGTTTCCCTAACGAGTAGCACATAATCGGTTACTACGATCGAAACTCGTTGTCGATAGCACTACCATCAAGACCTTTCACTGTATCTCCCCATGCCATGCTCATAACTAAGCTGATCATAGTTAAAAATGCTAATTCTCCTATATCAACTAATTTACCGGGTTTTTTATAAGTATTGTTAATCATGATTTTCACCTTAATTTTTCTAAGATGATAGCTAGAAGTAAGATTAGCATTACTCAGCATTTCACTGACAAATATTTTCTTCATCTTTCGGAATTCTGACATGAGCAGTCTGCAACAAGCCTTCCTGCTGCTTGTCTCTAACAAAGTGACAGTCCACGTTGAGGTGTTTAGTTCGTTCATGGAACACCGGGTGTAATGCAATATGCTCTGCTGCAGTGTTATCACAATAGAGTGGGATGGGTAATGGAACCTGTACATGAAACTCAAAGAAGCAATCTTTCCATCCAAACTATCTCGGATGTAGTATAAGACATGCTGCGATATTCGCTTTCTTGTGCAGTGCTCTTAGTAATCGTAACTTGCTTTTTCGTCTTCCAAGATACTAAATTAGAGTCTAGCAACAGACAATACCCACCGAGAGACCCGCAACTCGAATGCACAGTCGCCCAATCAAAGATCTGAATAGGCCTTAAGAGTTGTTGATGTTGAGGAGGAATAAAATAATCCTGTGTTGACAGTCCCCGTAAGATATTTCACAAGATGAACAATTTGCCTGATAATGCTCAACCCTTGGTTCTTTCACAAATTGACTCGGTCTTTGGACACTATAAGAAATATCCGCCTGGTCATATTAAGGTACATCACCTACCTATTAACCTTCTATAAGGCTCGGGATTCTCTAGAATTGTTCCCTTAATCGTTGATAACTTTAATCCTTTTTGCATAGGGAAGGCTACTGATTTACAATCCTCCGCACCAACATCTTTGATTATATCTAAGATGTACTTTCTTTGATTAATCATAATGCCTGATTTGTTTCTCAGCAACTTCAAGCCCTAAAAAATATCTCATAGGGCCAAGGTCCTTAATAGTAAACTTAGTATGTAAATTGTCCTTTAAGGATACTATTTCACTAATACTATCTCCAGTGATAAGAACATCATCAACATAAACCAGGCAAGCTAGAAAACACCCCGTAGCAGGGATCGGTTCGTGTGAACAAAGAGTAATCTTGTCTTAACTGAACAAACCCTTGTCCAACAAAGAACTTAGTTAATTCTAAGTTCCATTGTCTTGAAGCCTGTTTAAGGCCATACAAGGACCTTTTAAGCTTACAGACTTGACCTTTAATTTCTTTTCTCTAGAATACCCTGGATGTGGCAACATGTAAACTTCTTCATCTAAAAATCCATGTAAAAACGCATTATTGATATCCAACTGTGCAAAATAATTTTTAATTGCTTGCTAAAGCCATTAGAACCCCGACAAAGTGGCAAATTTTGCTACTGGGCTAAAGGTATGTTTATAGTCTTTATTCTTGATTTGATTATATCCCTTTGCCACAAGCCTAGCCTTGTATCTTTCTACAGTCCCATCTGGTTTATGTTTAATTTTATAAACCCATTTACTGCCTATGGCTTTTTTATCAGGAGGCAAAGTAGTAATTTCCCAAGTTTCATTCTTTTCCAAAGCTTGAATTTCTGCCTCCATAGCAGCAATCCAGTTATTATCAGTTAGTGCCTGCTTATATGAGCTTGGCTCTAGCTGTGAAACAACATTACAGAGTGAATCCAAGTATTGTCTATCAAGCATGTTGAGTTCATTAAGAACCTTGACATGTAGTGCATTGGCTTTTGGTAAACTGACTTGATAGCCACTGAGTAAGACTGAAGGTTTCCTTATCCTATCAGATTTTCTAGCTTGCTGTGCAGCAGTAAGGTGATGTGGATTTAAATTAGATGCCTGTTGTTGATTTAAACCAGAAACAACTGAAGTAACAGATTCTGAAGTATTACCAGATGAATCAGGTACAGATGAGGTACTGTGATCAGTCTGTAGTAATTGAATTGAACTACCAGGTGGATTAGGTACAGACCCAATAGGAGTCTGATTATCTTTATTAGAATATTGATTTGTGGTATCTGAATTAAGCAATAAAGCAGATGAAGGAACATCTGTCACTAATTGCATATTAGAATTAGTTGATGGAGATTTATAAGGAAAGACTGTCTCTTGAAAGAGAACATCTCTATTTGTAAAAATCACTCTTTTTTCCAAATCAAAAAGTTTGTATCCTTTTTTACCATATGGATATCCAAGGAATATACATCTCCTTGCCCTGGGAGCAAACTTATCCTTTGAGGTTAAGGGCATGGTTGCATAACATTGACAACCAAATACTCTTAACTCATCAAAAGATGGTAATGTACCAAAAAGTAACTCATGAGGGGATCTGCAATTTAATATAGGAGTAGGCATTTTATTTATAAGATAAGTAGCTATTCGTAAGCACTCTCCCCAAAATTTGGGTGGAACATTGGATTGTATCTTTAGTGCCCTTGCAGTCTCTAGTAAATGTCTATGTTTACGTTCTACTCTGCCATTTTGTTGAGGTCTACCAACAACGCTACGTTGATGAACAATGCCTTTATCCTTAAAAAACTGAGAACATTGAACTTGGAAAAACTCAGTTCTATTATCTGACCTAATGATCTTTACTTGCTTATTAAATTGTGTTTCTGCATAAGCTATAAATTGTTTAACCAGTCCAGGAACCTGCGCTTTGTTTTAAATAAAAAAGGTCCAGGTATTCCTGGAATTATCATCCAGTATAGTAAAAAAAGATGTAGCCCGAGTTATGGAGGCAACCTTGTAGGGACCCCAAACATCCAAGTGAATCAACTCAAATAAATGCTTAGCATAGGAATTGCTCCTTGGAAAAGGTAGCTTATGATGTTTAGCCATTACACATATATCACAAAAGAAGGATTTAGCATTCTTTATACAACCAGGTAGATGATGCATCTTTTCTAAACTAGAATGACCAATTCGTGAACGAAATAGGAAAGCATCTACTGTCTTAGCAGCATTACATATACCACTACTACAATGTTTGAAAGACATCAAACTAAAACTAGGAGCTTGGACAAGCTCTTTATTTGCCTTGAGCTGGCTAGTATCCAATTGGTATAAGTCTCCATTCCTCTGAGCAACAACAATAAGTTTTTTACTGGAAAGGTCCTGGAATAAGCAAGTATGTTTGCCAAAAGAGACATCTAAATTAGTAGATGACACCAATTTACTCTCAGACAGTAGGTTTTGCTTGAATTCAGGAATATAGAAAACATTATGCAATATCAGTGTATCTGTTAGAAAGACTTGCCCAGTTCTATAGACTGATTTAACAGTGCCATCAGGTAACCCAACTAACACAGGAACCCTGAGTTGCTTTATATTATGCAACAGACCCAAATTAAAGGTCATGTGATCAGATGCTCCTGTGTCAACAATCTAGACAGAAGAGCTATTGCAAGAATTAACAGCAAAAGCATAAGAAGAGAAAGTACTTGCAAAGTTAATAGATGACTTAAGAGCACATCCTGCAGAAGTAATAGTAGCAGAAGAATCGGAGATAGCCATCAAGACACTTTGAGTAACTGAGTTGATAATGCCTTGATAACATCAGAAGAAAACTGAGACTGAAGTGGATCACTGCAGCTGAGAAGTCGAGGATCGAGACACACGCAGAAAATTATGCAAGGGAGTTGCAAGCTCATACGAGAATCTTGATCAACATCGAAATCGAACATCTCGCATTATTAGCGAAGGCCCGTGATAAACATTTGACCCCTTGCCTGCAGCTTTACCTTTACCTTTCTTAGCAAGATATGCTTTATACTTATAGAAATGATCTTGTATGTGACCCTTAATATTGCAGAAAGTACAGGTTTTCAATTTGTAACACTCCTCAATGGTATGACCATCCCTACCACAATAGGTGCGATTTAAACCCATCCTCATTACCATCCTCTCTCTCGCTTCTTCATCCGAGCATTAGAATCAGGCCCGAGAAGTTATGCTTTCTCTGGGAATCATAAGCAGTGGAAGCAGCAAGAACACCAGCATAATCATTTATATGTTTCTGTTTTTCAATCTTTTGCAATAAACCTAGGGCTTTGTTAATAGGAGGCAAGGGTTCCATTGAAAGTAGAGTGGTTTGCACATGTTCATACCCAGCATTCAATCCCATAAGCAACTGAATTAACTTTGAATGAGCCTCTCTATCAATAAAACGCTTAAGAACTTGACAAGAGCATTTAGACATTACACCACAGGTACACTGGGGAATTGGGTCCAAATTATCAACAATTTCCCAAAGACACTTCAACCTACTGTAATAATCAATGAGAGATGAATTATCTTGACTCACATTACTCAGATCTTTCTTCAATTCATAAAGCTCGAGTGCATTAAGCTGCCCATACCTCTCAACAATCTCTGACCAAAGAGCTTTAGAAGAAGAGGCATACTGTAGGTTGTCACGAAGATTCTTGTCCAAAGAATTCAATATCCAACGCAGAACAAGAAGATCCACATGAACCCACTGGTTGTATTTCTTATCAGTCTTTGGAGGAGCTGCAACTTCACCAGTTATATATGAACCCAGTCTTGTTTTTAGAGAAAAGAGACTGAATCACATCACGCTGCCATTGAATGAAGTTTGAGCCATCAAACAACTGAGCAGTCAGTTGTAAATTTGGCTGATCAGCCGGAGAAAGAAAGAGAGGATCATCAAGCATAGAGTAGTAACTTGATTCAGTTGATTCAGGCATAGCTTCAGAGATGGAGAAACACAAGAAAAGGATAGAATTCTTCAAAAAGAAAGATCTGTGATTGATGAATAACACCAACAGAAACAAGAAAATCTTTGATTTGATCAAAGATCAGATTTTATCTGAGAAAAGCGGAAGCAAAAAGAGAAAAGAAACAGAATTTGGATCGTGTTTTAGGCTGATACCATATGAAATCCTAATCTACCATGATGAGAGGATTGATTGATGAACAAATGATGAAAGAATGAAGGAAAAAGACGACGATTTAGAGAGAAGAAATGGGAGAGAATTATTTTAGAAATGTAATGAATTTTTATTCAGTCAAAAGTGAGTATCATGTTGTTACAATCATTTTATATATAGGCTAGGTAATCCAATCTCTAACTAACTACCCTAACCACTTTGTAACAACTTTCTAACAACCTTGATGGTTGTTAGAGTAACTAACTCTATAACAGATTATATTCCCATAGTTAACAATAATTTGATACGTTCGTAAGAATTAAGAAATAATAGAGCAGGTTTGTGAGAGAGAAGGTCGACCCGCATGAAATTAGAAGTTTCGTTCACACCAAAGTCGAAGGTCCACCAACATGACAACTTGTCGGGCAAGGGCTCACTTTGTTTTCTAGTAGACGGATTGATAGAGTCAAATAGTGTCCGTCTAATTAGGTAATTTAAAGTGAATAAACTTGTCACAAAGCCGGTTTTGAGTGTTAATCGTTCTATTTACCGGCCAATCCACTTTGGTTGTAACTTGGGTCAATTGAACTTGTTTTTGGCATTTGCATCTCAAGAGTAGTTGAAGTGTTTCATGAGGATAAGTTGAGGTGAAGAAATCGTTTTTGTACAAGCCGAATTAGGTGTCAAACCCGAGCCACGGTCAACCAAAGTGAAAAAGGAGAGCCAAGAGTAAGCCGAGAGAATAAGTGCAAAGTCAAGAGAAGCAAACAAAAGGAAAATGAAGCCTTGGAATGCACAAAGAAAATCCAAAATGAAGAATTGAAAACTCGGTTTCACAAGGGTCAAATTCAAACGAGTATATCTCTAGTTTTAGACCTCGTATTGATGCAAGGCCAAGTGAAGGTTAAAGCTTGTGATCTTAGCTTTCCAACGGTAGGTCACATGCTTTATTTGACCAAGAAACGATGGAGATATGGCTTTTGCAAGATTGTGGTGCAGGCTGAAACCGGAGCCTGCGGCCCCCACCGGAGCCTGCGGTTTTCCCCTGATCATTACGGCGGGTTTTCCTTTTTTCCATTCCGAAAGCCCATTTGTTTGTGACCTAAAAAGGAGGCTCAAGGGTATAAATACCCACATGTTTGGAGATCTAAAAACCACCTCTTTACCATTAATATCTTATGCTTTGTTTTTAATCTTGTAATAATTAGACCTTAATCATTTCCATTCTCATTGTAATCTAACCACAAAAATTTACTTGTAAGACAATTATGGAAGGCTAATCTTCCACTACTTGGTGTAATTTCACTCAAAGTTTCCAACTTTGGTATTGTAAGACCTTCTAAACTCTCTTAATTTATCTAATACTCTTTCCTTGTGCTTAATTTCTTATGTTGAATGATGTTTATGTTTGGGTTGGCCATCCATGTAACACCCCCTCATACCAAGGTACCTTACCAAAGACTACCCTAGCATGAAAGGCTGTAACCATCTCGGTTTTCCGAGGTTAGTATATCAAAGTTACCAATTCCAAACAACCTTTATTAAAGTATAAAGAGTTTGCGATTACATGTTTCCAAAACCAAACCAAAGTATAACTGCGAAATGTCTAATAATTACAAAGAATGCAAGCTAAGTCTCTTGATGTGTGCCCTTTGTTTTCAGGATTGGTCGAACCTCCCCTTACCTGACTTGGCGGCGGAAGCTAGACTCGAGTGATGACTCCCCATAACTGTCCCAGAGCTAAACATTTGTATCACCTGTCACAATCTGCTCACCATCCCCGAATGGATCACCACAGATTTTACAAAACAACAGCGGGGTCACTTACTGAATAATCAAAGTAAAACAAGCGTATAAAGCAACCAACTGATCATCCTCCATCCCCGATCTCCCGATCTCACACAGTAACCGACTACACACCGAGGTGTGTAGCCCTGCCAGACTACCCATCGTAACAGGTAGCCCATGCCGCTAGTGGGGGACCGCAACCAATCCCCACCAAAATCCCGCTCATGAACGAGCGATAACCCTGTCCCTTAATGTGCACATCCCCTCCCGCGACGGGCTCCACGGAGGGCGAACTAGGCTGTGAAGCCACTCCTGCAAGTGACTCCATCCTAACACCATCACAACCACCACACCACCACCACACCAACACTCCAACGATGATCAGCAGACAACAATCATACACAGTACAATCAAACATCTCAAACTAATGAAACAAGAATTGAGTAGGGAAACCCTACCTTTTCGCACTCCGCTATGCTGCAATTAATCATACAATGCATAAGAAATACCACATCGTCACCTACAACAATGGTAACCAACAATCAACACATATATGATGAACAAACTATAAACCCCCAAATTAAACCAAAACAATAATTAGGCAAAACCCTAACAACCAACCTATTAGCTGATTACGAAGCATTAGAGACTTACCAACGAAATCGACGCAAGAGAGAAACGGACAAGGACTCACGAACCATCAACGCTCTTGGGAGAGATTAGAGAGGATTACGTAGAATGTTTTAGATTTTGTCAAACGTAACAACGGAAACAGTGAATCCTAATTTATAACTCTAACCGTCTCTAATCAACCCACGGAAATAATCTCCGTTAGATCGGATACTCGGTCGAGTATAGAGAATACTCGGCCGAGTACCCTCTACTCGGTCGAGTATTCAACATACTCGGCCGAGTGTTCCTGGGCAGTAGCCAATCAGGAAACACGACACACTATACTCGACCGAGTAGGCCATACTCGACCGAGTACCAACCTAGGAAAACCGTCGTATTACAATATTCCCCCCTTAAAAAGAACTTCGTCCCCGAAGTTCCAACCCAACCTATAAAACATAGACACCTAACACTACCTCCACCAACCACGCTTCCTTCCACAACATGGCTCACGATATCGTCTCAACTACAGCATAGTCTCCCAATACTAACTCCATAATACTATCGGATACCCACAACATAAGTGTTGCCAACTCTGTCTTACTTCATAACGCTCACTAGCATCCTCAATTACCAAGACAATCCACCGGACAAGATCAACCATCAAGACGGAATGTTACATTCTACCACCCTTAAAACGGACTTTGTCCTCGAAGTTTACTCACACACATAAACATCCTCACACAATCCATTAACACTATCGAGGCTTACTCACGCTCCTAAACATCATACTACTACGAGCACTGCCATTACCTTTAATAAAATCAACCACAACACGAATTCATCTTTTACTCTACACCAACACTCAAACTTCCAATTGTACCATAACATGTACAACCATCAAACTCTCTTTGTCGCATCCTACTCCTCTTAAGATAAATGTTACGTCCTCGTAACTCACTAATACTAGGTCCATTAACATACCTCCCATAATCCTTATTACCACCGCGTGCCAACGATAACCCACTATAACCTCAACACCTACAACCATTCCTATATCCCGGGCTTTCTTTCTCTAACAGTTCTCGTGCCTCCAATTGTTTTGTACTCACATAACATATATCATAAAATCCTCAGTATAACTACTACTCCATCTCTTCCACATTACCGCAAAACGACATACTTCTATATACATATACACTCATCTCACGATCTTAGCTCACAATCCACAATTGTTACACATACTCACGTTAGCTTCTCAAGTTCATCGCTTTTATTACCACAAAACTCACCCTTAACTTGACATGATACTAAGTCCCAAATCTCCGTACTCACTGTCCCAAGAAAAGGTGCTAAACCACCTCTTGTTTCCAGTTCATACCACACCTGTTCCACAATTCTTTTGCCACAACTAAGTCCACCAACGCCTTATCTAAAACAAGATTAAAAGTACTCTAACAGCCTCTCACAACTGTGTCCCATTAACAGAATATTACTATACCATGACAACAACATAACCATACCCAACTCTATCTCATATCATACTCTATTCTCACTCCCAAGCTGACACTGGTAAGAAACATCGGGAAACAAAACAACGGTCTATATGCCCTGACCGACACTGACAGGAAATAGCAGTAAACAAACAATAATCTATGACAAGAAGAAAAAAATACTCGTATCACAACACGAATTACCGTGCAAAGTGCACAACACCCACATCGATAGTCATCGCAACTTTTACAATCTCATAACACTGACTCAACACAACTTCTTTTACCACAAGACTTTCTTAAAACTGCTCTACCAGATCACGATGCAGCATATTAGACGGGATCACAGATACCAACCTTATGAATATTATCCATACCATCACTCGTTAGGTCAGAACTTCACACAAACATTTACACATATCGTGGACCCATAATCGAATGTAACTAGCCAATCCTTATTACGTAAGTTACCACTTGATAATGAATACCTCTCATCCGGACTTAACTCAGGTGCTGTAACACCCTTATACTCCAAGTGCCTTACCAGGACCACTTAAGGCATGAGAATGCTACCATCTCGGTTACCCGAGGTAATGATAATCAAATAGACAATAACGAAACGTACTTTAATAATAATAAAGTTTATAGCGATACAACCAAAAATCGAAACTGATAAAAGAAAATACAAAGGTTCTCAAAAGTTAAACCAACTAGCTAAAGAACAACATTCGACACAACGGAAGACTTCTAAAACAGCTCGTGATGACCCAACCCAGCTATCCCGTGCGCATTAACCACACCTGCTCAATAACTGCTCACCACCCCCGAATGGATCACCACAGTTTTTAAACATTTAAACGGGTCAGTACTGATTACATAAAAATAACAACAGCCACAATGAAACAGAAGCACAAACAGCTCAAACCAATCTCCAGTCTCCATCTCCAATCTCCACACAACTGACTGCACGCTAAAATGTGTAGCCCTGCCAGAGTACCCATCACAACAAGTACTCCACGCCGCCGATGGGGACCGCACCGTACCCACCAAATCCCCGCTCATCTCCATCGAGCGATAAACCCAAGTTCATTAATGTGCACATCCCTTCTGTGGCGGGTTCCACAGAAGGCGAATCAAGGGCGTTAAGCCGCTCCCGCAAGTGACCCCACTCAGCCAGGGACGCGCCCCGAAGAACACAAACAGATACAAACCAATCAACAATACACAACCAACAACCGTCAAAATCAAACCAACAACAAAATTAACCAATAATCACAACAACAATCACCACACATTATGTAGCCAATACTGAGTAGGGAAACCCTACCTGGAATAGCAATCGCCAAGATCGTCATAATCAGCTAATCAAATTCGTTCTTCAATGAAATCACTTCCTATCAAACATACAACCATACAATCACAGTCTAACATCAACAATACTCCCAAAACCCCCAAATTACCCAATTAGTGTTTAAACCAAAGTTAACGGATCAACATAAAAATGGTACAAGGATCTTACCCACAACGGTACGGACTCAACGGCTCAAAGAACACTGAATTCCGACGACTCAAGCCTTGAGATTTGATAATAATGCGAAGAAGGAAAAGTAACGTAACTTGTTTTTGTCTTTTATGAAACTTAGAATAGGGTAAAATGAAAAGAACTGACGAAAGATGCTTTTATATCCTTCTCGCGATACTATCAAAACCCGGTAAAATAACACGTAAGACTCACTTACTCGATCGAGTGCCCCTTTCTCGATCGAGTGCCACACCTACTCGATCGAGTACCCATCAGGCAGACTACTGTTTCGTATAAAAACATACTTACTCGACAGAGTAAGCCAAACTCGATAGAGTACCCATAGACATAGAAAACCGTAGTATTACAGTCTTCCCTCCTTAAAAGGAACTTCGTCCCCGAAGTTCAACCCATACATAAAAAAACTAACATACGAACTCAATTAAGATACAACAACGCAACTAAAACTCAAAACAAAACCCCAACCTATAAAACATGAACTCTTAACACCAACTCCACCAACTATTCCTACCTCCACAACATGGCTCACGATATCGTCATTCTAACTACATTATAGTCTCTCTCGACACCAACTCCAAACACTGCCAACTACAATCCACAAATGCTTCTAGCTCCGTAACATATTATCCACTAGAAAATGCACTATCAAGACACTCATAACATCAAACGGAATTTTACATTCTACCACCCTTAAAAAGAACTTCGTCCTCGAAGTTTACTCACACTCATAAACATCATCATCCCACTGTCAACACTCTCGAACTCCTAAACATCATCATCCAACTGTCAACACTCCTAAACAACGAACTACTACAATCACCGCCATGACCTTTTACCAAAATCAATCACAACAAAGATCCATCCTTTATGCTACACCAACACTCTACTTTCAAATATACTACAACACGCACAACCATGAAACTCTCTTTTGTCGCATCCTACTCCTCTTAAGAAAAATGTTACGTCCTCGTAACTCACTAATACAAAATCCTTAGCTATATCTTCTCATTATCCTCATCATCACCGCATGTCAAAGATAACCGCCTATAATCTAAACACTCACCATTCCTATATCCAAGGCTCTCTTACTTAAATAGTTCTCATAACTCAATTCATTTAGCACACCACCTAACCTATACCACAAAATCTTTAGCTTAACCAAAACTTCAATCAAGTTTCCTATTACCGCCAAAATGACATAGTCCTCTATACATGCACCTAAATCCATACTCAGAACTCACGATCCACAATTATTACACACACTCACACTAGGTCCTCAATTTCTCCCTTTTATTACCACAAACTCATCCACAACTTACCATGATACTAATGTCCAACACCCTATACTTACTGTCTCAACAAAAGATTATGAACTATCTCAGCACTTCCGGATCGGACAACACATGTTCCACAATTCACTTGCCATTACCATGTCTACCAAAGCCTCATCTAAAACAAGGTCAAAACTATTGTAACAACCTCTCACAACTATGTCCCATCAACAGAATATCACTATACCATGACAACAATGAAAACATACACAACTCTCTTCCATATCATACTTTGCCCTTACTCCCAAACTAAAACTGGTAAGAAACATCAATAAACAAAACAATCGTCTATATGTACAACCCGAAACACACAGGAAGCAACATCAAACAAAACAACATTATATGTCTAACTGATATGTACTTTCGAAAACTCGTATCGTTAACATCCCGCCTACTCCACCACAATCGGGGACGGCCTCGCAACACCGTCACCATCAGCCGCACCGCGACGCGAAAATACCCGCATCACAACACGAAGTACCATGCCCGGATCACCACCGAGGCACAACAACCACATCGATAGACATCACAACGTACACAGTTCTCATAAACACTGACTCGGGACAACTTCCCGGACAAGAAAACTTACTTAAAGCCGCTTTACTAGATCACAACGCAACTTATCACACGGAATAACCAGATAAGAACTTCATGAACATCATCCCTACCTTTTCACGGAATAAACATGTATCATCCATACACATACAAGTATAACTAGCCATGCCAGACCACTCAATCTATCAGTTTTGAACATCATTCCATTAGGTTACCGTATCCAACATATATTACAGAACACTCAGATAACAACTTTATAATTATCACACCATACCACTTCTCGTGAGGTCAGAACCTCACCCAAACATTTATACACATCATAGACCCATAATCACATCCAACTAGTCAATCCTGATCACGTAAGTTACCACTTGATCAAGGTTACCTCTCGCCCGAGCTTAACTCGTATGCCCCTCATAACATATTATCCCATTCGCATAACCATCACCTCATGCCAAGTATAACCATACCATTAATATTCAACTACTAGCACCCGCCTCATATAACCACATATTATATTTCCTTACAACCATACATTTCAATCTGGTCTCTACAAAATCAATCTCTTTAGAATAGCTATCTTTCCTATTTATCATCACCCTTAACCACTAGCGACAACACCTCAACACTACCATTGTTCGTGTATCAAACCTCTTACACTCATCTCTAAATATCACGGTTCATTTCCTATCTTCGGTTAACATTCCAAATAACGAACATCAAATTCATCAACAAAATTTTTTTTCCCCAACATTCTTCCCAATACTATCCTTAATTGTATCGTCATCTAATTCTCCACCAAAATCTCATATCATGCAGATACTCTACCAACTTCTTACTCCCTTAATTCCTCGAAACTCATGACTAATCATGTTGTCCTTCAACTCCTATATAACCATTAACTAACATCCTCATGATAGTATCATACATCTCGACAATTCCTTACTTCTATATCACATAACTCCGGTCAACATTTTTCTCAGCTTACTTTTATCTTTTTTTTCTCTTTACACTCACAATACCAATTAATAGCTCAACTCCTTATTACTTCTACCTAACTCCTTAGTGCCCCGGTTACCTTCTCATTGATCCAAAGCTCAAATCCCATTATTTCATATCAATATCATCTCACTCTTTCTTACCATGGATCTTTTCTTATCATGCTATCACTCACACTTTTTTTTTGAATCCCCAAAACTCATTTCATAACGTTACTTGCCCAAGGAAATCACACATTAGTTTCACCTCTTGATAATACAAATTCCCAAACTCACTCACTATCTGCAAATCCACGTCGCGACATGTCTCCACTAAGTTCACTATATACCACTCTTCTCCATCCCTCTATAACGATCTTTCATTACATACATTCGAAAAAGCCCCAAAACTGAATCGACATATAAATTAGGGTTTCAAATCATTTTCCACAAACAAATCAGATTCGCAGACTTTTCAGCGACATGTTCATAAATAAATCACCTAGGACAAACCATAATGAATTTGACTACGAAATTTGATATACATAAACTAGACTTCAAATAAACAGGACTCTCTTTTCAAAAATTTTGAAGACGACGACTTTAAAACAGTATAAACAATTGAATGAGATTGACTTACAAACAGGAAAATCGAATTAGGTTAAAATCGGTGAGGAATCTTCAATCAAATAAAGGGCTCGACAAATCCTCTTCCTCTTCCTCTCCCTCTCTCTAGTTTTAGAAATAGCTTTAGAGATATTAAAACGATTTTAGAAACGACTTAAGAGTTATAAAAAAAACTCTTGGTCAAAACATAATGAAAACCGTCACACTCGCTGAACCGGTTTACTCGGTCAAGTGCACTCGGCCGAGTAACACACACTCGACCGAGTACCAACCAAGTACTCGACCGAATACTCCAACTAAAATACGGAGTATTACAGTCTTCCCTCCTTAAAAGAACTTCGCCCCGAAGTTCGCACCAGTTACAACTAACGACACCTAACATCACATATAATTAACAGAATATAACTCATACTCATAATATAACTCATATGCATAACTAGTCAAATCTATGCTAATTCATATAGACTTGAGTAAACTCGGGTTGTCACATTTTATCCCCCGTAAAAGAAGGTTACGTCCCCGTAACCTAACTCATATAAAACCACGCAAGCCACACGATATCACAGTCCTTCCATACAAATACAATTCATAATAAAACATATAAACAACATATGCAACTATACAATTCTAAATAAAACATATAAACAACATATACAACTATAGTTCGACCACACACGAAAGTTATCATTCAATATAATAAACATGTTACTGCATCGATTGAAGTAGTAATTACTAATGGAAATTCAAATAACCACATAGAAAGACATAGTATCACATTACATCTCCCTAAAAACAAACTTCATCCCGAAGTTTCTTATTATCTCATATACCTATAGATCCCGGGGTTTCGTGATGCACCACCAACATCTTTAACGATATAACAAACCACAAACCACCACATAAGGTCAATATTTGTGCTCATCTGTCATATGTTACTCGTTCCTAGAAGATTGTAAATCATCAAATCATGTCACATTTTGGTAACAACTCGTAAAGCACTAATGCAAGCCAAAGCTTGTAACACCCCCATACTCCAAGTGCCTTACCAGGACCACTCAGGTATGAAGACATTACCATCTCGGTTACCCGAGGCAATGATAATCAAACCATAATAAAGAAACAATGTTTATTATAAATAATTTAGTGAATAGATACAATCCTCAAAACCAAACCAAAAGTACCATACATTATTTCAAACTGACTGTCTAACTGAAATGTAAATAAACTAAAGGCTACAGCGGAAGACTCCTATCACCATGTCGTGGCATCCCAGCTATCCCAGTACTCATCTCAATACCTGCTCAATATCTGCTCACCATCCCCGAATGGATCACCGCAGGTTTACAAAACAACACCGGGTCATTAATCACACAATCAACATGTATAACAATAATAAGATAAACAGACACAGCTTAATCACACACACACACACACAACAACCAATTCCCATCATCTCAATCCTGATCATCCACCGGACCAGCCCCCCAAAGGGGGGACCGCAGCCGTACCCACCAAATCCCCACTCCACATAAAAGTGAGCGATAACCCTGTCCATTAATGTGCACATCCCCTTCCGTGGCGGGTTCCACGAAGGGCGAAACTAGGGCGTGAAATCACTCCCGCAAGTGACCCCACTCAGCCGAGAACGCATCTCGAGAACCATCAACAGCAATCACAACCACAAACACAGTACAATCATTATATCAAACAACCAAATACAACACATCACCAATATCCCATTATGGGACTAATACTGAGTAGGAAATCCTACCTGGAAAGCACAACAGTCAGACGGTATCAACAGCTGTATCAAAAAGCCTCTTCTACGAACCCTCCTCCTATCATATAACACATAGAGGCTACACATCACATACTACACACAAAACCCCCCAATCTCTAAATTAGGGTTTAACCAAAACAAGGGAAAAACAGTAAAAAGGGTACATAGATCTTACCCTCGACGCAAGGAACTCAACGATACGAATAACGACAAGAACTGACCGTCTGAACTCCGGGAATTGCTAAGAATGCGATTAGGACGATCCTGAAACCTGTAACCAATGAACTTAATGAACATAGGGAGTCAATTAAAATGAACCCAGGGTAAAAGTTGTGGGAGCTAGTGCAAAGGCTTGGGAGACGTCCTAAATTCGCCGGGGTCGCCCTACAACTTTGAACCGGACACATGGGGGAAATGTTTGTCGAGTCGTATGTGTGTTTGGTTAACTTGTTTACGAATGTGATGGAATGTGTTAATTGTTGGATGTTGAAGTAGAAAGCTGAGCATGTGAAAGAAAATGGTGATATGAGGAAACTTGTTGATGAGATGATAACTTGTTGGATGATTTACAATGTGGCATTTAATAACATGATGAAATGGTTTCGTAGATAGTAGAAAAGATGCGTAGTATGCTTATTATGATATAATGTGGTTTATAATGTTTAGCATGTTAGCATATGACGTAACATGCGGGTAGCTTCTATGAATTAGTGTTACTCGATCGAGTGAGACTGACTCGATCGGGTGGGTTTTTGGCGATTTTGAGTCCAGAATCGAGTTTTGGGGCACTCGATCGAGTAACTAGGGGTACTCGATCGAGTAGGGGGTCACTCGATCGAGTAGCCTAGATACTCGATCGAGTAGGTAAGAGATCGAAGGTCTGTTTGGGTTACGAGTTTGGGTACTCGATCGACTACGTGGGGCACTCGATCGAGTATCCCGTTACTCGATCGAGTGTGTTTGGGAACTCGATCGAGTAGGTTCTGGGCAGCGTGTTTTCGTGTTTTGAGGTTTAGTACGTGTGTTTATGTTTACCCTTTCTTATATAGCTTCAAGATGCCGCCCAAGAGAACCGCTTTGTATGCGAGAGCCGAGCTTATGACTTTGTGGATGACATCGTTAAGATGTTAGAGCACCAGGATGCTCTCACCGAGACCCTAAAGAAAGTGAATGAGGACAAGAATAAGGATAAGCGAGAGGAGGTTGATCATTCTAAAATCAGCCTCTATATTGCGAGGTTTAACCCGAAGGAATACAAGGGGTTGGGGAACCTAACCTTCTTGATAGTTGGCTGAGAGAGATGGAGAACATCTTAGACTTGGTTCATTGTCCTGATGAGATGAGAGTGGAACAGGCTGCGTTCTATCTGAGGGAGGCAGCAGGCAAGTGGTGGGATTCGGTGAAGGTGAGTGCTAAGGAAATATATATCAACCAAGGCTTACCTGCTATACCTTGGGAGGAGTTTCGTAGGGCTGTGAGAAAGGAGTTTGTACCGGAACATGTGAGGAGTAAGTTGAGAGAAGAGTTTGATGGTTTTAAGATGACTGATCGCCGAGATGTCCGTGGGAGTACTACAGGCTGTTCAATGAGAAGTCTAGGTATGCTGAGGACATGGGTTTGAGTGAGGAGAATTTGGCATTGGGGTTGAGAGGGGGTTGACCACCAAGATTATGGATAAGTTACCCGTGGGGATCCTTACTGATGTTAAGGAAGCTTATGAGAGGGCTGGGAGAGCGGAGAGGTTGGTGGAGATGGCTCAGGAGAGGTCAGGTGGTGAGAAGAGGAAGTCCGAGAGCGAGGGTGTGTGGACAGCGGGCCGCCCACGGGGGCGCTTGGTGAAGGGGCTCGAAAACAAGCGTTTGCATTTGTATGGAGTCGCCACCAATTTTTATGGGAAATTTGAACCGTTCGAATACCTCGTGTCATGTCAAGACACAAAGTAGTGACATGAACACTAAGCAATCGTTACCCTTAGCATTCTATGTCTAGAATGACTCTCGTGGATGCCAATGAACACGGGTGCTCACGGAGATCTGGAGTAAGGGGTGAGGGTACGTATTAGGAAGCTCTTTTGATCGAACACCTAATCCCGCCCGCCTCGATAGCGGCCTCTACTAATGATTAGGGAAGTTATTCGCACTTGATATATCGTCGGCTATATGCATGCAATGCAACATCCATAGATTAATCCTGGCATGTGAGAATTAGACTAAGTCGGTGAAACACGTAATTAGCAAACAATTGGGTCGAAGTTGGAATTTAATGTTGATTTACATGTGAAACATACAAATGATAAATGGAAAACAATAATAATAAATATAAATTACAATAGTTACATTGGAATAGGCGATTTATGTCGACAATACCTTTAAAAAGGATAATTTGAGAAAAAGAAATAAGAATAAAACACGACGGATCAGAAGGTGATAATACGATTATTAGTTGATTAATACGCTTACTAATTAAACTACGTCAAGGCGTAAAAGGAGTTCGGGACAAAATCACCCTGAACAGCGCAAGAGGAATCTGCGCTCTATGGAAGAGGCGCGGCAGATTCTTTGCGTCTGTTCCAAGGGTGAGTTCTCCCGTGAAGTTTTAATCGCAAACCGTTAATGTTAATTGGTAAATTTTAAGGATTGATTATGATTTTAGACTCGGATGAAAGTGATTAATGAATTATTTACATATGATTGAGGTCATAAAACAGTAAGACATGGACGAGACGGAAATAAACGGATTAATTATGTGAAGGGTCGATGTTAATGAATGATTAATTAAACTAACTAACTAAACGAATTATTAACTAAACATGATGAATGACGACGGGTTAATGACTAAACAGTGAAAATATACCAACGATGAATCCCAGAAACTCAACATGAACGAATTGAATCCCTAAAACTCGAATTGAATTTAATGACGAAAAACCCGCAAATATTGATTATTTGGGATTTGAGTCGGATTTATGACGATTTAAACATGTTAATGATGATGGTTAATATGCATATGAATTATCAAACTATCATGATGAACGAATTAATGACGAACAAAACAAAAGAAATAAACTTGATACGAATTGCGAGGACGGAGGAAGAAGAAAAGAAGCAGAATGGCGGCCTCACGAAGAGGCGCAGCAGTTGCCGCGCTCCTTCCAAGAGGCGCAGCGGTTGCTGCGTCTTTTCTCGACGTCTGCTCTCACCGGAAATCCGCAAAAAGGTTTTAAAGACGGTTTTAGAAATCGATTTTAATGAGGTACTTTCGACATAAACCTTACAATTGTTGATACAATAATTAAAATACAATAAATAAAAGAGAGATTAATACACCCTCAGACTTACATGTTGACGGAACGAGAAGAACTAAGAAGATCGATTAGTGATGCTCGACGCGAATGCAAGGAAAGAGTGCCCTCGAAAGAGGAAAACGATTTAACAAGTTGATTAATTAGATTGATTGAGTGTAGTGGTCAAATTGGTCGGTCATGCAACGGAAAGGCTGGTACCCGGAAGGATCCGAGCTTACGTGGTCGAATGTTCAAGCACGTAGGCGCCAATTAGTAAGAACGAAGTCTAGAATGCAAAGGGAGAAGAGAAGGGTGGACACTCGCGTGAGAAATATGAGGAACGAAAGCTCCTATTTATACTAATCACGTGAAGGAATAGGGTTTCGGAGACTCTTTGGAAGTGAATCTCGGAAAGATATAAAAAAGATACGTAAATCATGCAAAGAAGGGCACTGGAAGAGGCGCGGCAGCCACTGCGTCTCTTGGAAGAGGCGCAAAGACTGCTTGCGTCTATTCCCGTGAGGTTTCCTCCCCGCTAAGAAAGATTTCCGTGTTTAAGTTATGGTAGGACGGAATTAATTCGATTATCTTTAATATCTTATGTAAATATTACGGGATATTATTTGCCGAAAGATAAAATTTGAGAAATATGGAATAGAAATATCCGGAACATTCCAACATTCTGACTCGGATTTAACAAATATCGAAAAATGGAGACGGTTTTGACCGGACTCGAATGTACTCTAATTACTGCCAAAACGACCGTATCGGGACGTAGATGACATTTAAGAGGTTGACATTAATATTTGAGCAATCACTTGACGATAATCTGACGAACTGTCACTAATCGTTCCGCGAACCAAACATGCGGCCCAATCATCACCGGGTGGTTTGCGAGGGATGCAGAAACGAGGTGTCTACAGAGCCCCCACTTTGACTGAGGCTTGGACAAGGCGAAAGTCAAAGTATAGCCATCAGGTCAATCGAAGATTACAACCTGACGACTATGGCGACGCGAGGCGGCTCAAGGGGTCTGAACCAAGGACCTGTCGTCGGGAACATTTTAGAGTCTGTCGACTATCGGGGAGGGTCGTTTAAAGTCCATTAGACTACGTAAGGAGGCTCGCCAGCCATAAGAAGAGACCATACCTGAGACTTCTTCTCGAGATGCTTTCGGAGTTGCAAAGGAGCTAAGGTTTGAGCTTGAGAGCTAAGGGTAAGACCTAAAGGTTATAAGATTGGTGCTAGGGCGTGGGACCCTAAAGGAAAGCATTGACGGGAAGGAGGCCAAATATGAGTTTCGACCTAAGGGTAACTAAGTTTTGGGTATAGGAACTTCTGGAGAACGACACCCTGTCGCACTCCGCGGGGAAACAAGAAATATTGAAAGCAGCAGGACGTCGGTAGAAACTGCTGGGGAATCCGTTTGCGTCGGTCTCAAACGAACTCAGGCAAGAAAACTTGAGGTTGAGGTTGAATTTGCTTGCGTCGGTCTCAAGCGAACTCTTGTTGGGGAACATACCGACGACTAGGAACATCTTGATCGTCGTAGAAAGAAAGTCTTGAGTGAGCAGTACTGCAAAATACTACTGCGCTGGGCAAAACAAACTGAGCAATACTGCAAAATACTGCTGCGAGGGATAAAATGGGTTTGGACAATACTGCAAAATATTGTCGCGCTGGATAAAACGTGGGCCGGAACGAAAGAAAATCGTCGAAACGGACCAAAATGATAAAATGTCATCGAGGAAGAGGCGCACCAAAGATGGGCCCACAAATAACGAACTCATAACGGATTTTTGAAAATCCATAAGGAGGGAATAAAGGGAAGAGGCGCAGCAAGAGCTGCGTCTCTTGGAAGAGGCGCAGCTCCTGCTGCGTCTTTTCCCCAATTCAGCAATTCTGCGTAAAAACGCGAAAGTCAGAAGGTTTATGTTCATTTTATTCGAAACATAAATCACTCCATTCTCTGTCAAATCTTTACCAATTTCGTCGAGGTTGGATTCAAAAATTTGCTTAAAACATGGCTAATCGAGGTATGTGTTCTAATCTTGCATTAATCTTCCATATTTGTCGAATTTTGAGCCGCGAACATTAGGGTTTTCGACCCTTTTGATCGAAAATTTGGGGCTTTTCCCCCAAATGGATTTGTCGTTCCAAATTGATGCTAGGAGCGGATAATAGGTGATGTTAGGAACATAACCATGTATTTGCTTTGAATTTTCATCGAGTTTTGAGCCCTTGAGCGGATTTTGAGACGGTTTCACAGCTAGATCGTAAATTGCTTCGAAAATGGCCTTAGGATTGCCCATTTGTGATGAAACTTGATATTTGGGACCCTTGGATGATGGGTAAACTTCCTACCATCTGGGAAGTTTGGTTTGTGTCAACTTTTTCAGGACACTTTTTAGGGTATAACCGCCATTATAGCGAAATGCTGCCGAATTTTCGACTCGAACCCGGAACTAGGCTTCGACTCGGACTTGACTTGACCTAATTTGTCACATGAGTGATTAAATTGGTGAGAACATGGCCAAGGATGGCCAGAAATGGGGAACTCCCGGGCCTTGAAGGCTCGAAAATTTCTTAACAGAGGCTTGCCATCATGTGATGCGGCCTGGATTTGCTTTAACGTTTGCAGGTGACGATGCTTCTACTTCTGGAAGAGATCCCATGGATATAGATGCCGCTGTTGTTGAGGAGGCTTTGGAGCAGGCCTTCACCGCTGCGGTGATGGCTGCTGCGGACGAGGTTCCCGAGGAGGAGGCCGCTGATGAGGAGGAGATTCCGAGACGAGCCCACCTTGGACGAGGGGTCGTCGGTGAGAGGAGCTCCGCGTGGGGCGAGACCAGGGAGAGTAGGCACCTTGTGTGGGGCTGCAGAGGGGTCACTTGTCCTACAGGACGGTGAAGAGCTTGGTAAATAGGAATTCCCTAACTCACTACCTACCCTTTTCTATCTTTGTTCAAATTTCTTTTAAATTCATTCAAAACTAAAGATAGCTTTATTTCGAATCATAATAGGAGGCTGGGGAACATCCGGTCGTTCTCGGGGTATACGACAATGATGGAGCATTACGAGCGGTTGTCGGCGGAGGAGAGGGCCATGATTGAGCGTGGAGCGTTCGGTCCTCCGTTCGTGTCCGGAGGGATATCGTGAAGAGGAAGTTGCGGGCCAACCTTAGCCTGGTCCGCGCTTTCTTGGATCGATTTTGGGATACGACTTCCACGTTTCACTTGCCTTTTGGTGAGGTGGGAGTCACCTTGAGGACTACGGCATGATTTACGTCCGGTGTGGGACCGAGGAGATGGTGTGGCCGGAGACCGGCATGAGGGCGGATTCGGCCGAGGCGAGGAGGTTGATCGGGTGAACCCGTCGCCGGGGTGTTGCGGTGCCGGGTTTGGTACCCAGTTCCTACGTTCGAGATTACTTTGCGGGGAAGACCTCGGCATCAGTGGTGATCGATGGGAGGGAGACGGCTCCTCCTCCTTGTACACCGAGCGGAGGGCTCGTCGTGGCTTTGGTGGTTTCTGTCTTCGATTTACCTCGGAGACAAGGGCGAGAGGTCGGCGACGCTTCTTCCCTTTCTTTCGACCGAGTTCCCTAGGGCGTTGGGGCGGGTCATCGCTCTTTTTGCGGTCCTCATCCGCTTTATGAGGGCCATGGTTCGTCCGGAGTTGATGGAGAAGGGGACTTCTCCTGGTGCCATCGGACCTGGACTACTGTTGGAGGTATGAACCTTCCTTTAGGCCAAAGTAAGTTCCTTTCTTTTATCAAAGATCGAAAGATCGTCATTGACTATTCCGTTTTCCAGGCGTGGGTGTACTCTTACTTTCCGGGCCTCGCGCCCAAGAGGACGGAGCCGTTGGAGAGGGCCTATCCCGTGGTGAGGGATTGGGTCATGTGCCGGACGAAGAGCAAGCGTTCTTCTCACAATGTATACCGGCGGGATGTGAACGCCCTTCAGCTGAGCAGCGTGAGTATCCCATTTGTATTCATTCACACCTTCTTATACTTTGTTTTAAATTGATCATAGGAATGACCTTTGCCTTTATATTGTCGTAGTGGGTGCCCAGACCTTGGGCGGAGTACGCTGGAGCGCCTCCTTTTGTCGCTGAGGTCCTTCGACCTAGGAGCTCGAGTCTCTTTGTTGTGGACGTCGATGGGTCCCGTGTGGTATCCGGGCGAGCGGTTAGCTCGTCGGCGCTTCGGGCGCGTTGACGGTTCCCGTCGATCCTCCTAGGACGATGTTCGGGAGCCTGCGAGGCCGAGAGGGAGGCGGACCTGGCTGGTGCCAGTGGCGACGACCTTCTTCTTGCTGGCGAGGATTACTCGGCGTTCCTTTACGGGAGGTTGGCGTACTGGCCAGTAGTGGTGAGTATCTTTTGTTTCTTGTTGGATTTTGATTTTACGACGAAAGATCATCGATTAATGAGAATTATTTGTCCTTGCAGGAGGTCGAGGCGGCGGGCATCGAGCCCCCAGTGTACCCCGAGACCCTCGAGTACACTGACGCTACTGGGAGGACGACGATCTCCGAGCTGCGTGACTTTGACGTGGCTGTGACGGATGCTGGCCTAGATGACTGGCAGCATCTGATTCGGAGGGTGAGTTCTTATTTTGCATAGTTTTCGTGTAAGAACACATTTGATTGAACTTGTTCAGTTTACTGAGAATTCTTTTGAAATGCAGGTCGCGCCATCTCGGTTTGTGGCACTATGGAGGGTGGCCAACCGGCTACGAGCTACGGCCATCGAGGCACTCGTCGGCGGTCGCGGTCGTCAGGTATGAACCTCATTTGATTTCTTTTGATTTTTGATTTTGGTTTTGTTTGAATTGATTGACATGAGCCAATTTCTTGTTGTCCACAGGCCGATCGTGAGCTGGAGCGAGAGTTGACCCAGGCTCGGGAGGAGACGGCTCGTTTGTCGAGGGAGCTCGAGTTTCGGGACGCCGAGATTGCCGCTCTTATGGCGAGGGTTGCCGAGCTGGAGGGTGCCCAGCAGAGTCCCGCGTGGTTTTGTAGACTTGATTTTGAACATTTTTGGATTTGTTTGGGGCGCAAGCCCCCAGTTGCACATTTGGACTTGTTTGGGGCGAAGCCCCCAGTTTGCTTGTATATTTGCTTTTTTGTTGTATATACGACGGCCTGAGTGCCTTTTGCTGCTGGGTTGTGTTATTTGTACCTGCAGGTTAGCTTTTGAACAGGTTTGGTAGACAACGGTTTACACCGTCATGCTGCCGAAATTTACATAGAAAAGTCACGTAACACATACATTTTTATATACACATAAGGCCTTTAATTAGCGCAAAATGAGACGCGAAAGGACGTGAAAATGCAAAAAATTTTGTCGGAAATGACCGGACGGTAGGGAGGGTTACCCCCGAAAAAAAGAAAAAGAGAAATCTATAAGTTAGAAAATGGAAAAAAATAGAAATTAAGGAAATGAAATGACTAAGTAAATGTTGAAATAAAAAGAATTAAAATGAAAACTAAACATAAAAGTGTGAGAAAAAATGGCGGAAAATGTCGATGTCGCCTCGAAATGCGCGTTTGCGGATTAAGGAAACCTGAAGCATGGTAAATTTCTCGGATTTACCAAAATAAAATCCCGTAGGAATAGGAAATTATTCGTTTATAGAATTAGGAAAGATCCAAACGCGAAAACACAGTGAGGGTGAAGAAGAGGCGCAGATGAGTGCGTCCCTTTGAAGAGGCGCAAGGGTGCGCGCTGTTCCCAAGCGGTCGGTTCTCGACGGATTTTGGAAACAAAGAATTAGTATAAATAGAAGCGTCGACGAAGCTTTAAATCCTATAATTCTTCCGTCTCTTCTTCGTCGATTCACACATAAAAACTCCCAATAAATTTTCAAGAGAAAATTAGCATCATGAATACCTTAGAGATTCGCTTGAAGGAATGGACTAATGAGTTTTCGAACATTGAGAAACATGACATGGGTGCTTATAACCTTGGGTCTTTGTTGAGTTTGAAACTCATTAAGGTTGTAAAACCGTTCTTGGACGCTTGCCTTGATTATTGGGACCCAAATTATCATGTTTTTGCGTTCCCAGGAGGTGACATTTGTCCTTTTCCGGAGGAAATTGTCGCTATTGGCGGGTGGGACCACGAACATCTACCCGCCATCCCTTCTACTTTCAAGGGTATAAGAGTAAGTTCAGAGATTTGCTTGGACTTACTAGACTTGAGGTAGATCGTCTCGTTACTCCGAAGGGCGTGAGAATGTTGGACTTTATAGACCGATTCATCAACAGGGCCGACCCTACTGTCTCTTATGTTGCTAGGAGGAGAGCATTTGGCTTCTGTTTGCTTCATGTTTATGTCTTTCAGGGACATGTTGATGAAGATTTGAGGGGTGATCCCCGTCTATTGGGTCTTGTTGAGCAAATGGAGTCTGCAGAGCCCACTTGTCTATGCTTAGGGGAGATTATCTTGGGCTTGGACAATAGGAAATCCAACCGCGATCTTCCATTTTTGGGGAGTCCCGTTATCCTACAGGTAAAAGACACCCTTCTTTTTTTTTTTTTTTTTTTTTTTTTTTTTTTTTTTTTTTTTTTTTTTTTTTTTTTTTTTTTTTTTTTTTTTTTTTTTTTTTTTTTTTTTTTTTTGTTGCTTTTTTTTTCTTTTTTTTTTCTTTTCTTTTTGCGGGTGTCTAATACCTGTTTTTTGGTAGGTTTGGCTTATGGAACGGCTCCGATTGCTCGAGCCCCCAGTTCATGCACTTTCCTATCATGCCCGTATGATTTCGATGAGGACGCGGCTATACATGGTGGACTTCACCCGAGTCTGCGATTATTGGAAGAACAAGCTGAAGAATGATGATGGCCCGGCCGATCGGGTGGGTCGTTCCGTGGTGGCACCTCAAATCCGTCACCGGAGTGTCTTCTTTGGATCCTACTAGGTCCGTGCGCATTCCCCGGATTGGAGTTTATGGTATGCATCTTTCCCGAGAGATTGATGAGGCAAGTCGGGTTGAAGCGGATGATCCCTAGGCTTGACACCGTTCCAGATCGCTATGGCGCTTACTACGAGAGTCAAAGAGAGTGGGCTATGAAGTGGGCCCAAAGAAACATGTGGTTCTTGAACTTCTCCTCCAATGCCTTGTGGGTGTCGGACTCTTATCCGAGATGGAGAAAGGCCGCAACTTCGGAAGAACGCGAAAGATCGAGGAAGCGCGAGCCCGTTGATTACAAGGTGCGCGAGGGAGAGAAAGAGAAGGAGAAGCATCCGACGAAGGAAGAGAAGAAGAAGCCGGGTTTCAAGTCAGTCATCCTTCAAAGAAATCGAAGACTACTCCTGTCGCAGAGATGGTGGTTGGCAAGAATGGAAGAGTCAGGCCTCGAGAAAGACCGTTGGTGATTAGGTCTGAAGTGGTGCAAGAGCGCCCGACTCGAGGTCGTGACAAGAAATATGACAAGAATGACAAGGGCAAGGGAAAGATGGAGGAATAGCCCAAGTCTTATTATTACTATTAGATTTTTATTATTGTTGTTGTAATAAGAAAGGAGGGATTTTTAGAATCCTAGCCTAGTCTATTTTTATTATTTGCCGTATTATTATTATTAGAAATTGAATGAAATAAAAAGGTTAAGCGGTTATGAAACCGTTGTGATTTTCTTTAATTATTCTTGTCGAATTTCAAATGCAATGCAAATGTCCTTCTATTTACATTTTAAATATAATGGTGGGTTGAATCCCGTGAAGGATTGCCTACGTATTCACTTAAAAAAGCGAAATCAAACCCTTGCGCGTAGTTCGAGTAAATGTAAAAGAATAATTGTTCGAAGCAAGAGCTTGTAATGAACATAGAAAATAAGCATGAGCTTTTGCTTACTCGGGAGGTGCGAATTTAGTTTGTTTGATGATATGAGGATGACATGTTTGCCAAGATGCAAGAGCATAGTGACATTCAAATGGGCCAGGGGCCGTTTATTTAGTGCCACAAGAGTGACACGTAGGTTTACGCGAGGCGCGTTTTTGTTCCTATTCTAGGCATAGTATCGTTTCAGTTGGTCGAGATTTGTGGGGTTTGAGAACTCATTCCCATCTAGGTCTGTGATTCTAACCGCACCCCCTGGGAGTATTGATTTGACTAGATATGGTCCGGCCCAGTTAGGTTTGAATTTTCCCCTTGGGTCGACAGGTAAAAGAGCTCTGACCGATTTGAGAACTAAATCTCCTTCTTTAATGTTTCTTGGCCTAACCCTTTTGTTGAAAGCTCGTTTGATACGTGCTTGATATGTTTGGACATTATGTAAGGCACGTAGCCTACGTTCATCCAGGAGGATGAGTTCTTCGTATCTATCTTTCTTCCAATCGGCCTCCGGGATTTGACTTTCTAGTAGAATACGCAAGGATGGTATTTCTAGCTCGACTGGTTGTACGGCTTCCATGCCGTAAGTTAAATAGAAAGGAGTGGCCCCAGTGGGCGTCCTGACGGATGTTCGATACCCCCACAAAGCGAAGGGTATTTTGCTTGGCCAATCTCTATAATTGTCAGTCATTTTCTTGAGGATTGTGACGACATTTTTGTTAGCCGCTTCTACCGCGCCGTTAGTCTGTGGTCTATAGGGCGATGAGTGATGATGCTTGATCTTGTACTTGGCTAGCAGTTGTTCGGTTTCGGCTTGGAAGTGGGACCCATTATCGCTAATGATCTCATGTGGGCAACCATATCGACAGATGATGTTATTTTGTATGAATTTGGCTACATTTTTAGCCGTGAGAGCGGTGTAGGAAGCCGCTTCTACCCATTTGGTGAAGTAGTCAATTGCCACTAGGATGAAACAGTGACCTCCTGTTCCGGCTGGGGTTATTTTCCCAATTATGTCAATTCCCCATGCGGAGAATGGCCAAGGAGATGTCATCGTATAGAGCAACGAAGGAGGGACATGTTGTACATTCCCGAAGATTTAGCAATTGTGGCAATGTCTCACATATTTGATGCAATCGGATTCCATTGTGGTCCAATAGTACCCTAGACGTGTGATTTTCTTTGCCATCATAGGTCCACTCATATGAGGACCGCATTCTCCGTCGTGGACTTCTTCCATCACCTTTCGTGCCTGTGAATGATCAAGGCAACGTAGGACTACACCAAGAGGTGTTCTTTTGTATAACTCTCCTTGCATGAGAACGTATTGTGAAGACAATAGGCGTATAGCTCGTTGTCCCCTCTTGTCCATATCTGGTGGATAGGTACCATTAAGCTTGAAGTTCAGGATTGCTTGGAACCGGGTTCTGTGCGATTTCTTCTTCATCGGTAATTTGATGGACATAAGCCGGCTCCGACCGTCGTTCGATACACAAAGGCATTTCCATCATGTAATCTGGCATGTTTATCAAAGAGGCAAGTTTCGCAAGAGCGTCTGCAAATTGATTTTCTTCTCGAGGTAGGTGTAAGTAGGTTACATGATCAAAGAATTGAGCGACTTGGTCTATCCTAGCTTGATAGGGTGCTAGGCTTTCACTTCGGATTTTCCAGGATCCTGTAACTTGGTTGATGATCAGTGATGAATCTCCATGCACTCGGAGGTTTTTGATGCCTAAGCTTACTGCCGCTTGTAGTCCAATTAGACAAGCCTCATGCTCTGCGGCGTTGTTTGTCACCTCGAAGTCGAGTTTGACAGCAATCGGTGTATGCTCGCCTTTAGGAGAAATGAGCAACACTCCTATCCCAAATCCTCTTAGGTTTGATGCTCCATCAAAGTATAGATCCCAAGAGTCTACATCTGTTTGAAGTATATCCTCGTCGGGAAATGACCAAGTATCTATGGTTTGTGCGTCGTTGATGGGATTTTCTGCGAAGAATTCGGCGACGGCGCGACCCTTTATTACTTTCAGTGGTACGTATTTGAGGTCAAATTCCGAGAGCATCATGGTCCATCTTGCCAGACGTCCGTTGAGGACAGGTTTCTCGAAAAGGTATTTGACTGGATCCATTTTGGAGAATATCTTGACGGAGTAGCTAAGCATGTAGTGACGTAGCTTCTTTGTTGCCCACACAAGAGCGAGGCATGTCTTTTCGAGTTGTGAGTATTTGTACTCGTATTCCAAGAACTTCTTACTTAGATAGTAAATAGCTCTTTCTTCACTTCCTACGGTTTGAGCTAGCATGGCACCCATGGCGGTTTCGGTTACCGTGAGATACAAACCAAGAGGTTGATCTTGTTGTGGTGGCATGAGCACTGGTGGTTTAGCCAATATCTCCTTGATTCGGTCGAACGCCTTTTGACAATCATCATCCCACATGGTGTGGTCTGTTTTCTTGAGTTTCTTGAAGATAGGCTCGCAAATCATCGTAAGTTTCGATATGAATCGACTTATGTATTGAACTTTTCCCAGAATCCTCCGACTTCTTTTTTTCTGTTTGAGGTTGTGGCATTTCGATCAGAGCTTTGATTTTGGAAGGATCTATTTCTATGCCTCGTTGGCTAACGACGTTTCCTAGGAGTTTGCCAGATGTTACCCCAAATGTGCATTTCTGAGGATTGAGTCTCATGTTGTACTTCCGTAGCCTTGCGAAGAACTTGCGAAGGTTCGCAATATGTCCCTCTCTCTCCTTGGATTTGACGATCATGTCATCTACATATACCTCAACTTCTTTGTGCATCATGTCATGTAGGAGTGTAGTTGCGGTGCGTTGGTATGTAGCTCCGGCGTTGATCAATCCGAACGGCATTACTGTATAGCAATAAGTTCCCCATTGGGTGACGAACGCGGTCTTATGCATGTCTTCCATGGCCATTTTGATTTGGTTATAACCCGCATATCCATCCATGAAGGATAGTAATGCGTGATCTGCAGTATTGTCCACTAATATGTCGATGTGAGGAAGAGGAAAGTCATCTTTTGGGCTCGCTTTGTTCAAGTCCCTAAAGTCAACACAAACTCGGATTCTCCCATCCTTTTTGGGTACGGGTACTATGTTAGCTACCCAGTCAGAATACTCGGAAACTTTGATGAACCCGGCTTTGAATTGTTTGTCAACTTCTTCCTTAATCTTTAGAGCCCACTCTGTTCTCATTCGTCGAAGCTTCGTTTCACAGTTTGAAACCCGGCTTAATCGGAATCCTATGTTCGGAATATCCCCCGTCGATCCCTGGCATGTCTTTGTAGGACCAAGCGAAAACGTCTTTGAAGTCATTTAGGAGGTCTATGAAGTCGGCCCGTTCGGTAGAGCTCAAGGTAGTCCCTATCCTAAGTTCTTTGGGTTCTAGTTCGGTTCCTACATTGATGGGTTCGGTGTCCTCACCATCGGTCCCCCTTCCCCTTCTCGTAATATTTCTTTGGCTACGTAGGGAGGTATTTCGGTCAAGTCCGGTCTTGGTCATCCTCGATCATCATAAAACAGAATTGCACTCAAGATAACGCAAAGAGTAAGCAGAACCTGATTTATTCATATTAAGATTCGAGTAAAGTTGAAACAAAGAAGCCAACTGATCCATGGTCAGTGGCGGCAAAGGAACAGTAATTGGGGCATTTCCCGAACTACTGTGACTACTCGACGCTAAGCTAGGAGAAACGAAGGGAGTGGGGATGACGACAGGAGTAGACTCCCTAATGACTCCTCTAGACTCTGACTCTGACTCCGACTCCGACTCTGATTCGAACTCGTCGTCTTCTGGTTCCTCTTTGAACATCTCTCCTTCTCCAGTGGTGAGTTTGAAGAGTCTTCCTTGTTTGTTGGTCCATTTGATTGACTTTCTCCATCCTTTCTCCGCTTTGTGCCGATTTACGTGATTAATGCGGTGGGGTTGAAGCGATCGTCTTGAAGTATCGTAGTAATGATCTCATCTGCGCGCCCTAACAAATCGGTCCTCTCCAAATAGGAGGCTAACAGCTTGTTTGTCTAAGCAAGGTGCTTGACGGGTTTTGACGGTAGGAACCGTTTCTGGAGGGATGAAGTAGCAATCGTGAAAGATCTCGATTCCGGCTAACTTCCTCTCAAGGTAATGCCAAGGTTCGGGAAACCCATGAAAGAGTTCTGAACTTCCTTCTTGAACGAAGTATCCATTTAAGGTGGGGAGATATGGCCTCATTTGGACTCCTACATACTTGTGATTTTGGACTTGGGCAAGCATTTCGAGAACTTCTTCTGTTGTGGGTTTGTACCCTAGTCCAAGTGGTATTCTCGATGAGTTGCCTTTCTTGTATGGCGCGAAGGTGTTCTCCCGAATCGGGTTCAAAGGCATTCCAGGGAAGTATCCCTGATTTTTGAGTATGTGGTTGACCACCAAGTTAGAGTAGGGATTATAGTATAAGGGTGCCAACTCACTTTCTATGACATTTACACTTTGGAAGCCCCCAAGTTCGTATATGGGATCTGCAAGGACTTGATTGTTTGATTGCTTCTCAATTATGGCCTTGATAGGCGACGAAGTGATCGTCACAACTTTGCCATTTAGTGGGATCTTGATCTTTTGATGAAGGGTGGATGTTACTGCTTTGGAAGCATGGATCCATGGCCTTCCCAGAAGTATGTTGAATGAAGCTTCGATGTCCACTATTTGGAAGTTAACCTTTCGTTCGATTGGTCCCGTTGCTATGGTTAGGTTAGCAAGTCCAACCACTTTTCGTCGTGTACCGTCATATGCACGTACACCTTGATTTGTAGAGGTCCAGTCCGACTCTTTCATGCCTAGTTTGTATGCCGTTTTGAGGGGTATGACGTTGACCGCGGAGCCATCATCTACCAGGGTCATTGGCACATTTTTCTTTAGACAAATGACGGTGATGTATAGAGCAAGGTTGTGACTAGCGCCAAAAGGTGGCAGGTCTTCGTCTGAGAAAGTAATAGGATTACTTAGCTTCGGTGATTCTTGGAAGACCAAGTTGACTACATCTTTGGGAGTAGAGTTATGCGCTACATTCAATTTGGCCAAAGCTTGCAGTAAAGCTTGGCGATGCGGAAATGAGCTTGCCACTAGTTGCCAGACTGAAAGATCAGCCTTGGTTTTTTGCAATTGCTTGAGCAAATGATCAGTGGGGTCGTCTTCGTTGTCATTTGGTGTGATGACATTGGTTGGACCGTTTTGAGTGGTGCTTTGATATGGACGACCCGAGCGAGTTAGGTGATCCACATCTTGGTCTTCACCATTTTGGACTATTTCCTTTACCAAAGAGTTTTCAATGAGATATTCGTCTTCATCGTCATCGGCCCAAACTCCATTGATTGCAGCTAGTTCCTTCATCCTCATGATGTCACTTTCTAGTTGTATGATTTGATCGACTAGTTTGTCGACCACGGCGACTACTTCTTGCATAGTGGCATTTTGAGAGAAGATCAATGGTACGCGCTCTTTAGGTGTTGCATTGGGATTGCACAAGACTATTACCATGTTTTCTAGTTCCCACACTTGCCTATCTACACTCCTTGCCCATGCGATGAAGTCGGAGATTGCAGGGGAGATAGTGGAGTAAAGCTTTTCTTTCTCAATTGCATGAATTTCATTTTCGGTGGGAGAAATGAGATGTGAGCAATCTAAGGTAGATTCGTCACTTGTAATCACTAGAACTCCAAGAGGATTCTGAGTGTTGTTGGGCTTACCTCCTGGTGGAATTGGAAGCCGACCATCTTCAATCATATCTTGAAGCACATGTTTCAATTTGTAGCATTTTTCTGTGTCGTGCCCCTTGCCCCTATGGTATTCACAGTAGGAATTTTCATCCCAAAACTTGGACTTCCTTTCGGGTTCGGGAGTAGGTCCAATGGGTTGGAGTTTGCCTTGCTTCATTAGCCTTTTTAGAGCATTGGAGTATGTATCCCCAAGGTTTGTGAACTTCCTTGGTGGGCTAGTTTTCTTGGATGGCTCGAGAAGGTTAACTTCGTCGGTCTTGCTAGTAGAGCCGTATGAACGACTTGTGGACCCTTGGTATCCTCAACCTACCGTTTTGGACAAGAGTCCTTTGCAGATGTCATCTTCAATTCGTGTCCCTAGTACAGTTAAGTCTTTGAAAGTCTTGATATTTTGATACCTCAAATGGTTGGCATATATGGGCTTGAGATTGTCCACAAACTTTTCTACAAGAGTAGCCTCATCCGGGTGTTCAACTAGTTGGGTACTAGTCTTCCTCCACCTACTTAGAAAGTCGGTGAATCCTTCCTTGTCATTTTGGGTAAGAACCTCTAGAGTACGCATATTGACTTGGATTTCGGCATTATCCGCGTATTATTTCGAGAACTCGATGGCGGCGTCCTCCCAAGTAGCGACCTTTTTGTGATCTAAAGTGTAGAACCATTGCTTCGGGATGGTGTCGAGAGATGAAGGAAAGATCCTTAAGAACATCTCGGGTTTGATGCCTTTGATAGACATATAGTCCTTGAAGGCGCGGATGTGGTTCAAAGGGTTCTCATGTCCTTTAAACTTGGGGATATCCGTCATGCTAAAGTTAGTGGGCAATTTGGAATTGACGGCTTCATACTTACGATTGTTCTCCCTGTAAATGTCATCCCCCTTAAGGTACATCAATTGCTCCTCTAGGTATTGGAGTCTTTTCTCAGCTGCGGTTGTTCCTATGATTGGATTCTCATCCTTAGACTCGTCATCGGAAAATTGTAGTACTTCACCTTTAATGGGAGGCAACTTTCCCTCTACATCAAAGATACGGCCTTCGATAAGCTCAAGGCGGTCATAGGTTTGTTCTTGAGTGATTTGCATTTGGGCTATCGCGGCTAGGATTCGATCATTACTTTCCTGAATTTGCTGGAGGTTCGTATCATCACTTGACCCAGGCATCTTGGAAACTGGACAAGAGATCGGCGACGAATCAAAACACGATCGACCATTCTATCACACTTGCTAAAAGAGGAAAAGTTTTGACTCGTGAAGTGGGTGTGTGCCAATTGTGTTGAGTGAGTTTTGAAGAAAGACAAGGTCTTTGAAAATGTGTGTCCTAGTCAACTGTAGTGTAGTCGTAGGAGTGGACTCGAAGTGAGGTTTAAAATGGGCTTGTGGCCCGAATTTTGACACGACAAACGGACAGAGTTTTGACCGGATTTTGTGCTAATTAAAGGCCCTATTTCGAAATTCTTGATTGAAATTGGGTTTTGATTTTTGAAAATTCGTCATGATTTGTTTTGAAATGGTGATCACGTAAGGTTTACATATTTATACAAGCATTATAACGGATCTTTGAGTGCATTTAGAAGGGTCTTGGTTTAAAGGGTGGGTTGCCATACCGAACCATCAAACCCGAAGTCTGTGGAGAGGCTCGTGCCAAACAAGAGTAAGGCCAATTCCTAGTCCATTTCCTCAAGTAGTGAAGGCCCTTGATACAAACAAGAGTAAGCATCATGGTATGGATGACGTCAATCGCTATCCATCCTTAGGCCCAAATAAGAATTAGGACCGTTTAGACGGGACGATTGGTCGAATGGGTTGGGTTGGGCCTAGGAAGGCCGAATGAAACGATCTAGGAAGACCGAGTTATGAAAACCGACAATTGTCTTGTACAAACTATTCCCTAACCTTGTTCAAGTTTCACCCTTGCTACACGTAAGTGTATTATCCCAGTGAGTCGCCAAACGTGACGGGGCCGCCCACGGGGCGCTTGGTGAAGGGGCTCGAAAACAAGCGTTTGCATTTGTATGGAGTCGCCACCAATTTTTATGGGAAATTGGAACCGTTCGAATACCTCGTGTCATGTCAAGACACAAAGTAGTGACATGAACACTAAGCAATCGTTACCCTTAGCATTCTATGTCTAGAATGACTCTCGTGGATGCCAATGAACACGGGTGCTCACGGAGATCTGGAGTAAGGGGTGAGGGTACGTATTAGGAAGCTCTTTTGATCGAACACCTAATCCCGCCCGCCTCGATAGCGGCCTCTACTAATGATTAGGGAAGTTATTCGCACTTGATATATCGTCGGCTATATGCATGCAATGCAACATCCATAGATTAATCCTAGCATGTGAGAATTAGACTAAGTCGGTGAAACACGTAATTAGCAAACAATTGGGTCGAAGTTGGAATTTAATGTTGATTTACATGTGAAACATACAAATGATAAATGGAAAACAATAATAATAAATATAAATTACAATAGTTACATTGGAATAGGCGATTTATGTCGACAATACCTTTAAAAAGGATAATTTGAGAAAAAGAAATAAGAATAAAACACGACGGATCAGAAGGTGATAATACGATTATTAGTTGATTAATACGCTTACTAATTAAACTACGTCAAGGCAGAAAAGGAGTTCAGGGACAGAAATCACCGAACAGCGCAAAGAGAATCGCGCCCTTTGGAAGAGGCGCAGCAGCTTCTTTGCGTCTTTCCAAGGGTGAGTTCTCGGCCGTGGCCGAAATCGCAAAACCGTTAATGTTAATTGGTAAATTTTAAGGATTGATTATGATTTTAGACTCGGATGAAAGTGATTAATGAATTATTTACATATGATTGAGGTCATAAAACAGTAAGACATGGACGAGACGGAAATAAACGGATTAATTATGTGAAGGGTCGATGTTAATGAATGATTAATTAAACTAACTAACTAAACGAATTATTAACTAAACATGATGAATGACGACGGGTTAATGACTAAACAGGTGAAAATATACCAACGATGAATCCCAGAAACTCAACATGAACGAATTGAATCCCTAAAACTCGAATTGAATTTAATGACGAAAAACCCGCAAATATTGATTATTTGGGATTTGAGTCGGATTTATGACGATTTAAACATGTTAATGATGATGGTTAATATGCATATGAATTATCAAACTATCATGATGAACGAATTAACAGACGAACAAAACAAAAGAAATAAACTTGATACGAATTGCAGAGGACGGAGGAAGAAGAAAAGAAGCAGGAACTGCGGCAGCCTCACGAAGAGGCGCAGCAGGTGCCGCGCTCCTTCAAGAGAGCGCGCGGTTGCTGCGTCTTTTCTCGACGCCTGCTCTCCGGAAATCCGCAAAAAAAGGTTTTAAAGACGGTTTTAGAAATCGATTTTAATGAGGTACTTTCGACATAAACCTTACAATTGTTGATACAATAATTAAAATACAATAAATAAAAGAGAGATTAATACACCCTCAGACTTACATGTTGACGGAACGAGAAGAACTAAGAAGATCGATTAGTGATGCTCGACGCGAATGCAAGGAAAGAGTGCCCTCGAAAGAGGAAAACGATTTAACAAGTTGATTAATTAGATTGATTGAGTGTAGTGGTCAAATTGGTCGGTCATGCAACGGAAAGGCTGGTACCCGGAAGGATCCGAGCTTACGTGGTCGAATGTTCAAGCACGTAGGCGCCAATTAGTAAGAACGAAGTCTAGAATGCAAAGGGAGAAGAGAAGGGCGGACACTCGCGTGAGAAATATGAGGAACGAAAGCTCCTATTTATACTAATCACGTGAAGGAATAGGGTTTCTGAGACTCTTTGGAAGTGAATCTCGGAAAGATATAAAAAAGATACGTAAATCATGCAAAGAAGGGCCTGGGAAGAGGCGCAGCAGCCATCACGTCGTCTCTTGGAAGAGGCGCAACACTGTCGTCTATTCCCGGAGGTTTCCTCCGCTAAGAAAGATTTCCGTGTTTAAGTTATGGTAGGACGGAATTAATTCGATTATCTTTAATATCTTATGTAAATATTACGGGATATTATTTGCCAAAAGATAAAATTTGAGAAATATGGAATAGAAATATCCTAACATTCCAACATTCGACTAGGGATTTAACAACTATCGAAAAATGGAGACGGTTTTTGACCCGGACTCAAATGTACTCTAATTATCGCAAAACGACCGTATCGGGACGTAGATGACATTTAAGAGGTTGACATTAATATTTGAGCAATCACTTGACGATAATCTTACGAACTGTCACTAATCGTTCCGCGAACCAAACATGCGGCCCAATCATCACCGGGTGGTTTGCGAGGGATGCAGAAACGAGGTGTCTACAGGGTGGTGGCCAATCGAATCACAAGAAAGGCAACCACAATCAGTCTAAAGGATTTTCTTCTGGGTCTGGGTTTAGTGCTGGGGCTTCCTTTGGGCGTGGCCGTGGAAGTGTGAGTAATAGTTGGGGAGTGACCTGCTATGGTTGTGGTGGTGTAGGCCACAAGAGACATGAGTGCACGAGTGCACCGGGATCCTTTCAGAGACCTGCACAGAGCTTCGCGAGCAACAGACCGGCTGGATCATGGCCAAACCGGGAAGTCGAGTTACTAGAGTGGAGGCAACCGCAACGGCGGTAATTTTATCGAAAAACACCGACGAACAACAACAACAATCAAGGGTGGTGCTAAAAGCCGACCGCATCAGCCAAGATCTTGTTCAGGAGGCGGACGTAAGACCAAAGTGGCAAGTTATTCATGATGGAGAAGAAGGCAGCTGAGGAAGATGCGCACGTTATCACCGGTACATTCCTTGTTAATGGTATTCCTACCTTTGTTTTGTTCGATTCGGGGGCTTCTCAGTCGTTTGTGTCTTCGAGTCATGTTAAACAGTTGGGTTTGAGAGTATATGAATCTGTTAGTGAGCAAGTTTTCATACCTTCGGGTGAGTCTGTATCGTGTGGGAGATTGTTTAGAGATGTATCTTTGATAGTTGGGCAAGTTGATTTCCCTGTAGACTTGCTAGAGTTTCCTCTTAACGGTTTTGAGATGATAGTTGGGATGGATTGGTTAGGAAAGTATAAAGCTAAGATAGACTGTCATCAAAAGAAAGTGTCCTTAAGAGGTCCAAAGGGTGTTAGTGTGTCTTATCGTGGGTTTCTAGTCAAACCCAAAGTTAAGTTGATTGCAGCTGTTACCTTGAAGTCTTATCTGAGGAAGGGATGTCCTTTGATCCTGTGCCATGTGAGAGATGACCGGATAGAGATTCCGACGGTTGATGAGATACCGGTGGTGGGAGAGTTTGCGAGATGTTTTTCCGAGAGGAGATTCCTCCGGTTGCCACCGAAGAGGGAGATAGATTTCACCGTTGAGTTGAAGCCAGGGACGGGGCCAATCTCTAAGGCACCGTACCATATGGGTCCTAAGGAGATGGAGGAGCTTAGAAAGCAGTTGGATGATTTGATAGAGAAGGGATACATTAGACCAAGTGTATCGCCGTGGGAGCACCGATTCTTTTCGTGAAGAAGAAAGATGGGAGTTTGAGGTTATGCATAGATTACGGGGAGTGAACCGTGTGACGATAAAGAACAAGTATCCTTTGCCAAGGATAGATGACCTGTTTGATCAGTTGAGTGGTGCAACAGTCTTTTCTAAGATTGATTTGAGGTCGGGGTACCATCAGGTGAAGATTAGAGAGGTGGACATACCAAAGACAGCTTTCACGTCGAGGTATGGCCATTATGAGTATGTGGTGATGCCGTTTGGATTGTCTAATGCGCCGGCAGTGTTTATGGATTTGATGAATAGAATCTTCAGACAGTTCTTGGACCAGTTTGTAGTGGTGTTTATCGATGATATCTTAGTCTACTCTAAGACTAAGGAGGAGCACGAGGAGCATTTGAGAATCGTGTTGCAGACTTTGAGGGATCATGAGTTGTATGCCAAGCTGTCCAAGTGTGAGTTCTGGTTAGAGAAAGTTGCTTTTCTGGGGCATGTGATCTCTAAAGATGGGGTAGCTGTGGATCCGGCGAAGATTGAGGCAGTGACAAAGTGGGAAGCACCAAAGAATGTTGCTGAGGTTAGGAGTTTCTTGGGTTTAGCTGGATACTACAGACGGTTCGTGAAAGATTTCTCCAAGATAGCTAGACCGATGATAGCGTTGATGAGGAAAGAGAACAGGTTTCGTTGGGATGAGAGTTGTGAGACGGCGTTCCAGACATTAAAGGAGTGTTTGACCACAGCTCCTGTCCTAGCATTGCCTGAAGGGAGCGAGAATTTTGAGGTTTATACAGATGCCTCGAAGAATGGGTCCGGGATGTGTGTTAATGCGAGAATGGTAAAGTGATTGCCTATGCTTCTAGGCAGTTGAAGCCTTATGAGGAGAATTACCCTACTCATGATCTGGAGTTGGGTGCAGTGGTGTTTGCTCTCAAGATTTGGAGACATTACCTTTATGGAGCAATCTTTAAGGTATTTTTTTATCACAAGAGTCTTAAGTACATCTTCACGCAGAAGGAGTTGAACATGAGACAGAGGAGGTGGATGGAGTTGATTGGCGACTACGACATGGAAATCATCTACCATGAAGGGAAGGCCAATGTTGTTGCTGATGCTTTGAGTAGGAAGAGTGTACATTCCTTGTGTACAGCTCTATCTTTGATGAGGCTGAGGGATGAGGTAGCGAGCTTTGGGATACATATGATGCAGAAAGGAGATGCCATGGGTGATATGACAGTACATCTGGAGTTTTATGATGATATTCGGGATAAGCAGGCTTTGGATCCTAAGATAGTTGAGTGGAGAGCTGGAGTAGAGAAAGGGACAGTGTCCCGCTTTTCTATTCATACAGATGGTAGCTTGAGGTTTGATGGTAGGTGGTGTGTTCCTAATGATGAGGTGTTGAAAAAGACGATCATGACGGAGGCGCATTGCACACCATATTCAGTTCATCCAGGTGGAGACAAGCTATACAAGGATTTGAAGAAAACGTTTTGGTGGCCTGGGATGAAGAAAGAGACAGCTGAGTTTGTGTCCCGTTGTTTGACATGCCAGAGAGTAAAAGGGGAACAGAGACGACCACAAGGTAAGATTCAGTCTTTAGAGGTGCCTGAGTGGAAGTGGGAATCCATTTCCATGGATTTCATTGTGGGTTTGCCTAAGAGTCAACAAGGTAACAACATGATTTGGGTGATAGTGGATCGTCTGACCAAGTCAGCTCACTTTGTTCCAATGAAAGATACATGGACTAAGGCACAATTGGCTATGGCCTATCGAAAGAACGTGCTTAAGTTACATGGAGTCCCTAAGGACATAGTGTCTGACAGAGATGCGAGGTTTATATCGAGGTTTTAGAAGGAGTTGCAGAATCGTTGGGAACAACTTTGAAGATGAGTACAAAGATTTCATCCTGCGACAGACGGGATCGAGAGAACAATCAAGACTCTTGAGGATATGTTGCGAGCTTGTGTGATGGATTTTGGTGGTAGCTGGGAGCAAAGGTTGGACTTGATAGAATTTTCTTACAATAACAGCTTATCACACCAAAGATAGGTATGGCACCGTTTGAGGCTTTGTATGGGAGGAGGTGTAGGAGTCCAATCTGTTGGGACGACAAAGTCTTGAGGCAAATGGTTCTAGGACCGAGAGATGGTGCATGAGATGGTGGAACAGATTAAGATGATCAGAGAAAGGATGAGAGCAGCTCAGGACAGGCAAAAGAGTTATGCAGATCTACATCGCCGGGATATAGAGTTTCAAGTTGGGGACAAGGTTCTCTTGAAAGTTTCTCCTATGCGCGGAGTTATGAGATTTGGGAAGAAAGGCAAGCTAAGTCAGAAGTTTATAGGGCCTTATGAGATCTTAGAGCGAGTTGGGGAAGTTGCTTATCGTCCGGCTTTACCAAAAGCTGCGTTAGAGAGAGTGCATAATGTGTTTCATGTATCGCAGTGCGAAGTATTGAGTGACCCGTCACATGTGTTAGAGGCAGAGAGCTTAGAACTAAATGAGTCCTTATCATATCTTGAGGTGCCTAAGCAGATTCTAGACCGAAAGGTTAGAAAGACTAGGAGTGGTGAGACAGTTTTGCTTAAGATCCTTTGGTCTAACCACGAGACCGAGGAAGCTACATGGGAGCCAGAGGAAGCTATGAAAGAGCGTTACCCTTTCCTCTTTGATCAGGTATGTATGGTTACGGGGACGTAACCTTGTTTCTTTTAGGGGGGGTAGGAGATGATCGCGAGCAGTTTTAAGAGTTTTATACACCTTTTATATGTAGTGTCGGTATGTTTGTCGGGATGAGTTGTGTAACGCCCCGTAAATTTCGGACCGTTAATATATTTCGAAAATAATTAATTAATCAAGTAATTTTTGACATTAATGTATTTAAAGTAAAAATAATTCAAAGAAATATAATTTTATTATATTTTGAAGAAAAGTATTTATTTTGATAGTTTTGAAATGTTTAAAAATAGTTTAAACCGTGTAAAATCTTTTATTTCGAATTAAGGGCGTATCGGGGGGAAAATGACAATTCTTTTGAACGTTGGGTAAACGAATTTGGAAATGGGTAGTATGAATATTCAATTTTCTTGTAATCTCGTGTTTAAAAACTTTGGTCTTGACGGAATTTGCATTTGACTTACTTGATTTAATTATTATCGAAACAAGTCAAAACCGACTCGAAAAATCCCGACTCAAACCCGACTCCCTCCTTTCCTTTCTTCCTTTCCCGCGGACCAGCCCCCTTCCCCTTCCATTTTCTGATTTTTTTTCTTTCTTTCTTCTTCCTTAACATTCCAAAACACATTTCAACAAAAATCAAGCCAAAATCGCCCTAATTTCTTCGTTTCTTATCGGATTCTCACGAAATTTACATTTCCGGAATCCTCTCGTCGCGATCTACAACTTGGTATAATTTAATTTCAGTTTTCTTGAAGTTGTTTTAAGACGAAATTTCGGTATTTTCGGTATTTGTGCTTATTTATGGTGTTTTTATTGTTTATTTAGGTGGAGAATTGGAGGACGAGTTCGGGGACTCGTATATTGTAGAGGATAGCGGCTAGTTGTTGTTAGGGTTTGGGTTTTGAGGTGCTAATTGCTCTTTTTCTAGCTTAAGGTAACATATTTCGAGTTACTCGACGAAAGATCGTCACATGCTTTGTTGTTTTTGTATGTTTGGTGATTTTTGTTTGAGTTGTAGTTTTCACATGTTCAAATTTGTTGCATGCATGGTTAATTTATGCCTTTTGTTAGTTTAAATTAACAAAGTTGAATTGGGAACGATTAATTAGTGTTCAGACGGTCTTTTAATAAACAAAAATGGAAAAATGGTGGTGTAGGGGTGACGGCCAGCAGCCGGCAGGCCCACGGCAGCCCACGGCCGGCCTTGGGGTTGGCCCGGGTTGGTCCGTGCTTGTTTCGCGGTTTTTCGTACAATATTGGTCATTTTAGGTTGATTAATGTTATAATTAATATAAGTAACAAATGGGTAGTAGTTTGAATTGAATCATACTAGTAATAAAAATTATGTTAATGGTAAAATTGTGCTTATATTAATAGTTATCACATGTTAGGATAGTTTACAAAATGAAATTGTAATTAATAGGCTCAAAATGAATTTTATAGCGATAATTGTAATGTTTTGTTGATTGTGCTTAAAAACGAGCCTTAGTCCCTTTGACCGATGCGATGTCGATTAATTGAGTGATTGGTCACCGCAATTTGACCCGCACTGTCGCAGGTCAGTTGCGGTAAAAATTCGGTTGAATGATTTAGATAATCGGCCTATTTCTTGTTTTAGGCCATTTATCAAGCTTTAGTTCACATGTATAGCTTATTGAATTTAATAGTGTTTTGTATTGTAGAAATGGCCCTAGTTTCCCCTAAAGCCTTTAATATTGTTAAAATTGCTAGAATTAGAAATTAATATTGAATACTTATTGAGGATACTGTTGGATTTGTATGCTGAATAGACATTTATATAGCCTTTCACATGATAAAATGTTAGCATTTAGGTTGGTAAGTTGGACTTTTTGCCCTCTTATGGTTAAGTGGGTGTCTTAATTGACTTGTGTGGTGAGTCTTGTGTGGTGTGGGCTAAAGTATTCAAGTTGGGACTAGCTGGGACTAGGTCCTAGGTGAGTACTTCGGCCTTCATCATAGATAGGTCTTTATAGTCTTTGACGAGTATATGTTCACTGCTTGATAGCCTTTGTGTTCCTGACTAGTGGATTTATATCCAAGTTGGGGCATGACCTAAGTTACTTATTTTGATAGTAAGGGGTCAGCTTAAGTACTAGCCAACCCTTTGGTGGATTCCTTAGGGTACTCACTTTGTTTTTAGAAAAATAGTGGGTCTTGGGTGCGGTGGTGTGTATCCGCATGTCTAGGTCTGCGCAGATTTTAGGCTAGGGTTGTGTTATCTCTTGGCCATGTTTTATTAATATTAACCGATGAGCCAAGATACCGGTTCGATTACCTTCCCTACCTCGTGGTATAGACTCGAGTTACAAAGTGACTATTGACGGGACTAAGAACTTATGCCTGTCTTTGATATATTGCCCTTTCTTGTTTGATGATTCTATGAATCATAGAAGGTGAGATGCAAGACGGCTATGGTTGATAGAGTTTGGATTACAATTTGTTAAATTTTTCACATGATAGTTTAAATTAGTCAATTTAGCATTCATATGTTAGGATGCTTGGAAATTAGATGAATTATCATATAGTTTACATGTTTTACTACATGTTACATTAATTTTGACGATTCGTGGCTGGGAGGACTCGAAGTTACTCCCCACTGAATTGTGGCTTTCGTGTTTGTATAAAATGCGATTGACAGGTTGTTGATGCTTAGTTGGGGTCAAAGACGAGCTAGTGAGCAAGGAACCTTGGACCTAGTTTGGCTTTCTTTTGTAGAAACCTTTTATCTTTTGGTTATGTATATAACCTTTTAACTTTTGGTTTGTATATAATTTGAAGGGACATATGTCTCCCTTTTCTATTTTGGGTTTGTATCACTATATTTCCGCGTCTTAAGTTATGTATGTAAATTAGTTTATCAGCTTTTGCAGGGTTTTTGACACTCTTCTTGAGTTGGATTGGTTGTGAATGGTTTAGGAAGAAAAATTTTTGAAATTGCAGGTTTTATCGAGTTGAACCATTTACAAACATATCCTACCAGTTTTTCCGTAGAATTTACGCATTTAAGTAATTAAATAATGCTATTTTTTTAAGGGTGTCACAGTTGGTATCAGAGCCTATTGCTCCCGACGCACGTTTGTGCACCCCACTTAAAAATCACTTGACCTTTAAATAATAAACTTGAGAGAAGGGTAGGATGGGTAGAATTAGGATTTTATGTGGTAGTCTGTTTGTGATTGCTAATTGATAGGTGCTAATTAAATTTTTCCCTTTTGTAAGATGGCTCCGCCAAGAAGAGACATTGATGATGCTATCTTACTAGTTCTTACTCAAATTCTCCAAAACCAACAAAATCAACAAGCTCTTCTTCCTCCTCCGCCTGCTGAGGGTACTCCAGGCACCTATACCTGGGTGGCTAATCAGCTGACCCGAATCAACACTCCCACTTGTGGTGGAGAGATTGATCCAGCTGCTCTTACAGGGTGGTTTCGGGAGCTGGAGAAAAGCTTTACACTGTATGATGTCAAGGAGGAACATAAAGTGAAGCTAGCCTCTCATTTCCTAGTACGAGAAGCAGACCGGTGGTGGTCCATGACTGGGCCTACCGTTTCAGCTGAACCAGGATTTGACTGGATACGTTTCAAGGAGTTAGTGGAGGCCCGTTTCTATCCTCAAGAGCTGAAACAGCAAAAGTTGAAGGGATTCATGGAGTTGAAGCAAGGAAGCCTTCCATTCGTGCCTTCACCGATAAATTCAACGAGTTGGCTCATTATGCAACTCGATTGGTGAAGGATGACAACGAAAAAGCCTTCTTTTATCTTGAAAAGCTCTCCCCTAAGATCAAAAGCATGGTCCGTCGGGATTCCACTAGCTTTGTTTCAATCTACAACGATGCTTTGTGGGCTGAAAATTCCCTAAAAGACATTGAAAATGAAGCTTGTGCAACTAGTTCTAATCTTGGCAAGAGGCCTTTATATCCCTCTTCTAGGCCCTTTACTCCTTCACCTAGGTTCATCTCTTCTCCCTCTGACTCAAACAAGAGGAGATTTGTTTCTAATGTGCAAGCTAACCGGGGTGGTCAATCTTTAGCTGTTAATGATAATAAAGGTACTAGAGACCGACTGTGCTATAACTGCAAGAAACCAGCACACCCTGGTAAATGCTTTGTTGATCCTATTATATGCTTTTCTTGTAACAAACCGGGCCACAAGGCTAATGTTTGCCCGGAGAGGAAGGTGTCAGCTCCTACCACTCCTGTCGTCCCAGTGAGGCCCGTGAGGCCAGTGAGGCCGAAGGGCCGTATCTTTGTTATGAGCCGAGCTGAAGCTGAGGCACATCCTGATATTATTACCGGTACATTTTCTATTTTTGATGTTCCTTGTTTGGTACTATTTGATACGGGTGCCTCTTTATCTTTTATTTCAATAAAACTTTCCAATAAATTATCACTTGAATCATCACAAGAAGAAAGTACATCTATATCCTTACCCTCTGGTGATGTCTTTTCCTGTTCTAAAATCTATCCGGAAGTCCCTATTTCTATTGCGGGATCTATATTTCCAACAAATCTTTTCCAATTTCCACTTGAAGAATTTGATGTCATTTTGGGCATGGATTGGTTACATACTTATCATGCTCGATTTGAATGTCGAGACCAGAAAATAATTCTTACAAGCCCTTCGGGTCACCGTGTGTCTTATCAAATGGTTAAAAGACAAACCGGTACTAAATTAATTTCTGCTATGAAGTTTATCAATGCAATGAAAAATGGTCATCAAGCCTTCTTGTGTATGGTGACTACTTCTGATTCTTCCTCTCTACCTCCTAAAGAGAATATTCCTGTAGTATGTGAATTTCCCGATGTTTTTCCTGATGAGCTACCGGGAATTCCTCCTGAAAGGGAAGTTGAATTTGCTATTGATCTTATTCCTGGTACCGGCCCTATTGCTAAAGCTCCTTATAGGCTGGCACCGTCTGAAATGAAAGAGCTGAAGACTCAGCTGGATGATTTGATTGCCAAAGGTTTTATTCGACCTAGCTCTTCACCCTGGGGTGCTCCTGTTCTCTTTGTAAGAAAGAAGGATGGATCTGTGCGATTATGCATAGATTATCGTGAACTTAATCGAGTTACTATCAAGAATAAATATCCTCTTCCTAGAATTGATGATCTTTTCGACCAACTTCGAGGTGCTTCTACTTTTTCTAAAATTGATCTTCGTTCGGGCTATCATCAAATTCCAGTCCGAGAAGCTGATATTCCTAAAACCGCCTTCAGTACGAGATATGGTCATTTCGAGTTTACGGTGATGCCATTCGGATTGACCAATACTCCAGCAGTATTCATGGATCAGATGAACCGTACTTTCAGAGAACACCTTGACAAATGCGTTGTGGTGTTCATTGATGACATCTTGATCTATTCTAAATCTGAAGAAGAACATGTCCAACACCTTCGTGTTATTTTAGAGATTTTGCGCCGTGAAAAATGGTATGCTAAATTCTCCAAATGTGAATTCTGGTTACCTAAAGTGACCTTCCTTGGGCATGTCGTTTCAAAAGAGGGCGTTATGGTAGATCCAGCCAAAATTGAAGCCGTTGTTGATTGGAAAAGTCCAACCAATGTTTCTGAAATCCGTAGTTTCCTTGGCTTGGCGGGTTACTATCGACGATTTGTGAAGGATTTTTCAAAGATTGCTAGGCCGATGACTCACCAAAATTGTTGAAGAAAGAGTCTAAGTTTGTGTGGTCTGAAGAATGTGAAAATGCCTTCCAGGAATTGAAAAAGAGGTTGACTACCGCTCCGGTGTTGACCTTACCTGAAGAAGGAGTGGACTTTGATGTTTACTGTGATGCTTCTAAGCATGGTATAGGTTGTGTCTTGATGCAAAAGAGGAAAGTCATTGCTTATGCCTCTCGACAGCTTAGAGTTCATGAAGTTAACTACCCGACTCATGATCTTGAATTAGCTGCGGTAGTACATGCTTTGAAGATTTGGAGACACTACCTCATTGGAGTCCATTGCAACATCTACACCGACCACAAGAGCCTGAAATATCTCTTTACCCAAAAAGAGCTGAACATGAGACAAAGAAGATGGTTAGAATTGGTGAATGACTATGATGCCAATCTAATTTATCATGAAGGAAAAGCTAATGTGGTGGCTGATGCTCTTAGCAGAAAATCCTGTCATTCTTTGAATTCTTTTCGGGACTTACCTCCTGAACTTGCTTTAGAACTTCAAAAATTGGGAGTAAGCCTTGTAAAAAGGGGCTCTCATCATCTTGATGCCATGTCAGCTGAACCTGACTTCCACCGTAAGATCCGTACTTGCCTTCCTAATGATCCTACTTTCATATCCATTCGAGCTAAAATTCAACTTGGGCAAGCAAAGGATTGTAAGATTGATGATGATGGGTATCTCCGTTATCATGGTAGAATCTATGTTCCGAGTGCAGCTGATTAGAGAAAAAGAGTTCTTGATGAAGCACACCTTTCTCCTTACTCCATTCATCCGGGAGGTACCAAAATGTACAAAGATTTGAGATTGCAATTCTGGTGGCCTAGGATGAAGATTGAAGTTATGGAGTATGTCA